>NW_006256547.1:11682203-11937355 GCF_000478725.1 Eutrema salsugineum | reverse complement strand
ACCACCTTTTTTATACTCTGATAGATAGAGCATTTTATGTCTCAGGGCTATCAATCCCCTTTGTCGAAGTAGCACAAAGAGGTATCAATCCAGACAAGTCAACGAGACACCAGACTATGATGTTTGTTCATTTAAGTCAAGACAAAAGGTGAAGGTAGTCTATGTTGTTTGTTTATTTAAGTCAAGATAAAAAGGTGAAGGTTTTACTAAGCTAAATAACAACGATTAAGCATGTAAGTAAAGCGATTCAGATGATGATAATATGTAATAAAGCAAGAGACTTTAGACGAGATACTTCACTCGGGTGCTCCCAATGTTCAACTAGTGGGTTAATGAATCAAAACATCAAGCGGTTTCATTTAACTTTGAACTCAAGGCATGTTAATCTTCTCATGAAAGTATTAAGCATCTAAATTGATCCTCCTTCATACCAAAAATGTCTTTTGAGAAGCATCGAATCAATCAGCAATAAGAATCAGTTCAAAAATGTCATTTAAGAGAACAAACTATCACTCTCGCGATGAAAGACTCTTAAACCCTTAACCGAGTGGTTCAGACATTTCTACAAACACTTTTGATGCGAGATATGTCTCAGATCTGAACCTCAAGTGATGTGCTTGGATCCAGCCTAGAGATCTCGTCGGTTAAAGAATGAAACATGCAAGACTAGACACCTAAACCCACTAATCTACCTTGAAAGCACCCTAATCTACTCATCTAAAGCCGCTTAAACGACTACTCACTAATCATAACGAGCTCACTGAGTCCTTTGCAAGACGTGTAGCTGGTCATGATGAGGAGTTTAATGTTAGATGATAAAAGAAATAAAGAAAGAACAAGATTTCTCATGCAAAAACGAGATATCAGATTAGAATCATCAAGTTTCACCAAAGAGGCAAGTTCTTAAAGCTAAAAACAGATAAGAGATCAGATCCTTAGGTTTTTAGTCTCAAAATGTATATATAGCAAAGGTAAAGTGTCGCGGGTCAGCCCGGAACAAACCGGGTACTGAACCGCGTTCTTGGGTTGATGGGTGAGTGCCACGGTGTGTCGGAGAGTGAAGCTGAGGTCTTCATGTCGAGGAGTGCACGTGAGTCCAGATCCAAACGAAGATCTCGTGAAGAACTCGTCAAGAACATGCATGAACCCTACTCTTTGATCCATCTTCACGTGTGTGTTCTTGGGCAGCTTTGTTCTTGATTCTGTCTTCGTGACAATGGACCTCGGCATGAAATGCCGAGGCGCTTGGTAGTCGAGGGGTTTGGGCGAACAGGGTCCGGCATGCACGCCGAGGTCGCTACACCGAGGTGCACGTTCAACACTTAGTTGTTTCCAGCTTCATTTCTTACGTGTGCATGCCTTGATTCCAACGTGCCGACGTGTCAGCACGAGGCCTAGTTCAGAATACTCCCAAAATATGAGCCTTGACTTGGCCGATGTCGAGGTAATGATGCCGAGCCCTGAGAAAACACTTAGCGCGTATCGCAACATATTTCGACTCCAAATGTACTGAGACCAGTCCCATAGTCAAGATGACTCAATAAGCTCGAACTTTGATGAAGAAAGCGTCGGAGCTTGGGAAGTAGAAGGCTTCCTGGATTTCACATCTTTGAACCGCATTCGAATCACCGGAAAATAAGCTGTTTGGACCGATGTGAACTCTGGAGACTTTACCTTTCAAACCATTCGTCCGAATTGAGCGACCCCAACTGTTCTGAAAAGGTCTTTTACAGATCTCAAACTTTGATGAAGACCGGGCAAGCTGGTTCGGTCCGGAAAGGTTCCGTCCGCCGTGATCTTTGTGCTCCGCCGTTCGGTTCTCGGATGCGCGTAATGTTGGTGCACCTTCCGGAAGCTGTATCTTTCTCCCCACGGGTCCGAATTGGATGATTCCAACTGTTCTGGGATCTTTGTTTGATTATCTCCAACATGGTGGGCTTGTTGCTCATTTATATTCGCTTGTTGTTGGTTTTGCTGAGCAAGCCGTTCGTTTCTTTGTGCCTGTTGTTGGTTAACATAGGCTTGTTGTTCATTTCTTCCTGCCTGCGCCTGATTAGCCTGAGCCTGGTGCTCGGCATCCTGAGCCTGTTGCTCGATCCTTTGCTGTTCTGCCATTCCAAGCCTTTCAAAATGCCGTTCTCTCTCGCGAGCTCGCCTCTCAATCCTGTTGATGTTATTGTCGTATGGTAAAGGCGGTTCTGTGCTACGAGACCTGGTTTTCATGCACCTGAAATCAAAACAAGAACTTGCAAAAGATTCAGTAAAAGAAAATAAGGTAAAGTCTTGATCTTAAGAACAAATAAGAGACTAATGCTCCCACAAGCTGGCAACGGCGCCAATTGATAACTAGGAGTTTTCACTCTTTAAAGAGGTTATCAATACCCCTGTCCTTGTAGTACAAGGGGTTATCAAACCAAACTTGTAGTGGAGACACTAATCTATGTTACTTGTGATCTTAAGTCAAGAGAGAATGATAAGGGTTTTAGCTAAACTAATTAACAAGCGAATGAGCATAAAAATGAAACAAGAGATGAGATTTAAACTAAGTAAAGATGCAAATGACAGGCAAATGGTTCGGATGATGATAATATATGATAAAGGCAGAAGCTTTAGACAGGATATTTGACATGGGTGCTTCCAAGCTAAACTAATGGGTTAATGGATCATTTTATCAAGCGATTTCATTTAACTTCGAACTCAAGGCATGTTAATCTTCTCATGAGAGTATTAAACATCTAAACTGATCCTCTTTCATACCAAAATCCCTTTTGAGAAGCATGAATCAGTCAGCAATAAGATTCAGTTCAAAAATGTCGTTTAAGAGAACAAACTATCACTCTCGCGATGAAAGACTCTTAAACGCTTAACCGAGTGGTTCAGACATTTCTACAAACACTTTTGATGCGAGATATGTCTCAGATCTGAACCTCAAGTGATGTGCTTGGATCCAGCCTAGAGATCTCGTCGGTTAAAGAATGAAACATGCAAGACTAGATACCTAAACCCATTAATCCATCTTGAAAGCACCCTAATCTACCTATCTAAAGCCGTTTAAACGACTACTCACTGATCATAACGAGCTCACTAAGTCCTTTGCAAGACGTGTAGCTACTCATGATAAGGAGTTTGATGCTGGATGATAAAAGAAATAAAGAAAGAACAAGATTCTGATGAAAAAACGAGATATTGGATTAGATTAATCAAGTTTCACAAAAGAGGCAAGTTCTTAAAGCTAAAAGATGATAAGAGATAAGATGATTAGGTTTTTGGTCCTAAAATGTATTTATAGTAAAGGGAAAGTGTTGCGGGTCAGCCCAGAACAAACCGGGTACTGAGCCGCCTTCTCGGGTTGATGGGTGAGTGCCACGGTGTGTCGGAGAGTGAAGCCGAGGCCTTGATGTCGAGGAGTGCACGTGAGCAAAGATCGAAATGGAGATCTCGTGAAGAACACGTCAAGAACATGCATGAACCCTAGTCTTTGATCCATCTCCTCGTATGTGTTCTTGAGCCGTCTTGTTCTTGATTCTGGGTTTGTGACAAGCGACCTCGCCATAGAATGCCGTGGGGCTTGGTAGTCGAGGGGTTCGGGAGAACAGAGTCCGGCATGCACGCCGAGTCCATTACACCAAGGTGCACGTTCAACACTTAGTCCTTTCCAGCTTCATTTCTTACGTGTGCATGCCTTGATCTCATCATGCCGAGGTGTCAGCACGAGGTCTAGTCCAAAATACTCCCAAGATATGAGCCTTGACTTGGGCAATGTCGAGGTAATGATGCCGAGGCCTGAGAAAACACTTAGCGCGTATCGCAACTCATTTAGGCTCGTATCGACCAACTTGCCTTCCGGAAGCAGTAACTTTCAACACACGACTCCAATTGCTTTGAGACCAGTTCCATAGTCAAGATGACTCAATAAGCTCGAATTTTGGTGAAGAAACAGTCGGAGCTTGGGAAATGGAAGGCTTCCTGGATTTCACATCTTTGTACAGCATGGGAATCACCGGAAAATAAGCTTTTAGACCCATGTGAACTCCGGAGACCTTATCTTTCAAACCCTCGCTCCGAATTGAGGGATTCCAAGCGTTCTAAAAATTTCATTCACAGATATCAAACTTTTATGAAGACCAGGCAGGCTAGTTCGGACCAAAAAGGCTCCGTCCTTCGTGATCTTTGAAGTCCGCTGTTCTGTTCTCGATTACGCGCAGTACTGATGCATCTTCCAGAAGCCGTATCTTTCTCCTCACTGGTCCGAATTGGATGATTCCAAGTTTTCCGGGATCTGTGCTTGATTATCTCCAACTTTGATGAAGACCCCGCCAACTGATTCGGACACGAAGGTTCCCCGGATTGCTGATCTTTGAAACGCGCGGGCAAGGACAGGTTTTAGCCGAGAAAAACTTCCCGCGGTAAGAAAAATGACCGAGGGCTATGTACCGCGGTAAGCTTTTTAGCCGTAAAATTCCTCTTGCCTCGGCCAAAAACTTAACCCGAGGTAATTTGCACCCGATACTCGACCTTGGCCGATTTTGGTCGATCGGTAAGGGTTTTGGTCGATAATGAGCGTTCGGTAAGCTTTTTGACCGAGGTTTCTGTCCAGCCGGTACGAGTTTTGGCCGAGAAATTCCTCCAAGCGGTTTTCACCATTTTTGCCCTTTTCTTCACCGTTTTCTTTTCTGCTCCTCTTCTTAAGCTCAAAATGGCTTCCAAAGCACCTGATAAAGACTTCAAAACATGCAAAACTCTTTGGGACCTAATGCAAGCCCTAAATCCTATTTTGATGCCTAAAGACTCAATTTACATGGGGAAAACACATGATGAGGACTCTAAAATGCAATCTAAATGATGTAAAATATAGACATATCATGTCACGACCCCGGTTAAGTCTAATCGAGCAACAATGTCAAGCTAATGACTTGAAACAAGCGCTTAGTGGGAGGCAACCCACTTGGTATTTTATTTATTTCCCTTTGACCTTTATTTTCTATTTCCATTGCTTCGTTTCTGTTTCATTTAAATTCAGGTTTTCAATAAGAAAGAACAAACACAAAAGACGAGCAGCACTCTCCATCACGATAAGTTCTTTACCATTTAAACATTTCAACTTTTCTATTTTCTTTACCATTCTTTCCAAGATTTTATCACACTGAGGACAGTGTGAAATAAGTCTGGGGGAGGATGTTCATCCGTTAATAATGAAATTTGATTTGTTTTGAGTTTGTTTTGGACATAAAATTTTTTAAAAAGTTTTTCAAAATGTTTTTCATAAAATTTTTCAAAAATCGTTTTCAAAATGTTTTTCAAAAAGTTTTCAAACCTGGAACACATAAACATTACTATGATGATTTAGACCAGTGTGCTTCTACGCTATTTCCTTGTTTTTTGCTCTTTTTGTGATTTAGGCCTAGACTAGGCGGTAGCTAGAATACTTGCATTACGAAATTCTTTCTGACAGGATATACTAGCTCATTTTATCTGGACCTAATTTTGACATAATTTTCTCATTAAAGCATTAGATCAGGGAAACAAATCATACATTCAGGACTCCTTTACCGTTTTACCACTCTTTGTTGATCCTGAATGGCTAGTTCATCTTTAGCTAGTCCCCCACCAAACCTAACCTCTTTCAAACCACATGCATTCTTGTTTTTCATTGTCCTATACGCAGATATGTGCAAAAACGTCGGAAAGAAAGAGGACAAACGCGGTTTTCAGTCACTGAAGACGGAGACCAGCGATTTCGTTGGAAAAATTCAACAAAAGGAGAAAATTCAGTTTGCCTTGGAAAACTTCAAAATCTTGGTACAATCTCGTCCCTTAGACTTTCTCTATAAAAGGTTGTTTTCTTCAAAAAAAAAATCCCAAAAAGAAAAGAAAAATATGAAAAGAAAGGAAATTTAAAACCTTAGAGAGTCTACGAGGATCTAATTTTATACTTGAGGCAAGCTAGAGTTCGATTATATGGAGATTTGGAGATTATCTTTATGATTCCCGGAAAGAATCTAAGTCTGGGGGAACAGGAAGATTATGCAACAACAATTGGCAAAGGAGAAGTGACTGAAAATCTGCAATCACCAACAGGTCCTTCTCTCTCTTGCGGTTTTGCATAATATCTAGCATCCTCCAGATCTTTAGGTAACCCTAAACATCTAAGCTCCACCACTGAAATAGCCTTAATACCAAACACCGTCTACCCTGAATAATGTCTTTGTTGAGAATTCACTACTATACTTAATGAATGTAGAGAGCTAGTTGACTGGAAGTTAGATCTAAGTGTGTAGATTTTCGCATGACGGATTAACAGACTAGTTTGCTTGTATTTTGGTGAGAATTTTCTAGACTAAATCCAATTAGATGTTTCACAACTAGTTTGCTTGTATTTTGTTTAGTTCCTGCGAATTTCAAAAATTTCTATCCTGACTTGAGTTTGTTTGAGGACAAACAAAAAGGTAAGTCTGGGGGAGTTGATAACACCGTATTTTGACCACTTTTATGGATCATAATTATGTCTTATGCAGGTGTTTTAACTCTGTTTTCAATGTTTTTTTTAAAGTGTTTTCAATGTTTTAGAGTTTCAAAATACTTTACAGGAAACTTGGGCAAAAGATATGCAATTTGAAACAAATGAGCAATTTTGGATAAATGCAGACCGTCAGAAGTATGACAAGCGATGAAAACCTTCTCACCTTCTGATCACCTCCAAAATTTAAGACAACATAGAGGATCCAACCAGCTTTCTAATGCACTTGGTTTGGAGACAATCCAACAGTTAGATCTTCAGATACTCCCGATGCAAGAATGACAAAAAATGCAGTTCCAGAAGAGAGCCATGTGCCGGGACCGCGGCCAACACTTATTTTCCCGTGGGTAGAGCCATCGCGACCGCGGAAATTCGTCGTTCACTTTCCAGACGACTTAATTAAAGCCCAGATCAATTCCTTTCGTTATTTTTGAAGCCCTAAGTGTTCAGGACCACCCCAGAAGCTATAAATATCCTCTTTAGGTCATTCTAAAGAGAGAGAGAGACGAATAGAAACGCATACTTAGAGAGAGAGAGAGAGTTCGTGTGGAACCCTAGAGGCCACCACCGTCGATCCCGAAGAAGGAGCCGCCGCTGGAGAGCATCATTGCGCCTCCACCTGCAACTCTGCTCTCCATTTTTCTTCCTTCTTTTCTTTAGTTTCCTGCACTTTCAATTTCGTTTATGATGCTTTGTTACAATATGTTTGAGTAGTTACCCAGTTGGGTTTAAAGGGATTGTTCAAAGGGAATTTCATGTGTCTTTGCTTATGAATTGATAGATTTAGGATTATTTATCTTCTAGATGTTCTTCGTTTGCCTTTAATCTTACTGCGTGATTCTTTGCTGGCCACTTAGAAGCCGATCTGACATGATATGTTGCGAAAGCTTTCATTGATTGTCTAAACTAGGGTGAAACGAGCAATGATTCTTTAGGAGTGGAAACCTACCTATAGTTGAGTTGTGAATGTTGATGAGTCTTGTTCTGCTATTGGATCTTCTCCCTTCCAAGATCAGAGTGGAAACCTACTGATCAGGGTTGCGAGAGATAGTTGTTTAGTGCTGCGAAAGTAGGCTATTCATACTTCCGTGCCTCGAGTTCTAGAACATACGTAGTTGATTACCTTTATCACTTGTTTAAAATCGACATAGCTTAGTCCATGAACCCCTGCGAAACCCCTTGAGCCCCAACGTTTGTCTTTCATTGCTTACAACCTTTGATTTTATTTGCTTTTCATTCGCTTATTACCTGCTTCCAATCACTTTGTTTAATCGCTTTTTACTTGCTTTACTTGCTTTACTAGCTTTAGTTTTCTTTCAATTGCTTTTTACTTGCTTTCTAGTTTAGATTTAGTGACAACCAAAAACCCAAAACTAAAACCAAAACCTTTTTAGTTCTAATCTGATTTAGGCGTTGCCGTGAATTCGTACTGAAACAACTAAGTCTATGTGGATCGATACCCTAAGTACTTACTTGCAGACATTTAGGGGTTATAAATTTAAAACCTAAAGCTTAGTAAAAACGAAAACAACAACCCCGTTTTGCCCGACATCACTCACCATTCAACATATTTCTTCAAAAATACCAGTGTGGTCCATTGGATGCTCAGTAGAGATTCCATGGAATTGATTTTGCTTCACTAGAGAGACAATCTGAGGTTTTATCTCGTGATCTCCTCTTGTTGGGGCAGGAACTTGAATAGCCGATCTATTTTGGAAGTGTTGGTAAGGTGCATAGAAATCGGAAATAAGTATATTGCAGGGCTGTCTTCTCATAGGATTGGCAAGCTGTATGGGTCGATTGGCCTCTTTACCATTAAGTGGAACAATGTTTTCATCATTCTTTCTTTCTCCTTGACCGTCCCGATCTCGTCTCCTTTGATCATCAGCGGCTTGAGCAGCGTTTCTAGGGATTTGGTTTCCTTCTTCATCGAGATGTGGCTGGCCATCTCCTTCATGGGCAGCATCTCGGTCGTCATCGTGAATAGAATCACGGTCATCATCTCCAATGTGATCATCTTGATCACGGTTTAAAAGATCTTCCCGATGACATTCAGATTGGCCATCTTGAGCGTCCTTCGTCTGAGTTTCCAAAGTTCTCTTTTGTGTTTGTCAATCTCGTTTAAGGGTGGTACAATGTTGGTAGGATTTCTCCTAGTTTTCATGCACCTGAGAGCATAGAAAGCAAAGATAAAAAGAGAAATTAGAAAATCTCTAGCATAACTCTAAAATCTTGTGCTCTATAATTGAAATTAGATTAGGAAATCATATCAACAGCAACGAATCCCCGGCAACGTTGCCAAAAACTTGGTGTGGGTGCAGTGGTTAACACAAGTTTTACTTTAGACAAGCTGCAAGTGCACAGCAGACGCAGTAGTACTTACAGATCGAATTCACAGGGATTTGTGTGTTGAGGACTTCTAACAGATGCTAAAAACAATCGTAGACCTAATCTGATAAAAACGGGTTTTGGTTTGTCACTAACTCTAATTAAGCAGAGAATTAAAAAGCTTGAAATAAAAAGCGGTTGAAAACAATATGAAAAACGGTGCTGGGATTAGGGTTCATCTTTAGGGTTCATGTTTTAAACACAAGAAATTTAGGCAAGGATTTTCTATGACTCTGAAACTATGATAGACACTTGTAAGATTATCCAACTCTCGTTACCCTAATCATCTAATCATTCATTTATGGCAATTAACTTTCGCTCTAATGTCAGAACAAGATCATGCATTTCAGATCGGAATCCATCTCGGCTTACGTATCTTCTGTAGGTAGCTTTTGTCTCCTACAACAGTGACGTCCATAAGATCTATTTCAGGCAACCCAAATACAACACTCTCGTGGCTCGGATTTAACATAGGATCGGACTCTGGGTGATCAATCCATAGTTACCGTTTTGAGATTTGGATGAATGGGAGAATCATGTAAAAATCGAAATCTTTTTTCCTAAAAACCTAGATGTCAGTCGAACATGGGATCCCTTTGGATTGCCCCTTCACCCAACTTGGTGACTACTCAAACATGGCTGAGTTAGACATCATTATCGGTTTAAGAACTAGAAAGCAGAAAAGTAAAGAAACTAAAGTTGCAGGAAACAAAAGTTTCAGAAAAAACTTCTCTTATTGAAGACAGTGTGGCGATGAAAAGCTTCTACAGATGCATAAAAATAAAACCTAAAACTACAAATGAGTTATCTCTCAAAGAGAAGAAAGAGGCTCTCCTACAAAAGACCTAAAAGGCTCTTCTTCAAGTCTGGGCGTCTAGGGCTTGTAAAATGAGTGCAGGAAGTGTCTTGGGCCTTAGTTGGGCTCCTGAGGTTCGGAAATAGGTCAACCGGGGGTGAAACAACCTGAGCCGCAATGAGAACAAGCTTGGTCGCGGGTGAAAGCTTCTGTCCTTGACTGGACTGTGTTGATTGGCCTTCAGTGCATTGATGATATCTAGAGATCTAACTGTTGTATTGCTTTGATTCCAAGTGTGTTGGAAAGCTGGTGATCTCCTGTATAATATCTCCAAATTTGGGGATGATCAGACAGTAAGAAGGTCTTCTTTTGTTTCAAAACTTCTGACGGCCTGAATTTATCCAAAAATGTACTTTTGCTCCAAATGCACTCCAAAGTTCCAAGTTTCCTGAAAATTCTTATAAAACTCCAAAACATGGAAAACACTTATTAACAGGTGTTATCAAAAACCTGATAACACCTGTATAAGATATTGAAAGTGATCCATAAAAGTGGCCAAAATCAGGTGTTATCAAAAACCGGTCTTGACTCGGCCTTGTTGGGTCTTGAGGTCTGCACCGGTCACTATACTCACCGTTGTACTGACCATTTCTGAATCTGGGTTTGTGCTTCCATGCTTTCACCGGTCATGTCTTCACCGTTGCAACAAAACCGTTGCAAGAAAATTTGGTGTTGCACCGGCTTCATCATGGCCATTGTACTCAGCGAATGACCCTCCATGTTGTTTTACCGGTCTCCACTCTCCCATTGCCATGACCGTTGCAAGATGTTCCAGACCTTTTAGGAGTTGCACTGGTCACATTTCTTCCCGTTGCAAACACCATTGCTGAGGTGTTTCTTGGTTGCACCAAGTCATTCGGGACCGTTGTAGTGACCGCTGCAAACTCTGAGAGTCTTCTTTCTTGAAGCCACGGTCTGTAAGAACCTTTGCATGAACCGTTGCACAGCTTGACACTTAGCATTATCTTGTTTTGGCAATGGTGCAGTTCTCATGCCACCAGGTCACTCTAGTCCGTAGCACAGCCCGGTGCAAGACCTCTAAGGTATGTCTACCCAGCTGCACCGATCACGTTCTTGACCGTTGCATGCACCGGTGCAAAGAACTATACTTGCATTAAATGGTAAATTGATCCGGTCTTGACATGTGTGTGCTTAAACTCGTGTAACTTCCAAGAAAGTGATCAGGTACTCAATATTCCAACTCCAGGAGACAGGTGACTCAATAAGCTGCAACTTTGATGAAGAGTCCAAATGCATCTGGAGAGTGCAAGGCTTCCGGTACAGCGGTTCTTTGAGGCGCATCGGATTAATCTACATTTTGGCCACGTGACAGGTGCATCTTCAAATTGTTATAACTCGGAATTGATTGATTTAAAGCGTTCTGGAAAAAGGACTCGGTGCGCTCCAATCTTGATGAAGAAGTTGGAAGCTGAATCGGCTTGAAATACCTCCGGTACAGGTGATCTTTGAAGCGTATTGGCAGGCTTGAATAATCAACCTTAATCTACACAAACTTTCTTGTCTAAGGATGAGGCTATCAGATATAAATGATCTCATTCAATGCATATGTGGTTCAATTCAGCAAAATGCTGAAGGTAAAGAGCAATAAATGCATACAAGGGTAAGAACTCATCTACCCTAACGCCTAAGGTGCTTCTAACCCAAAGTCTCACACTTAGTCTACCCTCTCATGAAGCTCTTTCTCTCATCTCACTCATCTTTTCTCACTAGAGGGATCCTTAAAACACTTGTTGGAGTCTTTTCTTTTTTTTTTTTTTTGGATGAATGTTAAATTTTATTCAAACCGAAAAAAGCGTTTTCTACATGAAATTATGCGAGCTGTTTAATAAGATACAAAAATAGAAACTTTAATAGAGAAGTCTGTTTCAGTTCGCCGATCTGGTTGAAAACCAGAGTTGGAGAGCTTTGTCATATCGCTGATCACCAGAATTGCGAATGGAGCTTATTTTATTCTTGATTCCCTTTTCGATCACCTTTATTAGTCGAACCGCCGTGATTGGAGGAGATCCATGTCGACGATCATTTCGTTCTTTCCATATGGCATAGAGAACCGCTTGGAACAGATATTTAATCAGAAAGCTCTTCACACGAGGGTGACAAGGTGTGGAGATCAGATGCACAATACCATTCCAGTCCGCATTATAATCTTGTAAGAGGATTCCCTCTGCTAAACTTCTCCAAATTGTAGTCGAGAAGTTGCAGGAGAAGAACAGATGTTCACGCGTTTCCAAGGGGTGACGACAGAACACACAAGTCGCAGAGATGTTTGCATTCCAAGCTTGCATACGCACTCCCGTTGCGAGACGGTTATGAAGAGCAAGCCAAGTGATGAAACTAAATTTTGGGGTGTGATGCGTGAACCAGACATCTTTCACCCACGACACTTTTGGAGAAGTGTGCCTCAGCTGCTGCGTTGTATTTCGAGTGTTGAACCTGTTTGTATACCCGGTTGCACTCGATCTCCAACAAATTTTATCCTCTCTGTCTGCTCTATCTCGCCTTCTCAAGTTTTCAATTTCCTCTTCCACCCTGTTTAGAAGCGGTAGACGATGGCTTCTCCTGCGATGCCTGAGAATAACCTCTTCTACAGTGGCCTCTCTTGGAATACCGAAATCGATGAATCCTCTTGAACCGAGGAGAGGAAGAAGAAGACCCAACGAAGACCAGTTCACCAACAAAAACAGAGTACTCCGCCCATTACCGATCTCAGTTTTTAAGAATGAAGTAGCATGGGTTCTACTTTTGAGCAGTCGCTTCCACATCCAAGAACCCGCCAAGTTGTTTAAGGTATCAGGGAGAAGCCAGATTGAAGATCTGCGCATCAGATTCATATAGGACCACCGAACCCATAAGGAGTTCTTTGCCGTTAAGAGTCGCCAAAGAAGTTTTAAGACGCAAACCTCGTTGGTGATGCGATGCTCGTGTCAACTACGTGAGGGAACAAGTTTTACCCTTAACAAAACAAATGAAAGCCGCAAGTGCACAGCTAATCAGTTGTAGTATTTAGGGATCGAATCCACAGAGATTTGTGTGCCTGGTATTCTTCTACGGTTTTTAACTTTATGTCTAGACTAAATTGGTTTTAAAGGTTGGTTGTTTTTCTTTCGAATTAAACTAAAACAAAAGGAAGAAAATAAATCTATCCTAAAAAGCAGGTAAGAAAATCGAATGGAATGCAATTAGAATAGGCAAATATCGAATGAAAGACTAATAAAGCAAGTAAGATATCGCATGAAAAGTAAATAAGGCAAATAAATAATGAACTAAGGTAATTGAAATGCAGGTCTAAGAAAACAAGTAAAAATCGATGAAATTGTAAACTATGGCTAAAAACGCTGAGCTTTTGGGAACTCTAAGGGATCATAATCGGTTTTAACACTAAGGTAGATAGATTGGGATTGACAGATAACAATATATGGGTTCTAGAGCTAGAGTACGGCGGTATGACTACGTCACTGTCGTGATCATAACCAACTGTTTCTCGCAACCCTGACCAGTAGGTTTCCACTCTGGCCCTGGAAGGGAGAGAACGCAAGAGCTGCACAAGACTCGTCAATACTCACGATCTCGCCGCAGGTAGGTTTCCACTCCTACGGAAAAATCGCCTGTTTCATTCTAGGGCTGATACTTAATGAAAACTTTCGCAACACTAACTATCTAGATCAGATACTAGGTGATCAATCAAGCATACATGCAATAAGAACAAGAATAAACAGAGAACAGGTCGAAATCCCAGATCTATAAACCTAGATGTCTTAATCGATTATGAGAGCCTCTTTCGGGAACCCTAAGCCCAACTCGGGATCTACTCAGACATGGCTGAGTTCGACATCATCATTGGTTTTAATAAAAGTAATGAAAAACAGTAAAGAAAAGAGATAAAGAAAGCTTCTCTATTGAAGAACTCGGACTTGAACAATCTTCTACAAAAATCTCATAAAAACGGCTAAAGGAAAAGGGTTTCCGTAAAGTATGAAGGGTTGTGTCTAAAAACGACCTAAATGACATATATTTATAGTCTCCAATACTCCATGGTTTCTAGGGTTCCGGAATTGAGGCTGGGAATGACTTTGGGCTTCAGATAAGTGGGCTTTAAGTCGGAGGTTGATTGTCGCGGTCGGGAGTGTTGTGACCGCGGCAATTGGCTTGTTGGCCGCAGTCGGGAAGCTTCTGATCGTGGCAAATGGCTTGTTGGCCGCGGTCGGGTGAGTTGCTGACCGACTTCGAATGGCTCCGGGGCTAATGAAATATCTTGAGATCCAACCGTTGGAATGTCTCCAAACCAAGTGCATTTGAAAGCTGATAGACTCCTGATCGTGATGAATGAGTCCTGCCCCTTGATGCTCTTCGTGTGGTTGAATTGGTGATGCGGAAGTGATGATTTGGTTTGGTGAATGATCTGAACGATGGGGGTGAAGTGAAACTTCTAAGGATTGCGGATGTTCCTTAGACTTTCGATGCTTAATTCTTCTAGGATATTACACACCAAGAGAAGAATCAAGTTGAATAGATATTACACACTACTCGGATCAAACAACTAGAGAGAGTTTTAGAAATGAGAAGTTTGATGAAAATAGAATGAAGAGTCAAGTACAGAATATAAAGAGAAGGGGGAAGAAGGAGAAGAGTCATTTCGGTCAGGCATAGAATTTACGAGACATGCCTCGAAAAATCATGCACATAAAGACCAAATTTGAATAGAAAGAAGATAGAAATAACACTAAGGAAATTCAAATTGAAACAAGAAGAGAAGAGGGCCGAATGATGACAATGGGCTGAGGTAAGAAGTATGTGGCCAAGCCTCGTTAAAAACCTCTCTTGGAAAACCCATTGGGACAAAACCAAGAGGAGGGAAAAAAGAGCACAAGTCCACACACCTCCATTGTCATCGCTTAGACGGCTTGAATCACAACCAATGTGGCTGGACAAGCTTCACTTCTAAGGCTGGCCTGAATGGTAAGTAGATGGTTGTTGATGACTTTATTGAACTCTTTTGCTCTAGACCTTGTCATGGGACCATTGGGGACGATCAATGCTTCATCATCTTCAGCTCCAAGCTCCACGGGTTCAAGCTGCGGTTTAGTTCCATGCTCCAAGCTCTCCATGCTTTCCATGCTCACATCAGGCTCTCCCACTTGAAAAGGATTTGTCCTCAAATCCAACTCATCTGCAATAAAAGGAACAAGATCAATAATGTTGAAAGTATTACTCACGTTATACTTACCTTGCAAATCCAGTATGTAGGCGTTATTGTTGATCCTTTGAAGCACTTTAAAAGGTCCATCCATTCTTGGCATTAGTTTAGACTTTCTTTCATTGGGAAAACGGTCTTTCCGGAGATGAATCCAAACTAAGTCTCCTTCCTCGAAGATAAGTTCCTTGCGGCCCTTGTTAGCATACTTGGCATATTGTTTTGTCTTGTCCTCTATATTCTTCCTTGCCGCCTCATGGATTCGCTGAACCAACTCTGCTTTCTTTTTTCCATCTGTACTACTCCTTTCACTCAGAGGCAAAGGCATCAAATCCAAAGGAGTGGTGGGATTAAACCCATAAACAATTTGAAATGGTGAAAATTTAGAAGCAGAATGTATGGAATGATTATAAGCGAATTCTACATGTGGTAAACAATCTTCCCAAGCCTTTAGGTTCTTCTTGATCAACACACGCAAAAGTGTGGATAGGGTTCTATTAACTATCTCGGTTTGACCATCAGTTTGGGGGTGGCAAGTAGTAGAGAATAACAACTTAGTTCCTAGCTTAGACCAAAGCGTTTTCCAAAAATAGCTAAGAAACTTGGTGTCTCTATCAGATACGATGGTCCTAGGCATGCCATGTAGACGTATAACTTCCCTAAAGAACAGTTCGGCTACATGCTTAGCATCATCGGTTTTATGACATGGAATGAAATGCGCCATCTTAGAGAATCTATCCACCACCACAAAGATTGAATCCTTACCCGTTCTAGTTCTAGGCAATCCTACTACAAAGTCCATTGAAATGTCATTCCAAGGATGCAAAGGAATAGGGAGAGGAGTATACAAACTGTGGGGTTGCGACTTAGCTTTCGCTTGTTTACAAGTTGAACATTTCTCACACATTTTCTCAACATCTCGCCTCATATGTGGCCAATGAAAGTGATCTTGCATGACTTGTAAAGTTTTAGACACACCAAAGTGTCCCATTAATCCTCCACTGTGTGCTTCCCTTAGAAACAAATCTCTCAAAGACGAGTTAGGAACACACAAACGGTTATCATAGAACAAGTATCCTTCATGCCTATAATATTTCCCAAATGCAAATCTCTCACAAGCAGCAAATATTTTTCCAAAATCAGAATCATTCTCATAGAGAGTTTTAATGTGTTCAAAACCAAGTAACTTGGCATCCAAAGATGAAAGTAACACATACCTCCGGGACAATGCGTCGGCCACGACATTGTCCTTACCTTTTTTGTATTTGATGACATAGGGAAATGTCTCAATGAACTCTACCCACCGAGCATGCCTCTTGTTATGCTTTTGTTGTCCCTTGAGATGTTTTAGAGACTCATGGTCGGTGTGGATCACGAACTCCTTTGGCCAGAGATAGTGTTGCCACGTTTGTAAAGCCCTCACCAAAGCGTAGAGTTCCTTGTCGTAGGTTGGATAGTTAAGTGTCGCTCCTCCTAGCTTTTCACTGAAATAAGCTATAGGCTTCTGGTCCTGCATCAACACAGCACCAATACCAACATCCGATGCATCACATTCGATTTCAAAAGTTTTAACAAAATCAGGTAGGGAAAGGATAGGAGCCTGAGTAAGTTTCTCTTTCAAGGTTTGAAATGCTTTTTCTTGAGCCGTTTCCCACTTAAATCCAACGTCCTTCTTGATAAATTCAGTAAGCGGAGCAGCCAAGGTGCTAAAGTCCTTAACGAATCTTCGGTAAAATCCCGCAAGTCCATGAAAGCTCCTCACTTCTCCTACGGAGGTTGGACTAGGCCATTCTTTAATTGCTTTTACCTTCTCTTCATCCACTTTAACACCATCTGCACTCACAACAAAACCTAGGAAGACCAAGTTATCCGTTCCAAAAGTACACTTGTTCATGTTGGCATAGAGTTTCTCCGTTCTAAGCACATCTAACACCTTACGCAAATGCTGAACATGATCTTCTAAGTTTTTGCTATAAACTAAGATGTCATCAAAGTAAACAACCACAAAATGCCCTATGTATGCTCTAAGAACATGTTTCATTAATCGCATGAATGTACTAGGTGCATTTGTAAGCCCGAATGGCATCACTAACCATTCATACAACCCTTGCTTAGTTTTAAATGCGGTTTTCCACTCATCCCCTTCCTTCATCCTAATCTGATGATATCCGCTTTTTAAGTCAACCTTAGAAAAGATGCAAGACCCATGTAACTCATCTAGCATATCATCTAATCTAGGTATGGGATGGCGATACTTAACCGTTATATTATTGATGGCTCTGCAATCGACGCACATCCTCCAGCTTCCGTCCTTTTTAGGTACTAGTAGTACGGGCACAGCACATGGACTCATGCTTTCACGGATGTGTCCTTTCTTCATGAGTTCCGTGACTTGCTTTTCTAGTTCCTTAGTCTCCACGGGATTAGTTCTATAAGCTGGTTTGTTTGGCAATGAGGCTCCCGGGATAAAATCGATTTGATGTTCTATGCCTCTAATGGGTGGTAATCCCTCCGGATTCTCCTCAGGAAACACATCCCTATATTCCTGTAATACATGTTTAAGAGTGCTAGGGATTTCCTGCTCAGGGTTAGTGATACTCATAAGCGTTTCTTTATAAACAAAAAGTAAGTTCGGTTTATGGAGATCACTTCCCTTTGGGATATTTGGCACAATAGCAAGGTTAGATGGTTTGATAGCTTTCTTTCTACCCATCTTCATGACCAACTGATCCTGGTAAACCTCATGAGGGGTCATAGGTAGCAACACGGTTTTTCTTCCTTTGAACTCAAACTTATGCCAATTCGTGAAACCATCATGCATAACCTGCCTATCCGATTGCCATGGTCTTCCCAACAGTATATGGCTAGCTTCCATTGGTAAAATATCACATAAGACCTCATCCTCATATTTTCCAATTGATAGAGGTACCTTGACTTGATTATCCACAGCCATTTCGCCATTTTCATTCAGCCACTGCAGCTTGTATGGTTTTGGATGCTTGATTACTTGCAACCCAAGTCTCGCAACCATAGTCTCGCTAGCAACGTTTGTACAGCTTCCACCGTCAATGATCACGCTGCAAATCTGATCCTTAACCAGACACCTTGTATGGAACAAGTTCTCTCTTTGTTCTTGCTCATCAGATTTCGTGATGACACTCAAAGCTCTCATGGCGACTCCCACCATCATTTGTCCTTTAGTGGCTGATTCATACTCTTCCTCCGATGATTCATCCTCAAGTTGTCTTTCCTTAGGCTTCTCATCTTCAGATTCAACTTCCCCATTTGCCATGATGATCATAACCCTCTTGTTGGAGCATTCACTAGCATAATGTCCAATGCCGTGACACTTAAAGCACTTAATGTCTCTTGTCCTTGGTGCAACGTTAGTACTTTTTCCTTTAAGATCCACACTCTCAACCTTGGGCTTGACAAACGGCTTGTAATCTCTTGAAGTTCCAGACTTCACTTCTCGGTGATAGCTAGATTTTTCCGGAACAAAACTCGACTTGGAGCTTCTCCTTTTAAGTTGTTTTTCGAACATAATTGCCTTGTGCATCATTTCCTCTAGCTCCTCATAATTTTGAACCTCCAATTTGTCAGCAATATCTCGGTTAATCCTCCCATGAATCTAGACATGGCGGCTTCGGGATCTTCTTGAATATCAGCTCTTATCAACAAAGTTTCCATCTCCTTGAAATACTCTTCAACGGTCCTATTGCCTTGTACCGAGTTTCTCAGCCGATGGTGTAGCTCTCTATGATAGTGACTTGGCATGAATCTTTTCCTCATAAGATGCTTCATCTGATTCCAAGTCTCTACTGGAAAATCTCCTACACGCTTCCTAGTGAGAGTTAGCTGATCCCACCAACTTAGTGCATACCCGGTGAACTCGGTAGGTGCAACTTTGACTTTGTTCTCTTCAGTGTATTCATGACAATTGAAGACGAGTTCCATCTTCTTTTCCCATTCAAGATACTCCTCAGGGTCGTTGCTGCCTTGGAAAGAAGGAATACGAACTTTCACTCCAGCTAGATTATCCCTAGGAATCACTCGCTCATCTCTAGCACTTCTTCTTCGTCGGTGACTACTTGTCTTAGAAGAATGACTGTAGTAGTCGGAGTGATGGCTAGCATCTGCTTGACTTTGCTTATCACGTTCCTTACGTGCTCTTCTCGAATTTTCCTGATCAAGTTTAAAGGCCTCTAACTGCTGAGCCACTAATCTGGCTACCTCGGTTGCGATAGTCTCATTCATTTGCTTTTGGTTGACGCTATTGCTTCCTCTTTCATCTTCTTCCAATGGTGGCGTTACCATCCTGAAAATCAACACAAAAGAACCCCAGTCAAGTGTTCTTTGGAAGAAATCGCAACACAATGGATCAAACAAAGGAATAACTCTTCAACTACCACGATTTTTGGATCAGTATTCGATTTTAAACAATTCTAACAACCTGGTGCTCGGAAACAGATAATAACACAGTTTTCTCAAAACGTTTTGATTGATAATGAAAAGTCACAAACGAAATCTTTTTGATTCAGATCGACACAACCTGCACGAAGCAGCTCTGATACCACCTGATAGACTCCTGATCGTGATGAATGAGTCCTGCCCCTTGATGCTCTTCGTGTGGTTGAATTGGTGATGCGGAAGTGATGATTTGGTTTGGTGAATGATCTGAACGATGGGGGTGAAGTGAAACTTCTAAGGACTGCGGATGTTCCTTAGACTTTCGATGCTTAATTCTTCTAGGATATTACACACCAAGAGAAGAATCAAGTTGAATAGATATTACACACTATTCGGATCAAACAACTAGAGAGAGTTTTAGAAATAAGAAATTTGATGAAAATAGAATGAAGAGTCAAGTACAGAATATAAAGAGAAGGGGGAAGAAGGAGAAGAGTCATTTCGGTCAGGCATAGAATTTAAGAGACATGCCTCGAAAAATCATGCACATAAAGACCAAATTTGAATAGAAAGAAGATAGAAATAACACTAAGGAAATTCAAATTGAAACAAGAAGAGAAGAGGGCCGAATGATGACAATGGGCTGAGGTAAGAAGTATGTGGCCAAGCCTCGTTAAAAACCTCTCTTGGAAAACCCATTGGGACAAAACCAAGAGGAGGGAAAAAAGAGCACAAGTCCACACACCTCCATTGTCATCGCTTAGACGGCTTGAATCACAACCAATGTGGCTGGACAAGCTTCACTTCTAAGGCTGGCCTGAATGGTAAGTAGATGGTTGTTGATGACTTTATTGAACTCTTTTGCTCTAGACCTTGTCATGGGACCATTGGGGACGATCAATGCTTCATCATCTTCAGCTCCAAGCTCCACGGGTTCAAGCTGCGGTTTAGTTCCATGCTCCAAGCTCTCCATGCTTTCCATGCTCACATCACAACTGTCAAGATTTTTTATAAGTTGTCCAATTTTGAGGGTGATCAGACGGTGAGAAGGTCTTCGTCTCTCCATGAGAGTTCTGACGGTCTACATTTATCCAAAAGAGTCTTTTTGTTCCATTTTGTGCCTCTTTATCCCGAATTACCTGAGAAGTCTTTTAAAATCCGGAAACATAGAAATTCTTTAAAAACCTTTGAAAATGGAGTAAAAACACCTGTAAAAGATATTAAAATGATCCATAAAAATGGTCAAAATCCGGTGTTATCAACTCCCCCAGACTTAGTTTTTTGTTTGTCCTCAAACAAAACAAAGGCTAAATCTCGGCGAGAGGTTTGAAGACACAGGAACTAAACAAAATCTCAGAGACCAAACTTCTAGACCAATATCAATCAGTATGCATCAATCGGGAATCGCCTAGAAAATTCTCACTAGCAATACAGGCATAACTAGTCCGTTAATCCGTCATGCAGAAATCTATGCACTAAGATCTAACTTCCAGTCAACTAGCTCTTAACATTCATTAAAAATCTCGGTGGTTCTCATCAAAGAAAATCTAGGCAAGGCAATCTAGGCTAGGTGTAAAGAAGGATTATTGTGGGGGTATGGCTTAAAGTGTTTAAGGGTTACCTGAAGATCTGGAGGATGCAGGACATTATGCAAAACCGCAAGAGAGAGTGAAGCTGTTGGTATCCACAGTTTTCAGTCACTTCCTTCTTGACATAGATTCCTGGTCTTCTTCCTCAGGTTCTCTCCAAACTCCCCCAGACTTAGATTTTTATAAATCTTTCAAAACAATAGCTCCTTAAATGAATAGTGGTTGCTCATTGCTCCACAAATTTCGACAATCTAAGACTCATTAGGCTTTTTGTTTCCCTTTCTCTTTTCACGTTATTTTTTTTTTTTTTTTTTTTTTTTTTTTTTTTTTTTTTTACAGAAAGGGAACACCTTTAGATATAGAGTCTTAGAGAGCTCAAAATTACCAGTCAATATCTGTCTTGTAAAGCTTCATGATGTTTCTGATACTCTTCCTTCCCAATTTCATTCAGTCTTCTTCGTGAGTGACTGAAAACTGCGTCGCTCCTCTTCTCTCCGATGTTTTTGCACATATCTGCTGATATAAACTAAAGAGAGAATGCATGAGGATTGAAAACAAGGGTTTCGGGTTTAGGGTATGGTACCAGATAAAGATAAACTGGTCATCTAGGACGACAAATAGTGGTAAAAGTGATGGTAAAAGACGTCCTAGATGTGTATGTCGATTCCTGCCTAAAATCAATGATGAGAAAATTAGATATCAATATTAATTCCAAATAAAATGAGCTAGTATATCCTGTCAGAAAGAATCTCCATGAATAGAAATCCTCTGGTGGGAGTTCGTAGTGCAAGTACTCTAGCTACCGCCTAGTCTAGTGCTAACCACAAATGAGCTATTATGCATAGTGTAGAAGCGTGCAAGTCTAAATCATCATAGTTTTGCGTCAAACATTCCTGAAAAATACTTAATGTCGAATAGGTTACATACTAAAATTTAAAAAGTACTTGAAATTAAAAAGCAAAAGCAGGAAAATAATTAGTACGGATAGACATCCTCCCCCAGACTTAAATCACACTGTCCCCAGTGTGAAAAAGTTGGTGAGAAGATGCTGAATAAAAGCGAAATAAAATAAGATAAAAGAAAAGAAAATGATGATAGAACCGTGATGGTAGTGAAGTGCTGATCAATCACTCATCCTCCGAAGTGTCGTCTGCGAACTGGTGCTGCTCCTGTAAGAAGGTGACAACGCGCTCAAAGCGTCGTCCCTGTCTCTCAACTCTGCGCTCCAGATCGGAATGAGTGTGTGATGATGTAGATGATGAGGTGTGGCCGGTCGGAATAGATGGCTGAAAATGAGCACGGGCCGCAGCTTCATCACGCCTCGCCTTGGCCACTATGTACTGGCCAATGGTGAATGGTAGACGAGGTACGGATGGCAAAAAATCATCGGATTCCGGAGTCCATCGAGGGCGTCCTCCGTTGCTCAATCTCGGGATAGATGCTGAAGGTAAGCGGACTCGGTGCGCCTCAGTGCCAGTGCAATACTTGTAACCAAACCTGTCTGGATCGAAAGCGGCACGAGAGATAGTGTGATCGCGAGAGAGATAAAGTAGATCATACCAGACATCGGGAATTGGATCATCAGATGAGAAATCGAATCCTACAGCCTGTAGTATCGCTGTAATAGCACTCCCGAAAGCTGGAGTAGCGTCATCGCAACCATGTAAATCATGCTTCACCTTTACCATATTCTGCGCTATGATCCAGGCAAAGCAGGCAAGTCGTGGGTCGTCCATAAATGGGATCTGAAGTGTAATGAGCTCAGTCTTCAAAACACCTCCCATGTTGGCTCTAGAGAAGATCGTGTGTGCTAAGAGTTTGTGCACAACTCTCACTGCTGGGTGGCTAATAAGGGCTGACTTAGATCTCCCACTATCATAAGCTCCATGACCCATCTCTCTCCACAGGTTAAGATCAGGTTCATCTTCAAGGTAAATGCCATCAGTGTATGGAAGCTTAAGAGCTTCACAAACCTCGGAAATAGTGAGAGAATAAGGCTGTCCGCGGATAGAGAATGACAAGATGCCATCTGATGCTCTGGGGTTCCCCCTCTTTGTGTGGTGGAGTGTAACGGTCGCTAAAAGCTCACGGACTAGCTTAGGATAAGTCGGAAGGCTCAGCTCCAAGTAGGAACTCAACTTAAGTGCATCGATGTACCAGATCACATCATCTCTGATTCCAAGCATCTCGAGTGTATGATAATCAATGCAAGGCGTGGGTTTGATGTTCAGCTTCTTGAAACGCCTTGCAAAGTCCACTCTCGGGTTTGTCTCCCTCCCAATGTATCGAATCTGTGGTGGCTCGGGAGGTGCTCGTGTTTCCCTCGAGTGCTGGAGCAATCTCATCACATAGCTTCTTCTTCTCGGTCTGGCTTGGTTCAGCATGTACTCTCCTAGAGTAGCATCGTCGGGTATGTCATCGGAGCTGCCACCAGTTCGACGGCTCCTTCGGGATCTGGTTTCGTCCATTTTCTGCAAAATGAAATGATTCTTGGAAAAAGAGTGAATTTGGATGCTAATTTTAACACATTAAGATCTGTTATACTAATACTAGTATAAAGAGATTAATTAAAACTATGAGCAAACAAAATTGATATTAAATCAGAGAAATCAAGTAGTTCATGACTAAATTCGGATTTTTGATGTTCTCAACATAGAAATCTTCTAAAAATCGGTTTTTAAGAGCAATTTCCATGTGAATTCTAAAGATTACCCAATACTAATCACTAATCACACAAGACCAAATCAAAATTCATCAATTTTGCTGTTCCAAATTCGATTTTTATTAAGCATGTAGAATCCAAATTTCAAAAATCTCAATTCCTCTTAAGCTAGGTGCTAAAATCGATTTTTAGATAACCTAAATGGATAATCTATCATTCTTAAGCTATTTCCACCATCGATAGACCAATATTTGGGTTTTTAAAGAAAACCCTAAATTCAAAATCGAGTAAGAATGGTGAGTTTGAGGTTCATACCTTGCTGGAAAGAGAGAATTGATGGCAGAATTGAAATCAGCTTTGAAAAAGATTGAGGTTTGAGCCAAAAATCTCTTAAAAAGCTAAAGAATTGAAAAATGTGTTCTTTCTCCTAAATCTCTAAGTCTTTTGGAAGAAAAGAGAAGAAAGAGTTTTGATCCAAAAAGTTTGTTTCTTTTCTTTAAAAAGCGTTTTTGAAGCAAAAACGGAAAATTTCTGGAATTTTTTTTTTTTTTAAGTTTACGGGAACTTACTTTTTCTTGTTTGCACATTAGGAAAGTTTAAAACTTACGGAGGATCTTTTCGGGTTTTACCGGGAACATTTCGGGAATCACCAGGCAACACCAGGCAACACCGGGAAATCACCAGGCAAAACCGGGAAATACCGAAAAATGGCAGGAATCCGCGGCGTCTCCTCAACGACCAACGGCCGCGGTCAGGAGACGCGCGACCGCGGTGGCTGAGGGCTCGGCCGCGGTCACATTCACGGTGCCGCGGTCGATGCACCTTTGGCCGCGGTTCCGTCAGTTGCGACCGCGGGTCTTCCTCATGCGGCCTATTGTCCAATCTTCTCGTCTTTGCTGGGCCGAGCAGCTAAAAACCTACTTCTTTTTCTTCTTGGTTTTTCTAATTTTCTGATTTTTTTGTGTTTTTGTATTATAAAATATCTAAAACTTAAAAAGAAAAAGAAAGCATAAATTCTAAAAAGGAAAATAAAACTAAAAGAAAGAGTACCTAAATGGGTTGCCTCCCATTAAGCGCTTTTGTTTTAAGTCGTTTAGCTCGACGTAAGCATTAGGAATCAGGCTGATTTAAATGGCACTCCACTTGATGTGCCTTTATCACTTCCGTTTGCTGGAGGTTTTACTTCTTCTCCTTGAGGAGAAGTCTTCTTACCTTTACTCTTCTTTCGGACTTTAATGTTGTTCAGAACCCTTTTTGTATTTTCGATCAGCTCCTGGATTTGGTCCTCACTAGTTTCTGTTGCATCCGGTGGAATGATGATCTTGATCTTTGCAAAAGCTTTCGGCTTCTCCTTTTCTTTCTCTTTTGGCCTGTTTCCTTTGCTTGGAAATTCATCTAAGATAGTAGGATACTACCTTTTTCTGTCCACATTGAGGAAAACAGCATGCCGGTTTGCGTGATCGATTATTGCTCCTACTGTAGCTAGGAATGGTCTCCTGAAAATGAGTGGCCTCTCCTTGTCTTTATCCATCTCCAGGACTTGGAAATCTGCTGGAACAATCTTATCTCCCACTAGAACTTGTAGATCATGAATCGCCCCTTCAGTATCTTTTTGAGATGAATCTCCAAAGATAACCTTAACCGTCGATGTCCTTAAGGTTTTTATGCCCAATTTTTCGGCAAATGTCTTAGACATGATGTTGACATTGGCTCCGGAATCGCACAAGCAGTCTGTAAACTTGATTCCTGAAATGAAACACTGGAAAACAAAACGTCTGGATCATCGGCTTTGGTAAGCCTTTGAAACGGTGATCGTTCGGGTACCTTAAACGGTGGCTGCTTGGGATCGATATCCTTTTACAGTGGTACAAAGATTGGGGTTTCTTCTTTCTTTCCATCGGTTCTGGACTCTTCTTCGGGCAATGTGGTTATGGCGTTGCAAAACTTCTTAGGGTTATCTTCAACTCTTCTTGGAAGAACTCCACTTTGCCTCTTCATAGAGTCGGCTGTTTGGGCGACTTGCACATCTAACTTTTTTACATGCGAAGATAAAGATTCAAACTTACCATTCAGATCATTGTACATGCAGTCCACTTTCACGTTCACGTCTTTAGATGCTTTTTCGTTCGTCATAACGAGCTGTTGGATTGACTGTTCAAGTCTACCGATTTGTGAAGCTAGCTGGTTCGTCTTGACTCCCTGCTGTTGTACAAATTGATTGTTAAAACCCGTACCTTGGTAGTTATATGGCTGTCGCGGTTGATATGGTACTATTCCTCCAAAGTTTCCACCTTGAAACTTGTTTTGGAATGATTTTTGCTGAGGTGGGTAGTACTGATCTTGAGGGTTCTCCACATTTGGATTGCGGTAAGAGAGATTGTTGTAATTTGCATTCCGGAAGTTGTTGTTGAAGTTGTTGTTGGAGCGATTTTGGTATGGCACCAGTGCTCCTACGTAGTTCACATCTTCTTCTTGAAATGCTTGATTAATGTGATCGATATCACTAGGTCCTTCCTCTTCTGCGCCATTGTTGGTTTCACAGGCATGGATCGGGCGATTGTTGCTCTTCAGAAGCTGGCTCACCATGTTCTTCAACTCGGTTATCTCCTTGTTGTCTGTTCCGGCTTGCTTCATTGATCGATTGTATTCAGGACAGTCATTGCTATTGGCTTGAGCCAAATTTTCGATGAGAGCTCTTCCTTGGGTTATCGTCTTTTGCCCAAAATCTCCATTGCTAGCTGTATCAAGTGAAAGTTTGTATTTTGGTTGCAAACCTCGGTAAAATGTGCTCAGCAGGCTTGATCCATGAAATCCATGATGAGGGCAATCACGTTCATACTCCTTAAAACGTTCCCAAGCTTCATAGAAAGATTCAGTTGGCCCTTGTTGAATGGTTGAGATCTTCATTCTCAAATTGTTCGACCTTGACTTAGTGTAGAAGTGGTTCAGGAAAGCAATTCTACATTCTTCCCAATTAGTAATCGATCCTGCAGGCAAAGACTTCAACCAACGGTGAGCTTTACCTGCTAATGAAAAAGGGAACAACTTACACTTTAAATAGTCAGGTGGAACTTGGTTTGTTCTCATCATGCTGCAAATTTCTTCAAAAATCTCGATATGGTCCATTGGGTGCTCAGAAGGAACTCCATGGAACTGGTTTTGCTTCACCAATGAGATGATTTGTGGCTTGACTTCAAACTCATTCCGGTTTGGAAATGGTACTTGAATCGCAGATCGATTCTGAAAATTTTGAGTAGGTGCATCAAAATCAGTTATGCGATGGTTCCTAGCTTGTCTTCGGTGTTGATTTGCTGGTAGAATGGGGCGGTGAACGCGTTCATTCGGCTGCATTTCTGGGTGCTCACCATCGGCTACATTGATAGGTGGATCAAGGCCTTAACGTCCTTCTCTCTCTCTCGGTTCTGGTGGTTTCTTGGAAGAACCTCATCCTCCTCTCGATCTTGTCGAGCATGATCACCTTCTATGTGATCATTCTCTTCGTTTTCTCCATGTTCGGACCCGTCTTGGTCCATATTTAAATTTCGATTAATAGGATCTCCAGGCTGGTTGTCGTTGGCCATTCCTTGCGTTCGTCTAAGTCTTCGAAGTTCGCTTTCGTGTCTGTGTATCTCGTCTAGAATTGGAATGTCTCCTGCAGGTCTACGCCTGGTATTCATGCAATTCAGAGAAAAACAAAAGAAGGGAAAGATAGTTCAGAAAAACTTTAAGAAAGAACTAGAGATCAGGTGTCTAGAACAGAAGTTAAAACAAGAAAAATAGCAAAAGGCAGCGAAATAAATCCCCGGCAACGGCGCCAAAAACTTGATGCGATGCTCGTGTCAACTACGTGAGGGAACAAGTTTTACCCTTAACAAAACAATTGAAAGCCGCAAGTGCACAGCTAATCAGTTGTAGTATTTAGGGATCGAATCCACAGAGATTTGTGTGCCTGGTATTCTTCTACGGTTTTTAACTTTATGTCTAGACTAAATTGGTTTTAAAGGTTGGTTGTTTTCTTTCGAATTAAACTAAAACAAAAGGAAGCAAATAAATCTATCCTAAAAAGAAGGTAAAAAAATCGAATGGAATGCAATTAGAATAGGCAAATATCGAATGAAAGACTAATAAAGCAAGTAAGATATCGCATGAAAAGTAAATAAGGCAAATAAATAATGAACTAAGGAAATTGAAATGCAGGTCTAAGAAAACAAGTAAAAATTGATGGAATTGTAAACTATGGCTAAAAACGCTGAGCTTTTGGGAACTCTAAGGGATCATAATCGGTTTTAACACTAAGGTAGATAGATTGGGATTGACAGATAACAATATATGGGTTCTAGAGCTAGAGTACGGCGGTATGACTACGTCACTGTCGTGATCATAACCAACTGTTTCTCGCAACCCTGACCAGTAGGTATCCACTCTGGCCCTGGAAGGGAGAGAACGCAAGAGCTGCACAAGACTCATCAATACTCACGATCTCGCCACAGGTAGGTTTCCACTCCTACGGAAAAATCGCCTGTTTCATTCTAGGGCTGATACTTAATGAAAACTTTCGCAACACTAACTATCTAGATCAGATACTAGGTGATCAATCAAGCATACATGCAATAAGAACAAGAATAAATAGAGAACAAGTCGAAATCCCAGATCTATAAACCTAGATGTCTTAATCGATTATGAGAGCCCCTTTCGGGAACCCTAAGCCCAACTCGGGATCTACTCAGACATGGCTGAGTTCGACATCATCATTGGTTTTAATAAAAGTAATGAAAAACAGTAAAGAAAAGAGATAAAGAAAGCTTCTCTATTGAAGAACTCGGACTTGAACAATCTTCTACAAAAATCTCATAAAAACGGCTAAAGAAAAAGGGTTTCTGTAAAGTATGAAGGGTTGTGTCTAAAAACGACCTAAATGACATGTATTTATAGTCTCCAATACTCCATGGTCTCTAGGGTTCCGGAATTGAGGCTGGGAATGACTTTGGGCTTCAGATAAGTGGGCTTTAAGTCGGAGGTTGATTGCCGCGGTCGGGAGTGTTGTGACCGCGGCAATTGGCTTGTTGGCCGCGATCGGGAAGCTTCTGACCGCGGCAAATAGCTTGTTGGCCGCGGTCGGGTGAGTTGCTGACCGACTTCGAATGGCTCCGGGGCTAATGAAATATCTTGAGATCCAACCGTTGGAATGTCTCCAAACCAAGTGCATTTGAAAGCTGGTTGACCATGGCAACCTTTACACATCTTCGGCGTTTGACACGGTGACTTGCCACGGGTTCCAGACGAAGCTTGATCAAGAACACAAGTGAAGACTTTGACACGGTCAGGATTGCCACGGTCACACCAAGAACACACCAGACCGTGGCAAACCCATCTTTGCCCACCAAGGCCGGGTCAGTACCGGGTTTGTTCCGGGTTGACCCGGTTTGCCCAAGCCTCCTTTATAAGGTTTTTAGACCTAATTTGTAGAGAACCTGGAATCTACTTTTAGTCTTCTTTCCCCTTTTGTGAAAACCTACTGAATACACTTTGTTTTAGAGAGCTTAATATCGATTTTGAAGTTTCTTTCCATCTTGTTCATCATTTCTTATCATCAAATCAAACTTCTAATCATGATTAACAACACATCTTGCAAAGGATCTAGTGTGTTGATCATGATTAGTGAGTAGTCACCTTAATGAGGTTCTAGATGTGTAGGTTAGGGTGCTAAAGTGTTTGATTAGGAATGCTTAGGGCTAGATTCATTGATTCATTTCTCTAAACAACTGTTCTCTATGCTAGATCCTTGATAATCACTTGAGATCTAGATTCTGGGAGTTTCATGCACCAAAAGTGTTTGATGAAATTTCTGAAAGAGTTGTATTAGAGGTTTAAGCATATTTCTGCATGGTGATGTATTGTTCTTTGCTTGAATGATCATTGAGAACTGTTTATTAATGCATATTGATTCATATTTCACAAATGGGAATTTGGTTTGAAAATGGATTAGTATAGGGGTTAATACCTTCATGAGAGGATTAACCTAGATTAGAGTTCTTAATCATTTGAATCATGTCTCATCATTGTCATTAGCATTTCTAGTTTAGCACCAAAGCACCCTAATCAACTATCATGTCTAGAATCTCATGCCTCCATCATATCATATTCACATCATTTATCATTGTCATTTGTCTTTAAACCTGTTTAAGTTTGTTAGTTGTCATTAGTTAACAAAAATCACTCTTGTTTGCTTGAATTAAGAACTTGATCACATAGTTTAGTGTCTAACACCACATCTGGATTGATAAACCTCTTTGTGCTACATTGACAAGGGGATTGATAGCCCTGAGACCATAAAAAGTCTTGTCTATCAAACGAGCGGCCGTAGAAGTGGCTTTGTTCAAGTCGGCTTAGAGAGCCTTCTCGTCCAGCTTGCCCTTAGCTGTTGCCGCTCGTTTAAACGGCGCTCTTCCTGTCATACGTCCGACTCGTAGTCCACCATCAGCTTGATAGTAGGAATTTTTCAATCCTTGATCAATTCCTCAACTACTTATGTCATTGTAGTACTTGAGGTATCAATCCAAATGGAGAGATTCTAGACACTAGAACTATGAGGAGCTATCTTAATTCAAGTCTAATAAGCAGATGAGTTGGTAACAAGGTGATCTAAAAACATAAAGCAAACAAGAACAAGCAGTAATTAAGAATTAAACAAGCAAACAAGACAAACAAAATATAGACTCAAATTCAAAAAAAAGATAAAGCTAAACCTCTAGATGTGATGATTGATTAGGGTGCTTTAAATGTGAATTCATGATGCTAAGCAAACAATGCAACACTTGCAATTCTTTAGTCTAGACTTCCAAATCAGATTTATTCATTCTCATGACAAAAATCCCTTTGTTAATTACCAAATCAAGACTAATTCCCATTAGATGAATAAGCAATCAACAAGCATAAGGTTCCAAGTTTAAAATGACCAGACAGCCTCTTTGTGCATCAAAATAAGAGCTAAGAAAGACTGAATCTTATACAGAAAGATTAAGCAAGCATCACATGATCTAAAATTCCAATTAACTTATAACTCTAATCCAGATTAATCCTCTCATGAATGCATTAACCTCTACACTAATTCATTTTCAAACCAAATCATCATTTATGAAATATGAATCAATGAGCATTAAGAAACAGTTCTAATATGTCATTCATGCATTTAACAATCATTCCCATGATGAAAAAGGCATAAACCCTTAAGTTAGCTCATTCAGGCATTTCATCAAACACCTTGTGGGTGGAGAAATGCCTAAGTTCTAGATCAAGCTTATAATGAGAGAGCTAGCATTAGGTTTAGCTAACTAAGGAAAGGACAAGAGAATCTAAGCTTAAACAATCATTAATCTACATCTAAGCACCCTAATATACACACCTAAAAGCTTAAAAAAAGACTACTCACTAATCATGATGAACACACCATTTCCTTTGCAAGAGGTGATGTTGATCATGATTAGAAGTTAAGATGAGAGGATGCAATGATAAGAAACAGCTTTTAGATGATTAAATCTTCAATATATCTCTTAATCAAAAACGTTTTTGCACTGAAAAGGAAAGAAAACAAGAGAGAAACTAAGAGAGAAGATAAGGTTTTTAGGGTTTTCTCCCAAAAAAATTTTTATACTAAGTTTTATGGGATGGGTCAGCCCAGGACAAACTGGGTACTGACCTGGCTTCAAATGGGTCATGTCTCACGTGTGCAACATCGTCAGGTGCTTCCCAAGTCGCAGGCCCAAGTCGCACAGCCATAGAAACAGCCTTGTAAGCCTTAAATCCTTCAGCCTCAGCCGCATGCCTATCTAGGTGTAAACAGCGAGTGTTTGTGCTGTTCAGGCTTCATTCTCTTCAACTCGCACAACCAGGACGAATTCTGGAGAGGATATGTGTGCGAGTTGGTCATCTTTAGTCCCAAGTCGGAGGCCCAAGTCGCACAGCCATAGAAACAGCCTTGTGAGCCTTAAATCCTTCAGCCTCAGTCGCATGCCTATCTAGGTGTAAACAGCGAGTGTTTGTGCTGTTCAGGCTTCCTTCTCTTCAACTCGCACAACCAGGACGAATTCTGGAGATAATATGTGTGCGAGTTGGTCATCTTTAGTCCCAAGTCGTAGGCTCAAGTCGGTGTAAACCGCGAGTCTTTCTGCGGTTCAGTTCTCTGCTCGGCCATCTCGCATGCCTAAGTCGCAATCGGACCACTTTGCATTCATGGGAGCGTAACTTCCTGGATATGGATCCAAATGGTATGATTCTAACTTCAGTGGAAAGAGCACTCAAATATCTCTAACTTTGGTGAAGTAACTTTCAGATCTTGGGAAGTGGAAGGTTCCCTGGACGGCTCATCTCTGCAGCATATTGAAACGATCGAAAAGAAGCTCTTGGACCAATGTTCACTCCGGTAAGCTTAACTGTCATCTCACGACTCCAAATCCAATGATTCGACCTGTTATGGTACTGTGACTCGATCATATCCAACGTTTCTGAAGGACCTGTAAGCTGAATCAGAATGGAAGCTTTCCCGGATCGGCATTCTTTAACTTGTCTCGGCATTGCTCCGGAACGGATGTGAAATAGGTCTGTCTTCCGGTGGGCTTATCTTTCAGCTCGCTGCTCCAAGTTCATCGATTCTAGTTGTTCTAAAATCTAGACTCAATTATCTTGATCTTTGCTGAAGACCGCGAAGACTGAATCGGCCGGCAAGACATTCCGGTGACGCGATTTCGGAAATGTATATGCACCTGGGAATTTTGGCCGAGAAACTTGAACGGCCAGTACATGTTTTGGCCGAGAAATCCACCCGCGGTACATGAAAATCGCCGAGAAAAAGCTTCCTGCGGTACAGGCCAGCGCCAAGAACCTCTAAATGGCTGTTTTCACCATTTTTAAAGCTCTGATCACCATTTCTTTTCCTGGTTTCACCTTTTCAGCTCCAAATAGCTCCAAATACACCAGATAAACACTCCAAACCATGCAAAGACTCATTGGGACCTGATGCAACCCCTAAGCCCTAAAACAATATCTAAAGGACTTAAATGCATGAAATAAAACATGATTTGGAATGAATTATACAACCTAAATGCTGCAAATTTTGAACATATCAAGTCCCCCACACTTGTCCTTTGCTTGTCCTCAAGTAAAAAGAACAAATGAGAGAAAGAGGTTGAATGCATTGGGAGTTCATATTTCCTTTGAAAGAGAGAAGTGACCACTAAGAGAATTCAAGTTCATGCTCAATATGCAATGCAAGACCATACTCTTATGGATTTAATCAACAATAATCTCCACAAGTTCTCTTATTCCTCAACTCTTTGATATTCATTAAGCTTTTTACCAAGTGGACCAAATGATGCAATGTTCAAACAAGCAAAGTTTACCTAGGGTGAGGTTATGAGACTAAAATGATCTCATCAGCGCCTGAGTGGGTTCAATGCAGCAAGGGGATCTCTCTATGAATGATCAAACTTTGGCAGAATGCTAAAGGTAAAAAGCAACCTATGCATACAAGGGCAAGGACTCATGCCACCCCACACTCTACTCAAAGCTTTCTCACTTGCTCACTCTCTCAAGAACCTCACTTTCCACACTCATTTTCCTCTCACTAGGGGACTCACTTTTTATTTTCACACTCAAGTCTTGGAGTTCAAACCTTACATAGCTCTTTTTCACTTTCTTTTGTAACCTCTAGCCTCTTTTTCTTTCTTTTTAAAACATTTGAGCGATGTATGATGTCCATCTTCACTGACATGATTGAGGATTTCATGGAGGTCTTTATGGATGATTTCTCAGTTTATGGATCATCTTTTAAAGACTGTCTGGACAATCTCTGCAAGGTTCTGGCTCGCTGTGAAGAGAAACACTTGGTCCTTAACTGGGAAAAGTGTCATTTTATGGTCAGAGATGGGATTATGCTTGGACACAAAGTTTCTGAAGCTGGTATCAAAGTTGATCATGCGAAGATTGATGTCATGCAGGGTTCTATCAAGGACTTTAGCAAGATTGCACGTCCTCTTACTGCTCTGCTATGCAAAGATGTCAAGTTTGAGTTTACAGACGAATGCCTTGCTGCGTTTGAACAGATCAAACAAGCTTTGATAAGCACCCCTATTGTGCAGCCTCCTGACTGGAATTTGCCTTTTGAGGTGATGTGTGATGCCAGTGATTTTGTTGCTGGTGCTGTTCTTGGACAGAAGAAGGACAAGAAGCTTCATGCAGTCTACTATGCCAGTCGAACTCTGGATGATGCTCAAAGAAACTATGCTACTACTGAGAAGGAGTTGTTGGCTGTGGTCTTTGCTTTTGAGAAATTTCGACCCTACCCTGTGGAATCGAAGGTTATTCTGCACACAGATCATTCTGCACTCAAATACTTGATGCAGAAGAAGGATGCAAAGCCAAGGTTACTGCGATGGGTTTTACTTCTTCAGGAGTTCGATATTGAGGTCAGAGACAAGAAGGGTGTTGAGAATGATGTTCCAGACCATCTCTCACGCATCAGGGTTGAAGAGGACGTACCCATAGATGATTTTCTGCCAGCAAAGAATGTATACTATGTGGAAACTGGGTTCCAGAGCAGATTTGACGAAGAATTACAGGCTTTTCGAATTGGAGAAACGTTAGTGTCGAGCGACACCACCACTAGTGTCACGCGACACCTTGCGCAGCAGAACACAGAGACTTCTCAAATTCGAAGCAGACTTGCTGAGATCAGTTCAGCTGTTGTATCTGCCACCCAACGTCCTTGGTATGCTGATATTGCCAATTATCTCGCTGCAGAGGCTGAGCCTGAGAACTGTAAGGGGTACGCGAAGAAGAAGTTCCTGAGAGAGCTGAGGAGATATCACTGGGACGAGCCATATCTGTACAAGCATTGTTCTGATGGGATTTACAGAAGATGAATTGCAGAGTCAGAAGTTCCAGAGGTGCTGTTTCATTGTCATGGATCTGAATATGCTGGACACTTTGCGACCTTCAAAACAGTGTCTAAGGTTCGTCAAGCAGGCTTTTGGTGGCCTACAATGTTTCGCGACGCGCAGCCCTTTATCTCGCAGTGTGATGCTTGTCAGAGAGAGGGAAGATTAGCAAGCGACATGAGATGCCACAGAATTTCATCCTTGAGGTTGAAGTATTTGATTGCTGGGGTATCGATTTCATGGGTCCTTTTCCCTCTTCTTATGGAAATAAGTACATCCTGGTTGCTGTTGATTATGTTTCTAAGTGGGTCGAAGCCATTGCCAGCCCCACCAACGATTCTTCAGTGGTTCTTAAGATGTTCAAGACCATCATCTTCCTTCGATTTGGAGTGCCTCTATTTGTTATAAGTGATGGTAGTTCTCACTTTATTAACAAGGTTTTCGAAAAACTCCTAAGAAAGCATGGAGTTCATCATCGAGTTGCAACTCCTTATCACCCTCAGACGAGTGGACAGGTCGAAGTCTCGAATCTTCAGATCAAGGAGATCTTGGAGAAGACAGTGGGTAAAACTTGGAAGGACTGGGCTGCGAAGTTGGACGATGCACTCTGGACGTACAGGACAGCGTTCAAAACACCTATAGGCACCACGCCTTTCCACCTGCTCTATGGAAAGTCCTGTCACCTTCCAGTGGAGATCAAACACAAGGCAGCTTGGGCGATTAAGATGATGAACTTCGACATCAAGTCTGCTGCAGAGAGGAGACTGATACAGCTAAATGAGTTGGACGAGATCAGGCACCATGCCTACGAGAATTCGAAGCTGTACAAGGAGAGGACCATGGCGTATCACGACTCGAAAATACTCTCCAGGCAATTTGAACCAAATGACCAGGTACTCCTGTATAACTCTCGGTTGCAATTGTTTCCTGGTAAACTGTGTTCTCGTTGGTCAGGTCCTTTCATAGTCAAGGAAGTTCTACCCTATGGTGCCATCGTCCTCCTCACACCAGACGGCAGCAGGGAGTTCACAGTGAATGGACAAAGGATGAAATACTACTGGGCCAAAGCTGAGATTCCAGATGGACACATCGTTCCTCTGGATGGTGCACCTCCTGCCTGAATCACCATCAAGTCAAGCTAATGACTTTAAACAAGCGCTTGGTGGAAGGCAATCCACTGGTAAGTCTGTACATAAGTCTTTTTGTTTCAGTTGATTTTTGTTTTTCTTTTTTGTGTCTTAGGTGAAACAGAGGCTGGTGTCGAGCGACACCACCTTCGGTGTCGCCTGTCACTTGCTTCTGTGAAAAAAAAAAAATTAGGAAATCAGGAAACCGGAGTCAAAACAGAAATTCGGATTGGTCTGCTGCAATTTGGTACGAAGAGAACAAGTGTCGCACGACACCATCATAAGTGTCGCGTGACACCATCATTGCAGCCAGGTAAGTTCTCCGTTTTTCCTGTGTTTCTCTGTTTCTTTTCTTTTGTTTCGCCAACTTCGGATTCGATAACACTAGGGACAGTGTTGGTCAAGTCTGGGGGAGGTAGTCGCTGACATTGTGTTTGTTTTTCTTAAGAGTCAGTTGTGTCAAAAAAGTTTGTGAGTCAAAACTTGTTGGAGATTATGATGCTTTTCCTGGAATTATTGTGCTAACCTTTCATCTAAGTGACCACTGCTGCAGATTCAGTCTAGATCCGACTAATGAAAAATCCAAAGGCTGACCAGTTGACTAGAGGTGTCCATGTTTCCAACAGAATCCACTAACCTGAGCTAATTTCTGAACTCTTTCTTTTACCTTATTGATGTGACTGATGTTCATAGAGCTTGATTCCTCGTTCATACTTGACAAATGAAAGCCTGTGTGAAATCTAATGTTGGTGCTTCTCTCCCTGTGACGAGCTTAAAGAAAAAAAATGAAGAAAGACAGAAAAAGGCAAAAAGATTGAGATGATTTTCGCTTAGGAGTGAAGGGCTAGGAAAATTTCCAAGGATCCCATTATTTCACTTCTAAATTGGAATGATCACACAAAGGAAGGAAGTGAGGGGTAGGAAAGTTTCCTATGACCCCACTATTCGCTGAAAACCTTTGACACAAGGTAAGGGGACAACTCGGGGACTCGATGGCAAACACCATCAGTACTCGCAGCTTTACCCTTATCGAGTAAATGCCATAAAAAAAGAGAAAAGAAAAAGATGATGAGTGTGCGAAAAGAATAAGTCTGGGGGAGAGAAAAGTACCAAAGTGTGTATGGCTGATTTTTTTAGTATAGTACGGGAAAGAATCTAGAAGGTTCTTAGCATCTGAATCATCAGTGAGACCCAGAGAATGATAAGTCTGGGGGAGGTGATATATCATGGTTTTTATGGTTTTAAACCATGGTATAGGTCTTATTTATAGAGTCTTTATAGTGTTTTTTGAGTCTTTTGGAGTCTTTACAGGTTTTAGGTACGTTTGGAGCTTAACTAGAGATTTTGGAGCAGTTTGGAGCTTAATCAGGATCAAATTCGTCAAGGATGGATTTTGTGCTTTAGTGTCGCTCGACACCATGGAGAGTGAGCTCGACACTTGTCAAAGAAATAAGGAAAAGACGATTTTGTTTCCTGTTTGAAGAAGGAGTTGGGCCCAGAAGTTCCCAAATAATTCTAAGAAGGCCCAGAACGTGTTTTAGAGATATATATAGGATTTTTATTCCCTTTTTATGAATACCTTAGATTTTTAAGAGAGAGATACTCTGAGTTTTTGCTTTGGGCGATTTTGAGAGCTAGGGGAGACAAGTCTGAACTTTCTCCGTTTAGAGAGAAGATTTCGAACCCCTTTATCTATTTCGATTTAATCTATAGCTTTTTATTCATCGTGTTTGTTGTTCCCATAATCATGTCTGAGTAGATCACCTGTTAGGTTTAGGGTTTAACTAGGGTTTTCTTTGAATGTTTGATTAACTTGCTAGTTAGGGTTCATATCTGTTAGTTCTTCACCATAGGTTGTTCTTAAAGCTAATTCTGGACTGATCACCTAGAACTTAGATCTTAGGTTGCTTAATTGACACGGAAGTGTAATTGAATAACTGGAAAGAACCTAGGGTGAGCAAAGTAGCTATTCGCAAAAGAATTTGGTTTAGATGCTTTGTGAACATATCGAACTTGTGCATTAAAGCTGGTTTAAATCTGTAGGATTTACAAAGGAATTTGGAATTCTAGGATTTTAACTTAGATAATTTTCACAACGGAAGTTGGTTAGTTATGATTTTGTGTTTCGAGTTCAAGAACCGTGCTTAAACCTGAACTCTGATTAGTCAAGTTGATCTGCATTCATTGATTTCCTGAAAAAAACGTCCTAGACCTAATCTTTCTCCAATCAAACTTACATCCTTTTTCTATTGCTTATTTATTTTCTCTGCATTGCTGTTTTTATTTCTCATTGTTTAGCTTAGCGTAATTCGAATTCTAATACGTTTATTGAGTGACTTCTTGTCTCTGTGGTTCGACCCCTACATACTACAACTGTACGTCTGTGCTCTTGCAGAGTAGATTAGGGATTAAACTTTGAACAGATCACTTGGGAAGTAGAAGGTTCCCCGGAGGGCTCATCTTTGTAGTACATTGACACGGTCAGAAAGAGGCTTCTAGACATGTGTCCATTCCGGAAACCTTATCTTCTTGATCACGGCTCCAAATTGAATGATCTCAAAAGTTCAGGAAAAAGGACTCAAATATATCAAATCTTCATGACGGACCTGTAGACTGAATCGGTCTGGAAGCGCATCGTCCTTCGCAATATTCGGAGCTCATCGGTTCGGTCCTGAAACTGTCGCGAGACAGGTGTATCTTCCGGTGAGCTTAACTCTCATCTCACGACTCCAAATCCAATGATTCGACCTATTCTGAGACCGTGACTCGAGCATCTCCAACTTTGGTGAAGGGTTAGGGTTCAGGTGACGTCGGCAAGGGCTCCGTTCCACCGGTTCTTTGATGCGCGTTGCTTTGGTCCTTTATCCGCTCCGAGACATGTACTGCTTCTTATCGTCGTAACATTCAGCTCAAAACTGCAAATAGGACGATCTAAAGTGTTATGGAAACTAGACTCGACACTCTGGATTCTTTATGAAGACTCGGGAGGCTGAATCCTGGTGAAAGTTCTCCTTCTCAGGTGATCAAGTTGAGGGATCGTCGGCTCCGTAACACTTGTCCGAGTCTGATGCACATAAGGTGATGGTCTCTCCATGGCTTTTGTCCCAATTGCTCCCAATTAGCTCCAAATGACCTGTAAACACTCCAAAAGTGCAAAACTCTCTACGACCTAATGCAATTCCTAACTGATAACTAAGAGTTTTCAGGCTCTTAGAAGTGTTATCAATCCCCTTGTCAAAGTAGTATAAGGGGTGTCAAACCAAGCTTGTAAACGAGACACTAGCCTATGTCATTTGTTCACTTAAGTCAAGACAAGATGCTAAAAGTTTGGTGACGATGATTAACAGGCAAATGAGCAATAAAGTTAAATAAAAGCAGAGATTTAAACTAATCAAGATGCAAATAACAAACAGGTGATTCAGATGATGGTAATGAATGATAAAGGCAGAAGCTTTAGACAGGATATTTGACTCGGGTGCTTCGAAGTTAGACTAAGGGGCTAATGAATCATTTTATCAAGCGATTTCATTTGACTTTGAACTCAAGGCACGTTAATCTTCTCATGAAAGTATTAAACGTCTAAACTGATCCTCTTTCATACCAAAATCCCTTTTGAGAAGCACGAATCAGTCAGCAATAAGAATCGGTTCAAAAACGTCATTTAAGAGAACAAACTATCACTCTCGCGATGAAAGACTCTTAAACCCTTAACCGAGTGGTTCAGACATTTCTACAAACACTTCTGATGCGAGATATGTCTCAGATCTGAACCTCAAGTGATGTGCTTGGATCCAGCTTAGAGATCTCGTCGGTTAAGGAATGAAACATGCAAGACTAGATACCTAAACCCATTAATCCACCTTGAAAGCACCCTAATCTACCTATCTAAAGCCGCTTAAACGACTACTCACTGATCATAACGAGCTCACTAAGTCCTTTGCAAGACGTGTAGCTAGTCATGGTAAGGAGTTTGATGTTGGATGATAAATGAAATAAAGAAAGAACAAGATTCTGATGCAAAAACGAGATATCGGATTAGATTAATCAAGTTTCACAAAAGAGGCAAGTTCTTAGAGCTAAAAACAGATAAGAGATAAGATAACTAGGTTTTTAGTCTCAAAATGTATTTATAGCAAAGGGAAAGTGTCGCGGGTCAGCCCGGAACAAACCGGGTACTGAACCGCCTTCTTGGGTTGATGGGTGAGTGCTACGGTTTGTCGGAAAGTGAAGCCGAGGTCTTCATGACGAGGCGTGCACGTGAGTCAGGATCCAGATGAAGATCTCGTGAAGAACACGTCAAGAACATGCATGAACCCTAGTCTTTGATCTATCCTCACGTGTATGTTCTTGAGCCATTCTGTTCTTGATTCTGGGTTCGTGACAAGGGACCTCGGGATAAAATTTCGAGGGGTCATGATGTCGAGGTGCTTGGGAGAACACAGTCCGGCATGCACGCCGAGGTCATTACACCGAGGTGTACTTTCAACACTTAGTCGTTTCCAGCTTCAGTTCTTACGTATGCATGCCTCGATCTAACCATGCCAAGGCCTTGGCACGAGGTCTAGTCTAGAATACTTCCAAGATATGAGCCTCGACTTGAGTGACGCCAAGGTAAAGATACCGAGGCTTGTGAAAATACTTAGCGCGTATCGCAACTCTTTTAGGCTTGTATCGACCATGTCACCTTCCGGAAGCAGTAACTTTCAGCACACGACTCCAATTGCTCTGGGACCAGTTCCACAGTCAAGATGACTCAACAAGCTCGAACTTTTGTGAAGAAACCATCGGAGCTTGGGAGTGGAAGGCTTCCTGGATTTAACATCTTTGCGCCGCATTGAAATCACCGGAAAATAGACTTTTAGATCGATGTGAACTCCGGAGACCCTATCTTCCAAACCTTTGCTCCGAATTGAGCGATTCCAAATGCTCTGAGAAGATCTTCCATGGATCTCGAACTTTGGTGAAGACCGGGTAAGCTGGTTCGGTCTGGAGGGGCTCCGTCCGCCATGATCTTTGAAGTTCGCCGTTCAGTTCTCGGGTACGCGCAATGCTGGTGAATGCTCCGGAAGCCATATCTTTCTCTCCACTGGTCCGAATTGGATGATTCCAACTGTTCTGGAATCTTTGCTTGATTATCTCCAACTTTGGTGAAGACCCCGCCAACTGATTCGGACCGGAAGGTTCCCCGGATTGCTGATCTCTGAATTGCGCGGGCAAGGACAACTTTTGGTCGTAAAAACCTTCCCGCGGTAAGAAAAATGGCCGAGGGCTGTGTACCGCGGTAAGCTTTTTGGTCGTAAAAATTCTTGCCTCGGTCAAAAACTTGTCCCGTGGTATTTTTGCACTCGATACTCGATTCTGGCCGATCGGTAAGGTTTTTGGCCGGTAATGAGCGTCCGGTAAACATTTTGGTCGAGGTTTCCGACCAGCCGGTACGAGATTTGGCCGAGAAATTCCTCCAAGCGGTTTTCACCATTTTTGACCCTTTTCTTCACCGTTTTCTTTTCTGTTCCTCTTCTTAGGCTCCAATTGGTCTCCAAAGCTCCTGATAAAGACTTCAAAACATGCAAAACTCTTTTGGACCTAATGCAAGCCCTAAGTCCTATTTTAACGCCTAAAGAATCAATTTACATGAGAAAACACATGATGAGGACTCTATAATGCAATCTAAATGATGTAAAATATAGACATATCAACTCCCCCACACTTGTCCTTTGCTTGTCCTCAAGCAAAAAGAACAAATGAGAGAGAGAGGTTGTAATGCAGATGGAGCTCATATTTCCTTTTTAGAGAGAAGTGACCACAAGAGAACTCGGATTCATGCTCAAATATGCAATGCAAAGCTATATTCGGATATTTTCCAACTAAAACATGGAATCTCCACAAGTCATTATCACATTCAACTCTTTCACATTCATTAAGTTCGTAACCGGTGAATCAAATGATGCAATGTTCAAATAGGCTGGCTTGGCTAGGGTAAGGTCATGAGATAAAAATGATCTCATCACTATTCAAGCGGGTGCGATGCAACAAGGATCTCTCTATGAACGACCGAACTTTGGCAGAATGCTAAAGGTAAAAAGCAACCGATGCATACAAGGGCAAGACTCATCACACCCCACACTCCACTCAAAGCGTTTCTCAATTGCTCACCCTCTCAGAATCCTCACTCTTCACAATCGTTTTCTTTTCACTAGGGGACTCGCCTTTTTCTTTTATTTTCAAGCCTTGCTTTTCACTTATTCACACAGCTCTTTTCTTTCATAACGTATAGCCTCTTTCATTTTCATTTCAGAACACTTGAACCTTTGGCTTCTTTTCATTTCAGAGCTTATCTTTTCACATCCAAGACTTAATTCATTTTCATTCATTCCCCTAGCTATTTCCACTCTCACTTTTCCACTCATCTCACCTTTTTCCACTCACTAACAAGTCTTTTCCCCCACACTTATTTCTCACCAATACTCTTGGTTCCTTGATGTTGGAACATACAACTCAATGAGCCAAACCCTTGTCGCTCTAAACCTAACACTTTCTGCTAAGTTCAGTCCAAGGTGGCCTTACAATTCTCACACAAACATTGGCTCGAAAGAAAGATGGGTTCAAGGTGAGGGAACTGATCCATGATGCGGATTCAGCTACTTGAGCTAATGAAGGAGGGTGGTAAAAACAACGATTCTAGCTCAAGTATGTATATCGGTATCCACAAGCTTATTTAAGCAATGCATCAAAGGATATTTTCATTTCAAGTTCTGGGTTATCACTTAGCTAGAGTTGAGTGTAATTCAGACTTGCTTCTCAGATTCAAATCATTTCAAGCTTTACAAGCACAGAATGAGTTTCACAAGCATATTTAGTTCAAGTTCTCAAGTGATTTACTCTCTAGGGAAAAAATGCATCATTGCTCCTTGCACTGATGCAATCCTACATGATGCAACTAGAATGATGTAATTTATCACATGTATTAAGCTAAATGAGACTCAAGAATGCAAAAGTCAAATAAGAACAAAGAAAACAAGATCATAAAACACAAAGCTCCTCCCCCACACTTAGATAACACAGTCCCTTGTGTTATAAAAGCGTGTGAGAGAAGTGAAAAGACAAACTGAACGAATGCAAGATGATATATACAAGATGCATATGTACAAGGTTTGAAGTCGATACCTTAGTCGGAGAGGTCGGATCCCAAGTAGTGCGAGGGATTCGATGTTGAGCAGCATGGAGTGGGCTGACGTGGTGGGCTGCTTTCTGAGGGTTCAGGCAGGAAAGCCGTGGCTGGATCGATCCAGTCTTCTTTGCCTGGTGGAAACTCCGGGTTCCTCGCGTTTGAGCTTTCTCCAACTCCTTCTTCTGTAATCGGTGCGGTTGAGGTCGCTGAGTTCTTATCCGGTGAGGATGGCCTCGTGAGCTGCTTTACCTTCTTCTTCAAATGCCTCACACAATCCACCAATGCGTGGATGGTTTTGTCTTGCCACTTACACCACTTTTGGAGGGTGTTCACTCGCGAATACAGCTTCTTGGTGTGGTATTCAGGCTCACCCCGCACTTGCGGATCAAAGTGATAGCGGCCTGCTCCGATCCTTCTCTCATATTGTCTCTGCTCTTCGTTATCACAATCTTCCAGGCCATTAGTGTTCTCGGGTTTGCTAGGTGCTGCCTTGGTGCATTTGCGTGTTGGTGGGTCGAAAGCTGGGTTATACAACTGGTCTTTGAGAACGTAGAATGAGACGTTACACTGCTTGTCGAGCATGGTGAGGCTTCGGTTAGGCAGTAGAACCTGCGTGCCGTCTCTATGCAGTAGGGCGAAGTTGTAAACCCATTTGTCCCCTGACTTGCCTCCGAAGAAACCACTTTTGCTTAGGTATAACTCATCAATGAGATTCGGCTTCTTTGATGAATCAGGGAATATAAACCCTTGAGCCCTCAGGATCTTGGTGACTATCCAACCGTTCTGAAGTCTTCTTGCTCCTCGCTTCTTGCGGTCGCACCATACATTGTGCCGATAAGTGAGCATTTGAATGGCAAAGAATGCACCCAATGATGGTACATGAAGCAGCCCTTGGAACTCTTTCTTGTTCTTCATTTGAGTGATGAACGGCTTCAGTCTGAGTCCCAATAGTTCAAGCTCGGCCGTGTGAATAACACCAGGGTTAAAGGTCGAGAAGAATGTTGATGCTAGGACGCGGTTTGTGTATCTGATCACAGGGTTCCTTATGCAGCTTGTCTTGCTCTTGCCTCCGAGGTAGGGTCCAAAAGATATTGTTTCCCACAAGGCGGCCAACTCATCACGAGGGTACACAAACTTGTCAAGCGAGCTTCCATTCCTTTCAAACCCAAAGATTTCATCAAGCTCCTTGAAACTGACCTTGTAGTGCACGCTATCCATTTCAAACTCAATGTGGCCGAATCCTTTGCCATGTAAACGCTTTGGATCTCTCTTGGGGTAGATGATGACCTCCAGGGTTGCAAGAAACTGCTGTGTAATCCCTTCATAGGCAACATCGCTTATCTCAAAGAACTTTGCCAAGCCCATATTCTCAAAAATGAGGGTCACGTCATCAGTATCTCGAGTTTCTTCAGCAACTCCAAGTCAGGGAATCGACCTTGAGCCACTCTGATTGAGTTAAAGTGGTCCAAGTATTCCTCAGTGGTTGGGAAGTGCTCATCCTCGGGCTCGGCCTTTGGTTCTTTCTTGGACTTTTTGTCATCGTTATCCACATAAGGGACTAAGGCTCCGGACTCGTCGTCATCAGATCCCACAGCTGCCTTCTTCCCGTTCCTCTTTGACTCGAGAGCTGGTGCCAGAGTGAGCTCAGTATTTTTTGCTCGTTTGGGGGTTGGCTCGTCATCGGGTCGCATCGAGGGTTTCTTGCTGGTCTCTCCACTACGTGGCACGGCAACGGCTTTACCCTTCAAAACTCTCTTCTGGCCCGCACTTCTGTTTGTCTCGTGGGTAGGAACGGTTCGGTCTCCGGTCATCTGCAAGGGAGATTCTCAAAGAAACCGTCAGAGCCAAGTATATTGTTAAGCACATGTATCTCAAGATTGGCAAGTACAAAACTTTTTCTCTAGCAGAACTGATATTCATAGCTTTTTCAAACATCAAGGAAAGTAAGAACAAGCCAGAACAACCTATTAGAGACAAGTTATCTAGACATTTCAGCTCAAACACACAAATCATCATTAAGACCGATTCCAAGCGCATTTTCTCAAGAATTTTAAAAACTCAAGAATAAGTGATTTTAAATGCAAAGACCGGTTTTTCGTTTGTTGTCTACCTTGGTGGAATTTACAAAATTGTTCCCAAAGGCCGATATACTCTAAAAGAATCGATTCCACATTTTACAAACATTTAAGCTCGCAAGGAATGGAGGAAAAATATGAGTCCTTTAAGATGCAAATACCTTTGGGAATGCAAGATGTAAGCTGAATGAGATGCTTATGCAGAGTAGACAACACCCTAACAAGTCTAGAACGCTTGGAATCACGCAAAATGAACGAGAGATGAGTGAGTTGTGTTTGTGAAATGCAGAGAAAAGAGTCAAGAGGGCAAACTCTGCGTTTTGGCCAAGTATGGAGGTTGGTATGGGCTGGAGCGCGCTTTCCAGCTGGCATTTGGACTGTTGTGGGACTGGTCCCCCCTTCTGCTCCAGCTCCAGCCGTTGACCGCGCCAAAAACTACTTTGACCGAGTGTTCAAATTCAAAATGTCGCGCAACCCTTCAAATGGACGCGGTATGGGGATGACGTGGGCTGTACGGACCAAGCCAAATTTTCTCGTGTTACTCTGAGCTGCCTCGACTTGTTCCACCCCGAGGGTACCAAGCCGAGTTGTCTGAGCCCATGCCAACGAGTAAATCCCCATAGCTTTCACGTCTTTTCTTTGGACCTCGCAAAGCCTCTTCTTCGTTCTAAGTGTTTCATGTGTTCTTGCTTTTGATCATTTCTTGAAACCGAGTGCCTCGGCACGCTCCACCACGAGGGCATCATGCCGAGGTCACTTGTTTTTAGCAAAGAACACGTGAGGCTTGGGGGTTTAAACAGGCTGGCCTTGGTGTAAACTGGTCGCGGCCTCGGATCACGGTTTTTGACCGTTTTAAGTGAACATCACCCCTCGGTATACTGAGGTGTTTACACCGTGAGCCTCCCCCACACTTAGTTATTTTACCAAAGCACTTCTCAGACACGACCATGATGAAATTAAGTCGAGGAATCTAGCTGAGGTTCTCAAGCTTTCACTCGGTAAAAGATGACCATGGTATGAATATACCGAGGGTCGATACCGAGGCTATGTATTTTCTTTGACTTAATTCATCAGGCCGTGTCTTTTTCAGGCTTTCTCTCACTTTCACCCTCAAGGTTCACTGTCTAACTCCTGAAACACTTAACAAACCCTTCAAAAAGCTTCAAATAAAAAGAAAAAGAAGATGAAAAACGAAATATGTACATGGATAAGCTTGGGGTGTCTCCTAAGAGCACTTTGTTTAACGTCGCTAAGTTTGACTTTTCATACCTTTTCAGGCTGATTCCGGTTCAAGTAGAGGAACTGAGGTAGCTCCCTCCCTTGTTTCTGATGCCAAGTAATGTTTTACCCTCTGGCAGTTTACCACAAAGCCTTGTCCATCTTTTCCTTTCAAAACTACGGCTCCATAGGGTCTTACTTCAAGAATCGTGAACGGACCGGACCACCTAGACCTCAGCTTCCCAGGGAACAGCTTGAGTCTTGAGTTAAACAACAGAACTTGGTCCCCTTCTTTGAACTCTCTCTTGTGTATCTTCTTGTCATGGAGCGCCTTGGTTCTTTCTTTGTAGATCTTAGAGCTCTCGAAAGCATCTAACCGGATATCCTCAAGCTCATGAAGCTGTAAAACCCTCTTCTCTTGTGCGGTCTTGATGTCAAAGTTCAGAAGTTTCACTGCCCACAAGGCTTTGTATTCCAACTCAACCGGTAGATGACAGCTCTTCCCATAGAGCAAGTTAAACGGTGAGGTTCCAATGGGGGTTTTGTAGGCGGTTCTGTAAGCCCACAGAGCATCGTCAAGTTTCTTGCTCCAATCCTTCCTGGATGAGTTCACGGTCCTTTCCAAAATGGCCTTTATCTGACGGTTGGAAACCTCCACTTGGCCGCTGGTTTGCGGATGATAAGGGGTGGCCACCTTGTGCTTTACTCCGTGCTTCTTCAAAAGACTCTCAAGAGTCTTGTTGATGAAATGGCTTCCCCCATCACTGATGACTACTCTTGGTACTCCAAACCGTGGGAAGATGATACTCTTGAAGAGTTTTACCACCACTTTTGAATCGTTGGTCGGAGATGCAACCGCTTCAACCCATTTACTCACATAATCCACTGCTACAAGGATATATTGATTCCCATATGAGCTTACAAAGGGACCCATGAAGTCAATGCCCCAACAGTCGAAGACTTCTACCTCAAAGATTGGGTTTTGGGGCATTTCATTCCTTTTGGATATGTTTCCGTGCCTTTGACAAGCTTCACACCTCGAGACTACTTCTTGGGCGTCTTTGAACATGGTCGGACACCAGAAACCGCTCTGTAGAACCTTGGCAACTGTCTTGAACGCACCTAAATGACCACCATACGATGAGCCGTGGCATTCTTGTAGCACTGGATGGATATCTTCTTCGGCCAAGCATCGCCTATAGAGATGGTCCTTGTTAAGCACGTAAAGATACGGATCATCCCAATGATACCTCATCACATCTCTAAAGAACTTCTTCCTCTGATAAGTATCAAGATCTGGTGGCTCTAATTCGCAAGACAAGTAGTTCACAAGATCCGCGAACCATGGAAGGCTTCTTTCCTTGATCGTATTGGCTTCCTCCACCTCTAAGTAAGACCGGACTAACATGAGATGTTCCTCGGGTAAAGCATCATCAATAGGGACCTGTTCTTCAATCCTCAGCCTTGAGAGGTGATCTGCGGCTCCGTTTTCAATGCCCTTCTTATCAAGTATCCCCATGTCAAATTCTTGGAGCAATAGGACCCATCTCAAAAGCCTCGGCTTAAAGTCCTTCTTAGACATCAGGTACCTCAAGGCCGCGTGATCTGTGTAAACCGTGACCTTTGATCCCACTAGATAACTCCTGAATTTGTCAAATGCAAACACAATGGCAAGCATTTCCTTCTCGGTGGTGGCATACTTTTCTTGAGCCGAGTCCAAAGTGCGGCTGGCATAGTAGATCACATGGAGCTTCTTATCTTTCTTCTGTCCCTAGACAGCTCCTACAGCATAATCAGATGCATCGGTCATCACTTCAAATGGTAAAGACCAATCAGGGGCTTGTACAATCGGTGCACTGATCAAAGCCTCCTTGATTCTCTTGAACGCTTCCTCACATTCTTCATCAAAGTTGAAATCCACTTCTTTGCACAATAACCTGGTCAAAGGCCTGGCTATCTTGGAGAAATCCTTGATGAACCGTCTATAGAACCCAGCGTGGCCAAGGAAGCTTCTTATTCCTTTCACAGAATTCAGGGCTTGTAAGTTCACCATCACCTCGATCTTGGCCTTATCCACCTCGATGCCTTTCTCTGATACCTTGTGTCCCAAGAAAATGCCTTCTTGGACCATGAAATGACACTTTTCCCAGTTTAAGACAAGCCTATGCTCCTCACACCGCTTGAGAACCTGAGAAAGATTAGCAAGACATTCGGAGAAAGAGGAGCCGTATACGGAGAAGTCATCCATAAACACCTCAACTTTCTCTTCAATTAGATCAGAGAAAATGTGTATCATACATCTTTGAAAAGTGGCCGGTGCATTACACAAACCGAATGGCATTCTTCTATAAGCATAAGTGCCATAAGGGCAGGTGAATGTCGTTTTCTCTTGATCTCGGGGGTCTATAGGTATTTGAAAGAACCCCGAGTATCCATCGAGAAAACAAAAATAAGGATGATTAGCTAACCGTTCAAGCATTTGATCAATGAATGGTAAAGGAAAATGATCTTTTCTTGATGCAGAATTCAATTTCCTATAGTCAATGCACATGCGATGGCCGGTTATAGTTCTTTGGGCTATGAGTTCATCCTTATCGTTTTTCACCACCGTGATCCCACCTTTCTTGGGCACAACGTGTACAGGAGATACCCACCGAGAGTCAGAGATTGGATATATTATCCCTGCCTCAAGGAGCTTTAGTATCTCCTTCTTAACCACCTCTTTGAGGTTCGGGTTAAGTCGACGTTGGTGCTCAATAGAGGACATGGCTTGGTCCTCTAGGTGGATCCTGTGGGTGCATATATCAGGAGAGATTCCTCTAATGCCAGCCAAGGAATACCCTATGGCTCTCCTGAATTTCCTTATTTCACTAAGTAATGCACGTTCCTCATGCTCAAGCAAGTTATCGTTTATGATCACAGGAAAAGTAGAGTTTAGACCTAAGAATGCATACCTGAGCCCTGTTGGTAGAGGCTTGAGCTCAACAGGGGGTGCGTCTGCCTCATTCCAATCGGCATCAAAGCTGCATTGGCCCGGAACAGCTTCCTCGGCCTTTGCTTCATTCTCGCGCGGTTTACCATTGGCCTCGGTATGAGTCGTCACGGCCATGATATCCCGAGGTGTCTCTTCTTTTCCCTTTGACTCCTCGCTTTCTAGAATGTCGAGGCTGCTCGTGTGGAGCTCCAAAAACCTTGCCTCAGCTCCAAGTTCCCTCGGTTGGTCCAAAAGACGCTTGTAGACCTCGCTTTCCTAGTTCAAGTACCCGTGCTCGCTTTGTTCCCGCGTTAAGACCACTTTTAACGGATCCTCTGCATTCAACTCTTCAAGGAGCTCATCAGCCAGCTCCTCCATTACCTCCACATAGAAAACCTGACCTCCAATGGTCGGTTTCTTCATCATTTCCTTCACGTTGAACTTCATAGTCTCGGAACCGATGTGTAGTTCAGTCATTCCTCCTCTCACATCTATCTTGGCCACCGTGTAAGGTATTAAGCTCACAGAAGCTCCAAGGTCACATAAACAGTTTGAGAACTTCAGGTGACCTAAAGCACACGACAAAGTGAAGCTGCCCGGATCGGATAGCTTCCTTGGTATAGATCTTCTTTGTATTATGGCACTGCACTCATGGCTCAGTATCACCATACCCTGGAGCTCCTTTGTCTTGTTGAGGATCGCGTCCTTTAGAAACTTCCCAAGCTAAAGTATAGCTAAGAAAGCATCTATAATGGGTAAGGTGAGTTGCGTGTTCTCCAAGTGTTTCTCAAAGACCGCCTTGGCCTTGTCTAGGATTTTCTTTTTGAAGCGCCCTGGGAACGGTATCTTGGGTTGATAAGGTGGTGGTGGAACATAGGGCTTTTCAAGCTCGGTTGTCTTTTCCACCTCTTTTCCTTTGTCCTTGATCGGTTCCTTCTCTAAGACCGCTTCTTTACACGCATCGTCTGAGGCTGCCTCCCCCTCTAATTGCTCATTGGCCTCAATGAGCTTTGTCTTAGGCGTTGGAGTTTGTAATTCCTTACCACTCCTCAATGTGATGGCGTTCACATACTCTTTAGGGTTCGGCTCCGGTTTACCTGGTAAAGCCGGGCCTCTTGATGATGTAGAAGCTTGATTCTGCTTAAGCTCTCTGATATCTTGCTGCATTGTCCCGTGCTGGCTTTCAACCCTTTGCTGGCCCTGTAACAGTTGCTGTAGTATCCCACAGACGTCGTTCCCCATTTGATTCTGACCCGTTCTCTGAATCTGTTGTTGATTACCCATCGGCTGCGGATGGAACCCTGGTGGAAACTTGTGTTGCTGCGGTTGGTTGTTGAAGTTGTTACTCTGAGCTGCTTGATTCTGCTGAGTGTAGCCGTGCTGTTGCCCACTGAACTGTTGCTTGGGCTGGAAGGTATTCTGAAAAGGAGCCTTTTGAGCATAGCTTTGTTGTTGTTGTTGAGCAGGGTACACTTGGTCTTGAGGGTTAGCTACATTCGGGCTTCTGTATGAGAGGTTTGGGTTACTGTTGTAGTTGTTAAACCGCTGATACCTCTGCTGATTTCCTATGTAATTCAGCTCCTCTTGTGTTAGACCATCTTCATTAACATTGTCAAAACTTGGCCCTTGCTCATCAAACTCGCCTACAAAGGGTATTGGCTTTTGAGTCGCCATCAAAACCTTGTCAAGCTTACTCTGAAGCTCTCTTATATCCTTTTTCATGTGCTGTTCATCACTAGATCCCTCTGTACGGTTTGCTCTATCAAAGTCCTCTCCATACGTGTCGTTGGACATGGCTAGGTTCTCAACTAGTTCCATTGCCGCAGTGATCGCTTTTCCAAGAAAATTCCCATTTGAAGCTGTATCGAGTTGGTTTCTGATCTTGGGGAGTGCACCTCGGTATAAAGTACTCAAGAGGGATGCCTCTGAGAAGTCGTGGTGTGGGCAATGGTTAGTGTAGCTTCTAAACCGTTCCCAAGCTTCACTAAAGCTCTCGTTATTGTGCTGCGTGAAACTTGAGATCTGATTCCTGAGCTTAGCCGTGCGTGATGTGGAAAAGAACTTTGATAAGAACGCCAGTTTACACTGCTCCCAGGTTTGTATAGAACCCCTCGGTATATTCTTTTCCCACTGGTGTGCTTTATCACCGAGGCTGAAAGGGAACAAGGGTAGCTTGAAGCTATCTTCGGAGACGCCATTTATCTTGGTTAAGTCGCAGACCCGATCAAATTGATCTAGATGCTCGAGAGGGTCTTCTCCAGCCAGACCGTGGAACTTTGAGTTTTGCACCATATTGAGCAGGGAAGCTTTAACTTCAAAGTTGTTGTTTTGAACTGGTGGAGCTTGAATCCCAGCTCGGTATTGGTGCGCATTAGCTCGGTCATTCTCTCCAACACAGATTGGAGGATGTTGTCTCTGAACTTGGGGCGGTGGCGGATGAACATGATGGGCTTGTTGTTCATTTCTATTTGCTTGGTGTTGGTTTTGCTGAGCAAGCCGTTCGTTTCTTTGAGCCTGTTGCTGATTAACATAGGCTTGTTGTTCATTTCTTCCTGCCTGCGCCTGATTAGCCTGAGCCTGGTGCTCGGCTGCCTGAGCCTGTTGCTCCATTCTCTGTTGTTCTGCCATTCCAAGTCTGTCAAAGTGCCGTTCTCTCTCGCGAGCTCGCCTTTCTAATCTGTCGATGTTATCGTCGTATGGGAAAAGCGATCCTGTGCTCCGAGACCTGGTATTCTTGCACCTGAAAACAAAACAAGAACTTGGAAAGAAGTTAGTAAAACAAAGGAAAGAAAAGCTTGAACTCAAGAACAAACAAGAGACTAATGCTCCTACAAGTTGGCAACGGCGCCAATTGATAACTAAGAGTTTTCAGGCTCTTAGAAGGGTTATTAATCCCCTTGTCAAAGTAGTATAAGGGGTGTCAAACCAAGCTTGTAAACGAGACACTAGCCTATGTCATTTGTTCACTTAAGTCAAGACAAGATGATAAAAGTTTGGTGACGATGATTAACAGGCAAATGAGCAATAAAGTTAAATAAAAGCAGAGATTTAAACTAATCAAGATGCAAATAACAAACAGGTGATTCAGATGATGGTAATGAATGATAAAGGCAGAAGCTTTAGACAGGATATTTGACTCGGGTGCTTCCAAGTTAGACTAAGGGGCTAATGAATCATTTTATCAAGCGATTTCATTTGACTTTGAACTCAAGGCACGTTAATCTTCTCATGAAAGTATTAAACGTCTAAACTGATCCTCTTTCATACCAAAATCCCTTTTGAGAAGCACGAATCAGTCAGCAATAAGAATCGGTTCAAAAACGTCATTTAAGAGAACAAACTATCACTCTCGCGATGAAAGACTCTTAAACCCTTAACCGAGTGGTTCAGACATTTCTACAAACACTTCTGATGTGAGATATGTCTCAGATCTGAACCTCAAGTGATGTGCTTGGATCCAGCTTAGAGATCTCGTCGGTTAAGGAATGAAACATGCAAGACTAGACACCTAAACCCATTAATCCACCTTGAAAGCACCCTAATCTACCTATCTAAAGCCGCTTAAACGACTACTCACTGATCATAACGAGCTCACTAAGTCCTTTGCAAGACGTGTAGCTAGTCATGATAAGGAGTTTGATGTTGGATGATAAATGAAATAAAGAAAGAACAAGATTCTGATGCAAAAACGAGATATCGGATTAGATGAATCAAGTTTCACAAAAGAGGCAAGTTCTTAGAGCTAAAAACAGATAAGAGATAAGATAACTAGGTTTTTAGTCTCAAAATATATTTATAGCAAAGGGAAAGTGTCGCGGGTCAGCCCGGAACAAACCGGATACTGAACCGCCTTCTTGGGTTGATGGGTGAGTGCCACGGTGTGTCGGAAAGTGAAGCCGAGGTCTTCATGACGAGGCGTGCACGTGAGTCAGGATCCAGATGAAGATCTCGTGAAGAACACGTCAAGAACATGCATGAACCCTAGTCTTTGATCTATCCTCACGTGTATGTTCTTGAGCCATTCTGTTCTTGATTCTGGGTTCGTGACAAGGGACCTCGGGATAAAATGTCGAGGGGTCATGATGTCGAGGTGCTTGGGAGAACACAGTCCGGCATGCACGCCGAGGTCATTACACCGAGGTGTACTTTCAACACTTAGTCGTTTCCAGCTTCAGTTCTTACGTATGCATGCCTCGATCTAACCATGCCAAGGCTTTGGCACGAGGTCTAGTCTAGAATACTTCCAAGATATGAGCCTTGACTTGAGTGACGCCAAGGTAAAGATACCGAGGCTTGTGAAAATACTTAGCGCGTATCGCAACTCTTTTAGGCTTGTATCGACCATGTCACCTTCCGGAAGCAGTAACTTTCAGCACACGACTCCAATTTCTCTGGGACCAGTTCCACAGTCAAGATCACTCAACAAGCTCGAACTTTGGTGAAGAAACCATCGGAGCTTGGGGAGTGGAAGGCTTCCTGGATTTAACATCTTTGCGCCGCATTGAAATCACCGGAAAATAGACTTTTAGACCGATGTGAACTCCGGAGACCCTATCTTCCAAACCTTTGCTCCGAATTGAGCGATTCAAAATGCTCTGAGAAGATCTTCCATGGATCTCGAACTTTGGTGAAGACCGGGTAAGCTGGTTCGGTCTGGAGGGGCTCCGTCCGCCATGATCTTTGAAGTTCGCCGTTCAGTTCTCGGGTACGCGCAATGCTGGTGAATGCTCCGGAAGCCATATCTTTCTCTCCACTGGTCCGAATTAGATGATTCCAACTGTTCTGGAATCTTTGCTTGATTATCTCCAACTTTGGTGAAGACCCCGCCAACTGATTCGGACCGGAAGGTTCCCCGGATTGCTGATCTCTGAATTGCGCGGGCAAGGACAACTTTTGGTCGTAAAAATCTTCCCGCGGTAAGAAAAATGGCCGAGGGCTGTGTACCGCGGTAAGCTTTTTGGTCGTAAAAATTCTTGCCTCGGTCAAAAACTTGTCCCGTGGTATTTTTGCACTCGATACTCGATTCTGGCCGATCGGTAAGGTTTTTGGCCGGTAATGAGCGTCCGGTAAACATTTTGGCCGAGGTTTCCGACCAGCCGGTACGAGATTTGGCCGAGAAATTCCTCCAAGCGGTTTTCACCATTTTTGACCCTTTTCTTTACTATTTTCTTTTCTGTTCCTCTTCTTAGGCTCCAATTGGTCTCCAAAGCTCCTGATAAAGACTTCAAAACATGCAAAACTCTTTGGGACCTAATGCAAGCCCTAAGTCCTATTTTAACGCCTAAAGAATCAATTTACATGAGAAAACACATGATGAGGACTCTATAATGCAATCTAAATGATGTAAAATATAGACATATCACTAACTAAAGACAAAAGTAAAGACAAATATATGTAAAACTACCTAAATGTATGCATGAGACTCAATATTTGGACAAAAATGCAATCGTAAACATGACAAAATATGAGTATATCAACTCCCCCACACTTGTCATTTGCTGGTTCTCAAGCAAACAAGAACAAATGAGAGAGAGAGGTTGAATGCATGGGAGTTCATATTTCCTTTGAGAGAAGTGACCACTAAGAGAATTTAAGTTCATGCTCAATATGCAATACTTTGGTGTATCAACTCAACAGTAATCTCCACAAGTTCTCCTATTCTTCAACTCTTTAACATTCATTAAGCTTTTTACCACGTGGATCAAATGATGCTATGTTTAAACAAACAGAGTTTGGCTAGGGTGAGGTTATGAGACTAAAATGATCTCATCAATGCCTGAGTGGGTTCAATGCAGCAAAATGATCTCTCTATGAATGACCAAACTTTGGCAGACTGCTAAAGGTAGAAGGCAACCTATGCATACAAGGGCAAGGACTCATCCCACCCCACACTCTACTCAAAGTTTCCTCACTTGCTTACTTTTCACACTCCTTCTTCTCTCACTAGGGGATTCACTTTTCCTTTTCATACACAAGTCTTGGAGTTCAAACTTTCCATAGCTCTTTTTCACTTTCTTTTATAACCTCTAACCTCTTTTTCTTTCTTTTTAAAACATTTGAGCTCTTCGGCTTCTTGATAACACCGTATTTTGACCACTTTTATGGATCGTTTTGAAATACTTTTTCTATGTTTTTAATTGCTTTTAAGTACTTTTATCACGTTTTTCTAGTATTTGTAGTTCCAAGACTCTTTTCAGGTAACTTAGGGAAAAGCTTAACAAAATGGATAGAAAACCAGATTTCAGCTCAGAGTCAAACCGTCAGAAGTTCACCCCTGATTGAAGGCCTTCTTACCGTCTGATCCAGCTCAAATTTGGAGACCTTAAAGATGGAAGTATCAGCTTTCCAGTGCACTTTACAGCTCGGCAATCCAAAGGTTCAATCAAAAGATACACGAAGAGCAAGATGTCCCGTAAACCAGCCGGCAAGCACTTCCACCCGCGGCCAACAAGCAATTTCCCGCGGTCAGGAGCATCCCGACCGCGGCAAAACACTCATTCCCCGCGGTCAGAGCACTCCCGACCGCGGCAAGCCAACTCCGAGCCCAAAAGCCCATTTCTGAAGCCCACAATGATTCCTTCATTTGGAGAAACCCTAAGTGACGTCCAGAGAGGTCTTGAACACTATAAATACATGTCTTAGGAACCCTAATCGAATAGCATATTCTATCTTTCTTATTGTTTTAGAATACTTGTTTTGCTTTAGCTTTTAGGGAGAGAGAGATTTGTTCTCTTGAACCCTTGTTCTTTCTTTTTCAATTTCGGTTTCTATTCTACTTCTTAATACTATGCTTTTGATTTCGTTCTTTATGTCTGAGTAGTTTTATTGTTGGGATTAAGGGATTTTCGATGGGGATTTCTATGTTCGATGAGGATTCCATGAGCTTTTGAGCCGAATCTTAGAACTTTTTCTTCTGAATTCGTTTCTACTGCATGAGAGTAGCGTCATGAACTACAATCTAATCCAGATGCTTGGTGACACGAAAGTGTTCATCAGGTATCAGATCTAGTTTGGGAGAGCAAAACAAACATAGGAGTGGAAACCTACCTATGGGCGATTTGTGAATTAGGACGAGTCTTAAACATAATGCATCTCTTCTCTTCCAGGGCCAGAGTGGAAACCTACTGGTCAGGGTTGAGAGAGATAGTTGTCTATGATCACGACAGTGGCGTATTCATACGTCCGTGACTCCAGTTCGAAAAGTTTAAGCTAAGATCTTATCGATTTACTCTCTAGCAATGTTTTGAATCGTTGGTACCCTTGAGAAAACTTCCCTGAACTCCAACGCCTTCTTCTCCATTGATTTACACCGATTTTCTTTAAAGCTTTAGTTCAATATTGTCTTTCCTTTTTACTCATTTTCATTTAAGCATTAGAATATCCGTTTTTATCATTTTTAGTCATTTTCATTAAGTTTAGTTATTACGTCATTTAATTCTCGTATTCTCTTTTAATATTTCGTTTTTACATTTCAAACACACTACCAAACCCCCACTTAACCGTTTTTTTTCTAGACTTCCTTACTTTAACTTATTTCAAAGGCTTTTTGCAGGAAAAGATCCTCCTTCCCTGTGGATTCGATACCTAAGTACTACAGTCGATAAGCTGTGCACTTGCGGCTATTGATTTCAATTAGGGTAAAACTTGACAACCCACATTCAACACCACATCACTTCTTTTCCTTTCTTTTCACTTAGAGGCTAGACTCTTTGTTTTCAAAACACTAGAGCTCACTTTCTTTGACTCAAAACACCAAGACTGATTTCTTTTCTTTTTCTTTCCCCTAGTTCTCACCATTCTCCTTTTATTTCCATTGATCTCTCCACAGCAAGTAATGGAGACTTCTCAACTAGATCTGTAGAAGATGCTCACGTTTTCATTAAAAATTTCGCAAACAGCATCCGAAATCAAGTAACCTTTGGTAATTCTGTACTTCCTGAGAAGAAAGAAGAAATTTCGGAAGTTATCTCCATCACATAATGAGTCATCTTGGATTGCAACAACCAAATAAGGTACACAATACGTGTAACTTTGACGGCTGGGACAACCCAATGGATTCTTATGATCAAGGGATGGTTAACACTGCAGAAGTCTATCAAATTCAAAATTTTCCATTCGTTTCTGATCACCGCGGGTCCATTCATTCGGACCGCGGCAAACCAAGCTTTCACCGCGGGCGTGATGATGCTGACCGCGGCCAAGACATGTTTCACCGCGGTCGCGAGCCTTCTGACCGCAGGAAAACGTCTTCCCAACTTGCCTGGAAATCACCTTCCGAACCAATCTTGGCTAGTCAATCTAATCCTATTTCATATCCTAGTTTTCCCTCTTCTGAAGCTGAAAACCTATACAAAAGAATTCTAGAGCTTGAAAAATCTAAATCTCAAGAGATTAGTGATCTTATATCTGAACTAAAAACGATGCAAGAGGATTTCAATGAAAAAATTTTCACCCTCCTTAGCCTGATGATCAAAACTAATTCTAAGAACTTAGAAAATTCTGAAGAGGAACCAAGTGAAAATTCTTTCGAAAACTCAAGTGAAGCAGATCCCTCCGATCATGTGAAAGCTATCACACTTAGGAGTGGATTAGCTTACAAAGAGCCTGAATTTCCTAAAGATCCCAAAGATGAGGAAAAGGGTAAGGAAAATGAGAAAGAAAGAGAAAGAATCACGATTGGAGACATTGAAAGAGAAGTGGTAGGAGAGAAGGATGGAGAAGAAGTAAGTGAAGATTCATCCCGGGAAATTCTCGGAGAAAACCCGATTCCACCTCCACCAAATCGTGTCTATAAACCTAAACCTCCATATCCTAGATCCTTAAGAGCCCCTAAGAAGGAGAAAGAAAAAGCTAAGGTGAAAGAGTTGATCGATCAATTAAATGTGAGATTACCTTTCGTAGAAGCTTGTGCTATGATTCCTGCTTTAAGAAAATACATGAAGGGTATTTTAACAAATTCTTTAACTCTTGAAGAAGGCGTTATGATGATAACCCATGAATGTAGTTCTATCCTGCAAAGCCGAATCCCTGAAAAGAAAAACGATCCTGGAAGCTTCGTACTTTCATGCACCATCAATGATGTAGCTTTTGAGTGTGCTCTCTGTGATTTAGGTTCTAGCATAAACATGATGCCTCTTTCAGTAGCAAAACTTTTAGGACATCACACTTTCCAGCCCACTAAAATCTCCTTAGTATTAGCTGATCGTTCTGTTAGACAACCAGTAGGTATCCTAATAGATGTTCCTGTTGAAATCGAAAAATGTTCCATACCCACCGATTTCATAGTTCTAGAACTAGATAGAGAACCTAAGGATCCACTTATTTTTGGAAGACCATTCCTATCTACAGCCGGAGCCATAATCAATGTTTCTGAAGGAAAAATCGACCTTCATCTAGCCGGCCTAGTTATGCAATTTGACATGAACAAAAGTTTCGATAAACCGACTTTGGATGGCAAAATTTGTTGGGTTGATGAGTTAGACAGAATTATTGAGGAAGTCTATGAAGATCTGCTTCTAGACGACCCTTTAAATGTCACGCTCTCACCCGCAAAAGACGAACGCAATTTCCTTGAAGAAATTTTGAGTGAGTGCGCACGTATGCTTGATAAATCCGAAACTTATAGGAAACCTCTGAACTATCTAGATCTTAAGGACCAAACAAACATTCCTACACCTCCTAAAGACACTGCTGCAGCAATTAATGATCCTTGGAGCGAGCTTAAGCCCCTAAAGTCAAGCTTAAACCTCTTCCCGTCGGACTTAAGTACGCTTTCCTTGGACTAAATTCTACTTATCCTGTCAAAATAAACTCTGGTTTGATGGAAGAAGAAACCACAATGCTGTTGACTGAGCTGAGAAAGCATAGAAAAGCCTTAGGATATTCACTTGATGACATACCTGGAATTTTTACAGATCTTTGTATGCACAAGATAAATCTAGAGGATAATGCTAAAAACTCAATCGAAAGTCAAAGGAGACTGAACCCTAATCTCATGGATGTTGTCAAGAAGGAGATTATGAACCTTTTAGAAGCTGGAATAATCTTTCCTATCTCAGATAGCACTTGGGTTAGCCCAGTTTATGTTGTTCCGAAGAAAGGAGGAGTCAGTGTCATTAAAAATGATAAAGATGAAATGATCGCTACAAGAACAGTAACTGGACATCGTATATGCATCGATTACCGGAAACTGAATGCAGCAACTAGGAAAGAACATTTTCCACTTCCCTTCATAGATCAAATGCTAGAAAGGTTAGCTAATCACCCCTACTATTGCTTCCTTGATGGATACTCCGGATTTTTCCAAATTCCTATTCGCCCGGAGGATCAAGAAAAAACGACATTTACCTGTCCATATGGCACATTCGCTTACTGACGTATGCCTTTTGGATTGTGTAATGCACTTGCTACCTTCCAGTGGTGCATGATGTCGATCTTCACAGACTTTATTGAAGATTTCATGGAAGTATTCATGGATGATTTCTCCGTCTATGGATCTTCTTTTGAGAAATGCTTGGCTAATCTTGGTAAAGTTCTGCAAAGATGTGAAGATAAGCACTTAGTATTAAATTGGGAAAAAATGTCACTTCATGGTACGAGACGGTATCGTGCTTGGGCACAGAATTTCGGGAAAAGGAATTGAAGTTCACAAAGCTAAAATCGAGGTCATGAAAAGCCTACAACCACCCACAAACGTAAAAGGAATTCATAGTTTCTTAGGACACGAAGGATTCTACAGGCGATTCATAAAAGATTTTTCTCAAATAGCTAGACCTCTTACGCGTTTGCTTTGCAAGGAAACAAACTTCGAGTTCGATGATGAGTGCTTAGCCGCGTTTCATAAGATCAAACAAGCCCTTCTCTCCGCGCCAGTCGTGCAAGCACCTGATTGGGAACTCCCATTCGAAATCATGTGCGATGCAAGTGACTATGCAGTCGGAGCAGTGCTTGGCCAATGAAAAGATAAGAAACTGCGCGTAATCTACTACACAAGCAGAACTCTAGACGAAGCTCAATGCAATTATGCTACAACAGAGAAAGAACTTCGAGCTGTCGTATTTGCATTTGAGAAATTCCGTTCTTATCTTGTAGGATCTAAGGCAATAGTTCATACTGATCATGTTGCAATCAAGTATTTAATGTCTAAGAAAGACGCTAAACCTCGGTTGATAAGATGGATCTTCCTACTGCAAGAATTTGATATCGAAATTCGAGATCGGAAAGGAGCAGATAATGGAGTTGCAGACCATCTTTCACGAATTCGAGTTGAAGAAAGATTGCCTCTAAATGATAGTTTGCCTGAAGAAAACATATATGCAGTAGATACTACCCCCACCAATGCTAATACTGCACCACCACGTCAACTCATGCGACGAGCAGATGCTTTCAACACCCCATGGTTTAGGCACATAGCGAATTACCTAGCAGCAGATGTAGAACCACCACAATTCTTTGGTTATAGGAAGAAAAAGTTTCTGAAAGACGTAAGACATTATTTTTGGGATGAACCCTATCTCTATAAGAGATGTGCTGATGGGTTATTCCAAAGATGCGTGGCTGAAGAAGAGATGGAAAGAATTTTATTCGGATGCCATAGCTCGTCTTACGCAGGACATTTCCCAACTTTCAAAACTGTTTCAAAGATCTTACAAGCAGGTTTTTGGTGGTCTACTTTGTTCAAAGATACTCAAGCTTATATATCGCAATGTAATAAATGCCAAAGGATGGGTAACATAAGCAAAAAGAATGAGATGCCACAAAATTTTATTCTCGAAGTCAAAATTTTCGATGTCTGGGGAATAGATTTTATGGGACCATTTCCGACTTCTTTTGGAAACCAATACATCTTAGTAGCAGTAGACTACGTTTCTAAGTGGGTAGAAGCAGTCGCTAGCCCCACTAATGATGCGAAAGCTGTCATGAAGCTGTTTAAATCTGTTATATTCCCGCGTTTTAGAGTTCCTAGAATTGTGATAAGCGACGGAGGATCGTATTTCATCAACAGAGTTTTCGAGAATCTTCTTAGAAAGAATGGAGTTACACATAAAGTTGCTTCTCCATACCATCCCCAAACAAGCGGTCAAGTAGAGATCTCAAACAGAGAAATCAAGTCGATTTTGCAGGAAGCTACTGCAGTTCATCGCAAGGATTGGTCTACGAAACTTGACGACGCATTATGGGCATATCGAACAGCATTCAAGACGCCATTAGGAACAACACTATTCAACCTAGTTTATGGAAAAGCATGTCACCTTCCAGTAGAACTCGAGTATAAGGCGCAATGAACTATTAAGGAGATGAACATGAATCTGAAAACAGCTGGAGAAAGAAGACTACTTCAACTTCATGAGTTAAAAGAAATCCGACACAATGCTTACGAAAACTCGAAGATCTACAAGAAGACTAAAGAATATCATGATAAGAAGATTATTCATAGAACTTTTGCTCCTAACGATAAAGTTCTTCTTTTCAATTCTCGTCTTAAGCTTTTTCCAGGAAAATTACGATCAAGATGGTCAGGACCCTTCACGATAAAGGAAGTCAAGCCATACGGAGCCATAGTCCTGTGGGACAGAACCGGAAACTCATTTACAGTGAATGGACAGCGTGTAAAGCCATATCTGGCTGAAGAAAGAGAAGACGAAAGAGAAGTGATGTTTTTGATTGATCCATCATCGGCCAATGATGAAGTCAAGGAGTGTCACGACCCCGGTTAAGTCTAATCGGGCAACAATGTCAAGCTAATGACTTGAAACAAGCGCTTAGTGGGAGGCAATCTATTTCCCTTTGACCTTTATTTTCTATTTCCATTGCTTTGTTTCTGTTTCATTTAATTTCAGGCTTTCAATAAGGAAGAACAAACAAAAAAGACGAGCAGCACTCTCCAGCACGATAAGTTCACTTAAACATTTTGACTTTTCTATTTTCTTTACCATTCTTTCCAGATTTATCACACTGAAAACAGTGTGAAATAAGTCTGGGGGAGGATGTTCATCCGTTACCAATGAAATTTGAATTGTTTTTAGTTTGTTTTGGACATATAAAATTTTTCAAAAAGTTTTTCATAAAAAAATTTCAAAAATCGTTTCAAAAAGTTTTCAAACCAGGAACACAATAAATAATACTATGATGAATTAGACCAATGTGCTTCTACGCTATTTCCTCGTTTTTTGCTCTTTTTGTGATTTAGGCCTAGACTAGGCGATAGCTAGAATACTTGCATTACGAAATCCCATCAGAGGACTTCTATTGATGGAGATTCTTTCTGACAGGATATACTAGCTCATTTAATCTGGACTTAATTGTGACTTAATTTTCTCATTAAGCGTCAGATCAGGGAAACAAATCATACATTCAGGACTCCTTTAACCGTTTACCACTCTTTGTTGATCTTGAATGGCTAGTTCATCTTTAGCTAGTTCCCCACCGAACCTAACCTCTTTCAAACCACATGCATTCTTGTTTTTCATTGTCCTATATGCAGATATGTGCAAAAACGTCAGAGAGAAAGAGGATCAATGCGGTTTTCAGTAACCGAAGACGGAGTCCTGCGATTTTAGTGGAATGACTCAACAAAAGGAGAAAACTCAGTTTTCCTTGGAGAAACTTCAAAATCTTGGTACAATTTCGTCCCTTAGACTTTCTCTCTATAAAAGGTTGTTTCCTCTTATTAAAAAAAATAAAAAATAAAAAATAAAAAAATATCCAAAAAACAATATTGAAAAGAAAGGAAATTTAAAACCTTAGAAAGTCTAGGAGGATTGAATTTCATCGTTGAGGCAAGCCAGAGTCAGATTATATAGAGTTTTGGAGATTACCTTTATGATTCCCGGAAAAGATCTAAGTATGGGGGAACAGCTGTTTACAACAAAGGAGGAAGATTATGCAACAACATTTGGCAAAAGAGAAGTGACTGAAAGTCTGCGGTCATTAACAGGTCCTTCTCTCTCTTGCGGTTTTGCATAATATCTTGCATCCTCTATATTCTTCAGGTAACCCTAAACACCTAAGCTCCACCACTTAAACAGCCCTTAATGCCAAACGCCGTCTACCCTGAATAATGTCTTTGATGAGAATTCACTACTATACTTAATAAATGTAGAGAGCTAGTTGACTGGAAGTTAGATTTAAGTGTGTAGATTTTTCGCATGACGGATTAACGGACTAGTTTGCTTGTATTTTGGTGAGAATTTTCTAGACTAGATCCAAATAGATGTTTCACGATAAGTTATGGTTTAGAAGGACGGTCACTGAGATGTTGTTTAGTTCCTGCGATTTTTCAAAAATTTCTTTCCTGACTTAAGTTTGTTTGAGGACAAACAAAAAGGTAAGTATCGGGGAGTTGATAACACCGTATTTTGACCACTTTTATGGATCATAATTATGTCTTATGCAGGTGTTTTAACTCTGTTTTCAATGATTTTTAAAGTTTTTTCAATGTTTTAGAGTTTCAAAAGACTTTACAGGAAACTTGGGCAAAAGATATGCAATTTGGAACAAATGAGCAATTTTGGATAAATGCAGACCGTCAGAAGTATGACAAGCGATGAAGACATTCTCACCGTCGGATCACCCCCAAAATTTGAGAAAATATAGAGGATCCAACCAGATTTCTAATGCACTTGGTTTGGAGACAATCCAACGGTTAGATCTTCAGATAATCCCGATGCAAGAATGACAGAAAATGCAGTTCCGGAAGAGAGTCGTGTGCCGGGACCGCGGCCAACACCTGTTTTCCCGCGGGTAGAGCCACCGCGACCGCGGAACTTGGTCGTTCACTTCCCAGACGACTTAATTAAAGCCCAGATCAATTCCTTTCGTTATTTTTGAAGCCCTAAGTGTCCAGGACCTCCCCAAAAGCTATAAATACTCTCTTTAGGTCATTCTAAAGAGGGGAATCGAAGGAGAGACAAACTTACAGAGAGAGACAGAGATTTTCGTGTGAGAAACCCTAGGAGGCCGCCGTTTTTGAAGGAGGAGCCGCCGCTGGAGGAAGACATCGCACCTCCATCTGCTTCTCCGTTCTTCGTTTTTCTTCCCTGTTCTCTTTAACTTCCTGCACTTTAAATTTTGTTTATGATGCTTTGTTAAAATATGTTTGAGTAGTTACCCAGTTGGGTTTAAAGGGATTGTTCAAAGGGAATTTCATGTGTCTTTGCTTATGAATCGATGGATTTAGGATTATTAATCTTCTAGATGTTCTTCGTTTGCCTTTAATCTTACTGTGTGATTCTTTGCTGGCCACTTAGAAGCCGATCTGATATGATATGTTGCGAAAGTTTTCATTGATTGTCTGAACTAGGGTGAAACGAGCAATTCTTCTATAGGAGTGGAAACCTACCTGTAGTTGAGTTGTGAATATTGATGAGTCTTGTTCTGCTATTGCATCTTCTCCCTTCCAGGATCAGAGTGGAAATCTACTGATCAGGTTTGCGAGAGATAGTTGGTTAGTGCTGCGAAAGTAGGCTATTCATACTTCTGTGCCTCGAGTTCTAGAACATACGTAGTTGATTACCTTTATCACTTGTTTAAAATCGACCTAGCATAGACCATGAATCCCTGCGAAACCCCTTGAGCCCCAACGTTTGTCTTTCATTGCTTACAACCTTCGATTTAGCTCGCTTTCCATTCGCTTGTTCTTTGCTTTCAATCGCCTTGTTTAATCGCTTTTTAGTTGCTTTACTCGCTTTCGTTTTTGTCAATTGCTTTTTAGTTTTTAATTGCTTTCTAGTTTAGATTTAGTGACAACCAAAACCCAAAACCAAAACCCAAATTGTTTAGTTCTAATCTGATTTAAGCATAGCCGTGAATTTGTACTGAAACAACTAACTCTTTGTGGATCGATACCTTAAGTACTACAGCGCACATCTGTGCACTTGCAGACATTTAGGGGTTATAAATTTAAAACCTGAAGCTTAGTAGAACGAAAACAACAACCCCGCGTTTACACTCGCATCAAGCACCGGTCACACAAGAAGAAGTCGGTGAAAGCTCAAATGCAAGGAATCCCGAGTTCCCACCAGGCAAAGAGGACTGGATCGATCCGGCCACGGTGTTACAGCCTGAATCCTGGGAGAGCAGCCCACCACGAGAGCCTACATCGTCTTTTTAAACGTCAAATCCCTCATACTATGTGGGTCAGACCTCAGCGACTAAGGTAAAGACTTCAAAACCCTTGTAAATATGCATTCTGTCTATATCATCTTGCATTAGTCTCGTTTTCTTTTTACTTCTCTCACACGCTTTTATAACACAGGGGACTGTGTTATTTAAGTGTGGGGGAGGAGCTTTGTGTTTTCTGATCTTGTTTTCTTTGTTCTTATTTGACCTTTTGCATTTTGAGTCTCATGTAGCTTAGCGCATATAAAAAATCAGAAATTTTTCGCAAAAAAATGTTCATTCTAGCTGCATTTCACATTTTAGGATCGAGTCTAGTTGCATCATATAGGATTGCATCAATGCATGGGAGTAATAACAGGTTTTTCCTAGAGAGTACGTCACCTTGAGAACTTGAACTGAATATGGTTGTGAATCTTTTTCTGTGCTTGCAAAGTCTGAAACGATATGAATCTGAGAAGCAAGTTTGAATTGAACTCAACCCTAATTAAGTGAGAACCTTGAACTTGACTTGAAAATATCTTTTGGTGCATTGTTTGAATAAGCTTGTGGATACCGACATACATACTTGAGCTAGAACCATTGTTTTTACCACCCTTTTTCCTTAGCTCAAGTAGCTGAATCCGCATCATGGATCAGTTCCTCACCTTGAACCCATCCTTCTTTCAAGCCAATGTTTGTGTGTGAATTGAAAGGCCACCTTGGATCAAACTTAGCAGAAAGTGTTAGGTTTAGAGCCACAAGGGCAGGTGTCATTGAGTGCTGTGTTCCAACATCAAGGAACTGAGAGTGTTGGCGAGGAATAAATGTGGAGGAAAAGACTTGTTGGTGAGTGGAAAAAGGTGAGATGAGTGGAAAAGGGTGAGATGAGTGGAAAAGAGAGAGTGGAAATAGCTGGGGAATGAAAGAAAAAGAATTCGGTCTTGGAGTTTTTAAGTTAATGAAGCCAGCTCTGGTGTTGTGAAAAAGAAAACCTAGCCTCTAAAGGAAAAGAGAAGTGAAAAGAAGCCAAGGAGCTCAAACGTTTTGAAAAAAAAAAGAGAAAGAGGCTAGGGATTGCAAAAGAAAGTGAAAAGGAGCTAATGAAAGTGTGAACTCCGAGACCTAAGCATGAGAAAAGAAAATGAGTCCCCTAGTTAGGCGATGACGAGAGTGAAAAGAGAGGTTCTTGAGAATGTGAGCAAGTGAGGAAGCTTTGAGTTGAGTGTGGGGTGGGATGAGTCTTTGCCCTTGTATGCATAGGTTGCTTTTTACCTTTAGCATTCTGCCAAAGTTTGATCATTCATAGAGAGATCTCTTCGCTGCATTGAACCGCTTGAACACTGATGAGATCATTTTAATCTCATAGCCTCTCCCTAGCCAAGCCAGCTTGTTTAAACACTGCATCATTCGATTCACCTGATAAAAACTTAATGAATGTGAAAGAGTTGAGAGAGAAGAGAACTTGTGGAGATTCCTTGTTGAGTTGATATATATCTGAGTATGGCTTTGCATTGCATAATTGAGCATGAACTTGAATTCTCATTGTGATCACTTCTCTCTAAAAGGAAATATGAACTCCCGTTGCATCATGTGTTTAGGCTGCATTTTAGAGTCCAAATCATGTGTTTTCTCATTCATTTTAGGTCTTTAGGCATCAAAATAGGCTTTAGGCATCAAAATCATGGGTTTGCATTAGGTCCCAAAGAGTTTTGCATAGTTTGGAATCTTTATCAGGTGCTTTGGAGGCTATTTGGAGCTCAAGAGAAGTGATCAGGAGTTGAAATGGTGAAGAAGAGGTTTAAAAATGGTGAAAACAGCTTGGAGGAGTTTCTCGTCGAAAACTTATACCGGCTGGATCAGAATATCGGCTGAAAATGCTATCGGGCGGTCTTTATCGGCTAAAAATCGTTACCGGGTGAAAATCATATCGGGTGAAGTTTTACGCCGAGACGGGAAGGTTTTATCGGCTAAAAAGCTTACCGCGGTATACGTTTCTTGGATATTTTCTTTACGGCGGAAAGTATTTCTCGGCTAAAACCTATTTTCACCTGCGCGCATAAAAAATTGCAACTCCGGGGAATCTTCTGGTCCGAATCAGTTAACGGGGTCTTCATCAAAGTTGGAGGTAATCAAGCCAAGATCCCAGAACAGTTGGAATCACATAATTCGGAGCAGTGAGTAGAGAGATATCGCCACTGGGAGATACACCTGTCTCGCATGCGTACAAGAGCCTATCCGATGGGTTTCAAAGATTACGTGGGACGATGCCCTTCCAACTCGAATCAGTCTACAGGCCTTCATCAAAATTTGAGATCTCTGAGTGCTCTTTCCAGAACACCTGAGGTCATCCAATTTGGAGCTGTGGTCTGGAAGATATCGTCTCCGGAAGAGATGTCGATCTAAAAGCTGATTTTCCGGTAATTCCGATGTCTCGCAAAGATGAGCGATCCGAGGAGCCTTCCACTTCCCAAGCTCCGATGGTTTCTTCACCAAAGTTTGAGCTGAATGACTAATCTTGATCGTGGAGTTGGTTTCAAGACATTTTGAGTCATGTGCTGAAAGTTATCGCAACCGTAAGACGAGTTGATCAGTACGAGCCCAAGGAGTTGCGATACACGCTAAGTGCTTCTTCAGCCTTGGCATCATTACCTCGACATTGTTTAGGCCGAAGCTCGTCCCCTGAACCTCTTTGGACTAGAACTCATGCTAACTCCTCGGTGTATCAAGATCGAGGCATGCATGCTAGAGAAGCAAAGCTGAAAACAGCTAAGTGTTGGAAGTGAACCTCGGTTTCAAGACCCCGGTATTGCATGTCGGACTTCATCTGCCTGAATCCCTCGACTACCAAGCCTCTCGGTATTGCATACCGAGGTCCCTTATCACAAACTCAGATTTAAGAACAAGTTGACTCGGAGAATGCACGTGAAGATGGATTGAAGACTAGGGTTCATGCATGTTCTTGACGTGTTCTTCATGAGATCTTCATCCTGATCTTTGCTCACGTGCACCCCTCAGCATTACGACCTCGGCTTCACTCTCTCACACACCGAGGTGCTCACCCGACGACCCAAGAAGAACGTTCAGTATCCGGTTTGTTCCGGGCTGACCTGCAACACTTATCTCTCACTATAAATAGATTTTAGGACCAAAAACCTAACCACCTTTTATCTTATCTTATTTTTCCTGTCTGTTTTAGCTGTAAGAACTTGCCTCTTTTGTGAAACTTGATTAATCTAATCTGATATCTCGTTTTCACGTGAAGATCTTGTTCTCTTTCATTTCTTTTATTTACCAGCATCAAAGCTTCTAATCATGACCAGCTACACGTCTTGCAAAGGATTTAGTGAGCTCGTTATGATTAGTGAGTAGTCCATTTAAGAGGTTTTAGATAGGTAGATTAGGGTGTTTCCATGATAGATTAGCGAGTTTAGGGGTCTAGTTTGCATGTTTCATTCCCTAGCCGATCAGCTCTCTAAGCTGGATCCAAGCACATCACTTGCGGTCCAAATCTAGGATTTTCCTCGCATCAAAAGTGTTTAAGGAAATGTCTGAACCAATCGGTTGGGGGTTTAAGAGTCTTTCATCGCGAGAGTGATGGTTTGTTCTTCTTAGACGACTTATTGAATTGGATTTTAAAGCTGACTGATTCATGCTTCTCAAAAGGGATTTTGGTATGAAAGAGGATCAGTTTAGATGTTTAATACCTTCATGAGAGGATTAACATATTTTGAGTTCAAGTTAAATGAAAGTGCTTGATAATATTGATTCATTAACTCGCTAGTTTAGCTTGGAAACACCTGAGTCCCTTATCATGTCTAAAGCCTCTGCTTTATCATCTATTATCATCATCCGATCATTTGCTTGTTTCCTTATTATCAATTGCATCTTCATCTAGTCTAAATATCATCGCTTGCTTTATTTTTGTTCTTTCTTGCATTTCAAGTAGATTAGTTACCAAAAACCTTGCTTGATCATCTTGATTTAAGATTACAAGTAACATAGATTAGTGCCTCTCCACAATTTTTGTTTGATAACCCCTTGTACTACAAGACAGGGGATTGATACCTCTATAAAGAGCTTGAAAACTCTTAGTTATCACTCGCTGCTCCAAATGCACCGATTCTAACTGTTCTGAAATCTAGACTGAATTATCTTGATCTTTGCTGAAGACCCCGAAGGGTGAATCAGCCGGCAAGACCTTCCGGTAACGTGATTTCGGAGATGTATCCGCACCCGAGATTTTTGGCCGAGAACCTTGAACGCCCAGTACGTGTTTTGGCCGAGATAACTACCCGCGGTACATGAAAATTGCCGAGAAAAGCTTCCCGCGGTACAGGCTATCACCGAGAACCTCCAAAAGGCTGTTTTCACCATTTTTAAAGCTCCATTCACCATTTCTTCTCCTGGCTTCATCTTTTCAGGTCCAAACTGGTTCCAAATCACCTGTAAACACTCCAAAACATGCAAGACTCACTTGGACCTAATGCAAATCTCTAAGTCCTAAAACAACACCTAAAGACCTCAAATGCATGAAATAAGACATGATTTGGAATGAAATATACAACCTAAATGATGCAAATTATGAACATATCAACTCCCCCACACTTGTCCTTTGCTTGTCCTCAAGCAAAAAGAACAAATGAGAGAAAGAGGTTGAATGGATTGGGAGTTCATATTTCCTTTGAAAGAGAGAAGTGAACACTAAGAGAATTCATGTTCATGCTCAATATGTGATACGAATTACCAAAGAACGGCACACACTTGGTCGGTATCGGGTGGATAGATCCTTGACTCCAGCTGGATCTCGGAGCAGATGCTAAGGCGTGAGAATAAATCCCGAAAATCCTTAGGCCCAAACTCGCGGAGAGTAACTTGGAACAAGGGGGTGGAACAAAGAGAAAGAGTTCGCCGGTAAAAGGATGTTAGGGCGTGAGAAATGAATTCCCAAAAATCCCTAAGCCCCGATTACTACTAACGGAAACTTAAACTTTGCAGGCGAAAGCTGCGTCAAGTTCTATGGATTGAACTTGATAAACCGAAAAGATTCAAGAGGCTAACCACCTACGGAATCGAAAAGTTCAAAAAGAACAAAGAGAAATCTCAGATTTTATTTGATAAGTGAATGAATGAAAATGAGAAGGGGTACAATCCTTTATATAGGAGGCGAAGTAGTTCAAAAGACAAACTCGAAAATGACAGAAAAATAAATAAAGTCTTTGACTGAAATAAATAAACTAAGGACTGACTCTTCGGCTGGCCTTTGACTGACTCTTGAATTGCCAAGCCGAAAATGATTCTTGCTCTGCCGTCCCATGAACCAGACCGCAAACAAACCTGGGTCGAGAGATGGGCGATGGACTTAACCTCATTAAAACCCCACCCGGTAAACCCATTGGGACAAACCCAGGTGTAAGGAAAAAGAGTATTAAGCCATCACCCGGACCAGATTAGTTACAGCCGGTGTTCATGAGCACGGTCACAATCTTGGGTGATGCTGGGTCGCCTGGTCCGATCTTGATTCCGTTAAGTACAGCATGAACCGTCCCTGCCAGCTTCTTAGCTCTGGATCGCGTCATAGGTCCATCCGGTACGGCCAAATGTGCTTCCGGAACCTCGATTCCATTGTCTGGGTCGTCCTCTAGGTCCATGATCGTATCATCCTCCCCCTCTTGAAAAGGACTTGTCCTCAAGTCTGGTCCATCTGCGACAAAGGGAATGAGGTCAGAAATGTTGAAGCTGGTACTGACTAAGTACTTACCTCGTAAGTCAATCTTGTAGGCATTGTCATTGATCCGCTCAAGGACCGTAAAGGGACCATCCACACGAGGCAATAACTTGGACTTTCTTTCCTCCGGAAACCTGTCCTTCCTCAAATAGATCCATACTAGATCGCCTGGTTCAAACACCTTTTGGCGCCGGCCCTTGTTAGCGTGCTTCTTGTAAAGCTCGGTCTTCCTTTCAATGTTCTGCTTGGCCTTCTCATGAATCTGCTTGACAAGCTCGGCCTTTTTCTTCCCATCCATACTTACACGCTCAAACAAAGGTAAAGGCGTAAGATCAAGAGGAGTAAGAGGGTTAAAACCATAAACCATTTGAAACGGGGATAATAATGTAGTTGAACGAACCGCATGGTTATAAGCAAATTCTACATGTGGTAGACAATCTTCCCACGTCCTAAGGTTCTTTTTAATAACAGAACGAAGTAGTCCGGACAAGGTTCTATTAACGACCTCGGTTTGGCCGTCGGTCTGTGGGTGGCAAGTGGTGGAAAAGCATAACTTAGTACCTAGTTTTGCCCAAAGTGTTTTCCAAAAATAACTAAGGAATTTAACATCGCGGTCAGAAACTATAGTCCTAGGCATTCCGTGCAACCTAACCACTTCTCTAAAGAACAAATCAGCCACATTAGACGCATCATCAGTCTTATGACAAGGTATAAAGTGCGCCATTTTTGAGAACCTATCGACCACAACAAAGACAGAATCCCGACCCGTCCTAGTTCTTGGCAATCCTAACACAAAATCTATAGAAATGTCCGTCCAAGGAGAGCTAGGAATGGGTAAAGGAGTGTACATACCTGGGGATTGGCTTTTGGATTTCGCATACTTACAGGTGATGCATCGGCCGCAAATTCTTTCCACATCTCTTTTCATGTGCGGCCAGAAGAAATGATCCTGGACCACACTAAGAGTCTTGGCCACTCCAAAGTGTCCCATCAAACCGCCGCCATGAGCTTCCCTAACAAGCAGATCACGAAGGGAAACATTAGGTATACAAAGGTGGTTTTCATAAAACAAGAAGTCATCACTCCGAAAATATTTTCCAGTGGCAAATTTAGAACAGGATTGATAAACTTCCTGGAAATCTGGATCGGAGGTGTAGGCTTCTTTGATCATTTCAAAACCGAGGACCTTGGCGTCTAAGGTTGAGATCAGGGTGTATCTGCGGGACAAGGCGTCGGCCACAACGTTTTCCTTTCCCTGTTTGTACTGGATCACGTACGGAAACGTTTCAATAAACTCCACCCATCTGGCATGCCGCTTATTCAGTTTCTGCTGGCCCTTGATGTGTTTAAGGGATTGATGATCCGTATGAATCACAAACTCCTTTGGCCAGAGGTAGTGTTGCCAGGTTTGGAGTGCACGGACCAAGGCGTAAAGCTCCTTGTCGTAGGTGGGATAGTTCAAGGTTGCGCCACCAAGCTTCTCACTGAAGTAGGCAATAGGCCATTTCTCCTGCATTAGGACCGCACCAATACCTACACCAGAGGCATCGCACTCAATTTCAAAGGTTTTCATAAAATCAGGCAAAGAAAGGAGAGGTGCATGAGTTAGCCTGTTTTTAAGGAGTTGGAACGCCTCCTCTTGTGCCGTGCCCCATTTAAATCCAATGTCCTTTTTGATTACTTCGGTGAGAGGCGCTGGTATGGTACTGAAGTCCTTTACAAACCGTCGGTAGAAACCGGCCAGGCCATGAAAGCTTCGGACCTCTCCAACCGTCTTGGGACTGGGCCAGTCTTTGATCGCCTTGATCTTCTCTTCGTCGACCTGGATCCCATTGGCACCTACAACAAAGCCTAGGAACACAACACTATCCGCGCAAAAAGTACACTCTTTTAAGTTCCCAAACAATTGCTCCTTCCTAAGCACTTCTAAGACTAGCCGCAAATGCTCTAAGTGCTCGGCCAAGTTCTTGCTATAGACTAAGATATCATCAAAGTACACAACGACAAAAATGCCTATGAACGACCACAAGACATGGTTCATAAGTCTCATGAAAGTGCTAGGGGCGTTGGTTAAGCCAAACGGCATTACCAACCATTCATAAAGCCCATGCTTTGTCTTAAAGGCTGTTTTCCATTCGTCCCCCTCTTTCATCCTTATTTGGTGATAGCCACTTTTCAAATCTATCCTAGAAAAAAGACAAGATCCGTGAAGTTCATCAAGCATATCATCCAAACGAGGAATGGGATGTCTGTATTTTACCGTAATATTGTTGATTGCGCGACAGTCAACGCACATACGCCAAGTGTCGTTGATGTGATCCTGGTAAAGGATCTGCCCTTGATCGTCACTCTAATGACTGGAACTTGATGAGATAGACCTTGGAAACAATCGGAGATTGTACAAGGGGTTTGGGAATCGATAGGACACACACAAGAGTCGCGGAACACTCTTGATACGCCTACTTGAATCTTCTAAGTGATATAACACACACAAAGTCGATTCAAGGTGTTTGAAGGATATGACACACCAACAAACGTGATCTTATTCTTTAAGAAAGAGTTTGAGAATAAAAGATAAGATGGTTTGATACAAAGGAGTTCAAGCGAATATAAAGAAGAAAGAAAGAAGAGATGAGTCTCACAACATTAACTCAATCTCGGAAATAAACAAAGAACAAGCTGTCAAGTTTGAATTCGATTTAGACGCTCCTCTTGATGAAACAGCTTGGGCTTAGGCTTTGTGGACTTAGGCGAAATAGAGATCCATTCTTGCCTCATTAAAAACCTATCTCAAGAAAACCCAATGGGACAAAACTTGAGATAGGGAAAAAGAGTACAAGCCTGGATCTCAAGCCCACTTAGCCATCTTGGACTTGGATCACAATCAGGGTGCTTGTGATCGGCTCTTTTCCCTCTTGAACCGAATCAAGGCCTTTGATGATAGCTCCAATGATTTGCTTGAGCTTCTTAGTCCTTGATCGAGTCATTGGACCACTTGGAACGCTTAAAAGATCTTCTTGATCAGCTACAAGCTCTTGTTCCTCAGCTACCTGCTCTCCATCTTCTAGTTCCAACTCCAAGTCTTTATTGTTGCTTTCCAGAATCACATCATCCCCCTCTTCTTGAAAAAGATTTGACCTCAAATCTGGATCATCTGCACAAAAAGGAGCTAAGTCAGCAACATTAAAGCTAGGACTAATATTATACTTACCTCGGAGATCTAGTTGATAAGCATTGTTATGAATCCTCTTGATGATCTTGAACGGTCCATCAACCCTCGGCATAAGTTTTGATTTCCTTTCAGCCGGGAACCTTTCTTTCCTTAGGTGAACCCAGACTTGGTCGCCAGCTTCAAAGATCATATCTCGACGTTTCTTGTTAGCTTGTTTCGCATAGAGTTTAGTCTTCTCCTCTATATTTTTCTTGGCTTTCTCATGGATCTGTTTTACTAGCTCGGCCTTCTTTTGCCCATCGATACTAGCTCTTTCACTCAAAGGAATGGGGGTTAGATCCAAATGAGTTATAGGATTAAAGCCATAGACAATCTCAAATGGTGAAAATTTAGAAGCAGTATGCATCGAGTGATTATAAGCGAATTCAACCTGAGGCAAACATTCTTCCCATGACTTAAGATTCTTCTTAACTAATGCACGTAGTAAAGTAGACAGAGTTCTATTTACTACTTCAGCTTGTCCATCAGTTTGCGGATGACATGTAGTGGAGAACAGAAGCTTAGTTCCTAGCTTAGACCATAATGTTTTCCAAAAATAACTAAGAAACTTAGTATCACGATCAGAAACAATGGTCCTTGGCATGCCATGCAAACGAACTACTTCTTTAAAGAACAGATTGGCTACATGAGATGCATCATCGGTTTTATTGCATGCAATGAAATGAGCCATCTTTGAGAATCTATCCACAACAACGAATATAGAATCCTTTCCTCTTCTAGTCCTAGGCAAGCCAAGTACGAAATCCATAGAGATATCAACCCAGGGGTGAGAAGGAATAGGTAATGGAGAATACAAACCGTGGGGCTTAACCTTAGACTTAGCCTGTTTACAAGTTGCACATCTCTCGCAGATTCTCTCTACGTCTCTCTTCATGTGAGGCCAGTAGAAGTGATCTTGCATCACTTTCAAGGTCTTAGTGATGCCAAAATGACCCATGAGACCTCCTCCGTGTGCTTCCCTGACTAAAAGATCTCGAATAGAACAGTTAGGAATGCATAGGCGATTATCATAAAAGAGGAACCCATCTTGCCTGAAGTAATGATCTTTGGCAAACTTTTCACAGGATTGGTATTTTTCTCCAAAGTCAGAATCTGATGTGTACATATGTTCAAGCTGTTCAAATCCTATAAGCTTAGCATCAAGAGTAGAGATCAAAGCATACCTTCGAGACAATGCATCGGCAACTACATTGTCTTTACCTTGTTTGTACTTGATCACATAGGGAAAGGTTTCTATGAATTCTACCCACCTTGCGTGTCTCTTGTTGAGTTTTTGCTGCCCTTTTAGATGCTTAAGAGACTCATGATCCGTGTGTATGACGAACTCCTTGGGCCAAAGATAGTGTTGCCATGTTTGCAAGGCTCGGACCAGGGCATAGAGTTCTTTGTCATATGTAGGGTAATTAAGTGTGGCGCCTCCAAGTTTCTCACTAAAGAATGCTATAGGCTTCCGATCCTGCATCAAAACAGCACCAATACCTATACCAGAGGCATCACATTCGATTTCAATTGTTTTAAGGAAATCAGGTAAAATTAAGAGAGGAGCATTAGTAAGCTTATCCTTTAAGGCTCGGAATGCATCTTCTTGCGCTTGTTCCCACTTGAATCCAACTTCTTTCTTGATTATCTCAGTAAGTGGAGCAGCAATGGTGCTAAAGTCCTTCACAAACCTTCTATAGAATCCGGCTAAGCCGTGAAAACTCCTTACTTCACTCACGGTCTTGGGACTTGGCCATTCTTTTATTGCTTTCACCTTCTCTTCATCGACCTTGATTCCATCTGCGCTTACAACAAAGCCTAAAAATACCAAGTTATCTGTGCAGAATGTGCATTTCTTAAGATTGGCATACAATTTTTCCTTCCTAAGCACATCTAAGACAGATTTCAAATGCAAGACATGATCGTTTAGACTCTTACTATAGACCAATATATCATCAAAGTAAACGACCACAAAAACACCTATAAACGCCCTAAGAACATGATTCATTAATCTCATGAAGGTGCTAGGTGCGTTTGTCAAGCCAAAAGGCATGACTAACCACTCGTATAGGCCATGCTTAGTCTTAAAAGCAGTTTTCCACTCATCTCCCTCTTTCATCCTAATTTGATGATATCCACTCTTAAGATCAATTTTAGAGAAGATGCTAGACCCATGCAACTCATCTAACATGTCGTCTAACCTAGGAATTGGATGCCTATACTTAACCGTTATATTGTTAATTGCTCGGCAATCAACACACATGTGCCAGCTACCATCCTTCTTAGGCACAAGTAATACGGGCACAGCACAAGGGCTCATGCCCTCTCTGATGTGGCCCTTCTCCATGAGCTCGTTCACTTGTCTTTGTAGCTCCTTAGTTTCTACCGGGTTGGTTCTGTAGGCAGGTCGGTTGGGTAATGAAGCTCCGGGGATGAAATCTATTTGATGTTCGATGCCTCTAATTGGTGGCAACTCCTTAGGATTATCCTCCGGGAACACGTCATTGTAAGCCTGCAATAGGTCATTCATTTCACTCGGTAACACCGGTGTGATGTTAGTGAGACTAACAAGAGACTCTTTAAAGACAAATAGTAAAACCGGTTGCTTGGATATCAAGGCTCTCGCTACATCACCAGCTTTTAAGAAAAAGTTTGATGATTTGTTCACGAGTTTCTCCTTTTGCTTGAGTTGGAGCTGATCTTGATACACTTCTTGAGGTGTTAGAGGCACCAAAGTTGTCTTCCTGCCATTGAAAACAAATGAATGCTTATTAGTAAAACCATCATGTATAACTCGTCTATCGGATTGCCATGGCCGGCCAAGAAGGATATGTCCAGCCTCCATAGGCAACACGTCACAAAGGATCTCATCTTGATATCGTCCGATGGTTATAGGGACTGAGACTTGGCTATTCACTTTCAGCTCTCCATTCTCGTTCAACCATTGAAGCTTGTATGGCCTCGGATGCTTCTTAACGCTTAAACCTAGCTTCTTGACCATAGCCTCACTTGCGACGTTAGTACAACTGCCCCCATCGATGATAAGACTACATACTTTCCCTTGAACAAGGTATCGAGTGTGGAATAGGTTCTCTCTTTGCTCTTGTTCTTCTGTCTTGGACTGAACACTTAGAGATCTTCGGGCAACTAATAGCGAACCTTGAGCCGGCAACTCCTCGTACTCGGTCATAGGTTCATATTCAGGACTTTCTTCCTCAGACTCGATTTCTCCATCGTCTTTGAGAATCATAACTCTTTTATTAGAGCACTCATTGGCGTAATGACCTCGGCCTTGGCACTTGAAACACTTTACATCTCTAGATCGACTAGTGGAGGCTTCGGTTTTGACTTTTCCTTCTTGTTGAGTCACGAACGGCTTGTTCTCAGGCTTTGGCATCGCTATTTGCTTTCCATCTCTTTGATAAGGGTTGAGCTTCTCCTCCTTTAGGTAACTTGGACTAGAAGTTGTAGATACGGCTCCATAGTTTGATTTTATCACCGGTTTTCTCTTAAGTTGTTGCTCGATAAGGATGGCCTTATGCAACATTTCCTCAACCTCCACGTAATGCTGCATCTCAAGCCGATCCTGTATATCTCGATTTAAACCACCTAGAAACCTTGACATTTTGGCCTCTCTATCTTCGGTGATATCAGCTCTCAACATAAGGGTTTCCATTTCTTGATAGTATTCTTCCACTGATCGGTTGCCTTGAGCCAATCTTCTGATCCTCTGATGCAATTCCCTATGATAATGGCTCGGCACAAACCTCTTCCTCATGATAGTTTTCATTTCCTGCCAACTCTCAACAGGGTATTCTCCATTTCGTCTTCTAGAAGTAACCAATTGATCCCACCAGCTTAAGGCGTAGTCGTAGAACTCGGTGGCCGCGACCCTTACTCGGTTAATCTCGGTGTAATGTTGACAGTTAAAGACTAATTCGATCTTTTTCTCCCACTCTAAGTAAGCGTCCGGATCATTTTTCCCATGAAACTAGGGAATCCGCAACTTGATTCCTCCTAATCCGTCTTGGAGAGGTATAGGCTCGTCTCGGGCTCGTCTTTGGCGTCGGTGATGGCTCCTAGAAGAGCTGCTATCTCGGCTGTAGTACGACTCAGCCGCTTCATCTCTTGGTGGTCTAAGTTGTTCTCTGGTTCTCTCAGGAGAGTGCATGTGATTCCTTCTCCTTGTTTCTCGATCAGTTTTTGCATTGGATTGGTGTTGCATCTCTTGCTTGAACACTTCAAACTGAGCAGCCATTAGTTCTTTCATTTTTGTGGTCATAGCCTCCATCAGAAGCTTGTTCGATCATGGCTTTTCCTGAAAATTTTCACAAGCAAAGTCACTAGCGATCGGTTCTTTTTTTTCAGAATCTCGATAGACACTTTAAGAAAATTTTAAAGACGATCTTAAACGGATGCGAGTAGGAAGTTGATCGGTCAGTTTATAGCAAGACTAGTATGATCTAGATGTCTTGTGATGCAAACAATCAAGTTCTCGACAGATCTAGCACAAGTGATCATAAAATACAGATTAGAACTCGAAAAGAACTTAGATTTGAATCGGTACAACCTGATACACGACGATCCAGTGATTAGAATGAAGCTCTGATACCACTTGATGTGATCCTGGTAAAGGATCTGCCCTTGATCGTCACTCTAATGACTGGAACTTGATGAGTTATACCTTGGAAACAATCGGAGATTGTACAAGGGGTTTGGGAATCGATAGGACACACACAAGAGTCGCGGAACACTCTTGATACGCCTACTTGAATCTTCTAAGTGATATAACACACACAAAGTCGATTCAAGGTGTTTGAAGGATATGACACACCAACAAACGTGATCTTATTCTTTAAGAAAGAGTTTGAGAATAAAAGATAAGATGGTTTGATACAAAGGAGTTCAAGCGAATATAAAGAAGAAAGAAAGAAGAGATGAGTCTCACAACATTAACTCAATCTCGGAAATAAACAAAGAACAAGCTGTCAAGTTTGAATTCGATTTAGACGCTCCTCTTGATGAAACAGCTTGGGCTTAGGCTTTGTGGACTTAGGCGAAATAGAGATCCATTCTTGCCTCATTAAAAACCTATCTCAAGAAAACCCAATGGGACAAAACTTGAGATAGGGAAAAAGAGTACAAGCCTGGATCTCAAGCCCACTTAGCCATCTTGGACTTGGATCACAATCAGGGTGCTTGTGATCGGCTCTTTTCCCTCTTGAACCGAATCAAGGCCTTTGATGATAGCTCCAATGATTTGCTTGAGCTTCTTAGTCCTTGATCGAGTCATTGGACCACTTGGAACGCTTAAAAGATCTTCTTGATCAGCTACAAGCTCTTGTTCCTCAGCTTCCTGCTCTCCATCTTCTAGTTCCAACTCCAAGTCTTTATTGTTGCTTTCCAGAATCACATCAGCCGTCCTTCTTTGGCACAAGTAAGATCGGGACCGTGCAAGGACTCATACTCTCTCGTATATGTCCTTTCTCCATCAGCTCTCCGACCTGCCGCTGTAGTTCCATTGTTTCAACAGGGTTGGTTCGATATGCGGGTCGGTTTGGCAAGGACGCACCAGGAACAAAATTGATCTGATGTTCTATTCCGCGGATGGGAGGTAATCCACTTGGGCTTTCTTCTGGAAAGACGTCTTTGTATTCCTGCAAAAGAGGCAAAACGCTGCTTGGAAGATCCGGCTCACGGTCAGTAAGACTAGCCAAAGCATTTCTAAACATTAACAAAACAAAGGATTGTCTCGTAAGCACGGCGTGCTTAAGTTCACTTGGCCTCACGAAAAGAGTTTCTTTCCTCACGGGTAAACTCTCTAAGGCCGTTTCTGGGGTTTTTCTCAGACTCTCAGATTTAGTGGAAGTGTTTAGAGGGTCACTCACAATGCTTTTTCCTTTGTGGCTTTGCTCGAGTTTGATCTGGTCTAGATAGACTTCTTGCGGAGACAAAGGCGCTAGGGTGATCTTGCGGCCTTGGTGCTCGAACATGTGCTTGTTGGAGAAGCCATCGTGAATGGCCTTGCGGTCATACTGCCAAGGTCGGCCCAAAAGGATATGACCGGCTTCCATTGGTAACACATCACACATGATCTCATCTTCGTACCGTCCGATAGATAATGGAACCGAGACCTTCTTGGTGACCTTTAGCTGCCTTTGGTTGTTTAGCCACCTGAGACTATAAGGCTGCGGGTGCTTGTGCGTCTCCAGGCCAAGTTTCTCCACCATTGTAGTGCTTGCCACGTTCGTACAGCTGCCTCCATCGATGATCAGGCTGCAGACCTTACCCTTTACCAAGCACCGGGTATGAAATAGGTTCTCGCGCTGATCTTCTTCTTTTATGGGCTCCTGAGCTAGTAGGACTCTCCGGGCAACGAGCAATTCACCTTCTGCTGCTCGTTCCTTGTCTTCCTCATCGTCATAAATCGGTCCAGTATCCTCTCCGTCGGACACGATTTCACCTGAGTCAAGAAGCAACATGGTTCGTTGGTTCGGACATTTATTAGCATAATGACCTTTACCTCAACACTTAAAACATTCAATGTCGCAGTGTCTAGCCGGTGCAGCCTCGGCTTTTCCTTTGAAGTCGGGTGCAGAAGAGCTGGGTTTGGAATCCGACCTGGGCTTAGCGTCGGATCGAGATGGGTAGCTCGGCTTATCTGTAGGTCGCGAACTGGAACCATATGCGGGTCGGTTGGTGCCTTTGCGTTTCAGCTGTTGTTCCACTAGGACTGCCTTGTGGTACATCTCTCCAATGTCCCGATAGTCCTGCAGCTCCATACGGTATTGTATATCACGGTTGAGACCACTCAAGAACCGGGCCATTGTTGCATCCTCCGATTCTACCGTATCGGCTTTCAGCATTAGCCGATCCATCCCTTGGTAATACTCCTCAACATTCTTGGATCCCTGGGTCAAACGTCTGAGTCGAGTGTGAAACTCCCGATGGTAGTGACTTGGTACGAATCTGCGTCTCATCATTCGTGCCATCTCGTCCCAAGTTTCGACCGGTCGGTCATCGTTCCTTCTTTGGTTGGTAACAACTTGGTCCCACCAGTCTACCTCGTACCCATGGAACTCGGTGGCGGCCAAGTTAATCTTCTTTCTTTCTGAGAAGTTCTGACAACCAAACAATATGTCGATCTTCTTTTTCCACTCAAGGAACGCGTCTGGATCGGTTGTACCATAGAAAGATGGGACCCTCAGCTTCAAGCCACCAAGGTCATTGTCGTTTCGGGCTTGGACTGGTTCAGGTTCGTATTTTCCCCGGCCTTGATCATTACGGTCTTGTCGAGTCTCCTCCCGGTTACGGCCGCGGGTTGGATCTGGGTTGTATCGCTCACGATCATGGTTCGGCAAAGGGTTTTGACCGCGTCTATCTTCTCGGCCGCGTCTGGGTCGTACCTGACTACCATCTGAGGTATGACCGTCAGCGTAGAATGGGTTGTCTCCGACAAACTCATTCCGGTTATGATTCCTCTCCCTCCGGGTTGGGTCCTCCTGGTCACTGCGATCAGCTCCTCTGTCCCGTCTAGGCTGATCCACTTCCAACCGTTCCATACGCTGGTTCATGTGATCCAGCAGCTGAGTAATCTGGTCCAGCCTATGGTTCATAGTGACTTTTCTTACTTCTTTTGACCGAATAGAGGATGGATCGTCGGTAGAAGACATATAATACCTTGCAAAACAAACAAACAAGTTAGTAAAAATTCTCGCTAAGTGTTTCACTCGGTGTTTCACTCAACCCTCTTAATGATCTCACAAACACTCAAGAGAATCTCCTCGGTTCTAAGAGAACTAAATCAAAAACTCGATGTAGATCTCTAAACCAATTCAGAATATCAAGCGATTATGAAGAAAAAGAAGATAGAGAGAAAAGATTTTTTTTTTTTTTTGACTTGTTTTTTTTTTGTGTTCTTTTTTTATTTTTTTATTTTTTTTAAAACAGATCTGGAATTACAAAAGAAAGAAAGGATAAGATGGAATTTGAAAAGACAAAAACATAGATAATACCGCTTTCTTCAAGTGCGTGGCTCTGATACCACTTGATACGAATTCCCAAAGAACGGCACACACTTGGTCGGTATCGGGTGGATAGATCCTTGACTCCAGCTGGATCTCGGAGCAGATGCTAAGGCGTCAGAATAAATCCCGAAAATCCTTAGGCCCAAACTCGCGGAGAGTAACTTGGAACAAGGGGGTGGAACAAAGAGAAAGAGTTCGCCGGTAAAAGGATGTTAGGGCGTGAGAAATGAATTCCCGAAAATCCCTAAGCCCCGATTACTACTAACGGAAACTTAAACTTTGCAGGCAAAGGCTGCATCAAGTTCTATGGATTGAACTTGATAAACCGAAAAGATTCAAGAGGCTAACCACCTACGGAATCGAAAAGTTCAAAAAGAACAAAGGAGAAATCTCAGATTTTATTTGATAAGTGAATGAATGAAAATGAGAAGGGGTACAAGCCTTTATATAGGAGGCGAAGTAGTTCAAAAAACAAACTCGAAAATGACAGAAAAATTAATAAATTCTTTGACTGAAATAAATAAACTAAGGACTGACTCTTCGGCTGGCCTTTGACTGACTCTTGAATTGCCAAGCCGAAAACAAACCTGGGTCGAGAGATGGGCGATGGACTTAACCTCATTAAAACCCCACCCGGTAAACCCATTGGGACAAACCCGGGTGTAAGGAAAAAGAGTATTAAGCCATCACCCGGACCAGATTAGTTACAGCCGGCGTTCATGAGCACGGTCACAATCTTGGGTGATGCTGGGTCGCCTGGTCCGATCTTGATTCCGTTAAGTACAGCCTGAACCGTCCCTGCCAGCTTCTTAGCTTTGGATCGCGTCATAGGTCCATCCGGTACGGCCAAATGTGCTTCCGGAACCTCGATTCCATTGTCTTGGTCATCCTCTGGGTCCATGATCGTATCAATATGCAATGCAAGACTATACTATGATGTAGCAACTCAACAGTAATCTCCACAAGTTCTCCTATTCCTCAACTCTTTGACATTCATTAAGCTTTCTACCAAGTGGATCAAATGATGCAATGTTTAAACAAGCAAAGTTTAGCTAGGGAGAGGATATGAGATTATAATGATCTCATTAATGCCTGAGTGTGTTCAATGCAGCAAGGGGATCTCTCTATGGAATGCTCAAACTTTGGCAGAATGCTAAAGGTAAAAAGCAACCTATGCTTACAAGGGCAAGGACTCATCCCACCCCACACTCTACTCAAAGCTTTCTCACTTGCTCACTCTCTCAAGAACCTCACTTTTTCACACTCATTTTCTCTCACTAGGGGACTTACTTTTCATTTTCACACTCAAATGTTGGAGTTCAAACTTTACACAGCTCCTTTTTTTCTTTTGCAACCTCTAGCCTCTTTTTCTTTCTTTTTAAAACATTTAGCTCTTTGGCTTCTTTTCTTTTCCTTTTACTTAGAGGCTAGACTCTTTCTTTTCAAAGCACTAGAGCTCACTTTCTTAACTCAAAACTCCAAGACTGATTTCTTTTCTTATCTATCCCCTAGTTTTCTCTCCACTCTCCTTTTTCCACTCATCTCTCCTTTTTCCACTCACCAACAAGTACTCCCCCACACTTATTTCTCGCCAAATCTCTCAGCTCCTTGATGATAGAACTTAACACTCAATGATACTTGCCCTTGTCGCTCTAAACTTAACACTTTCTGCTAAGTTTGATCCAAGGTGGCCTTTCAATCACACACAAAAATTTGGCTTGAAGGAAGGATGGGTTCAGGGTGAGGGAAAACTGATCCAGATGTGGATTCAGCTATTTGAGCTAAAGAAGAGGGTGGTAAAAACAGGATTCTAGCTCAAATATGTATATCGGTATCCACAAGCTTATTTAAACAATGCATCACAGAATAATTTCAAATCAAGTTCAAGGTTTTCACTTATTAGAGTTGAGTTCAATTCAAACTTGCTTCTCAGATTCAAATCATTTCAAGCCTTGCAAGCACAGAAGTCATTTCACAAGCATATTTAATCCAAATTCTCAAAGTGATGTACTCTCAAGGAAAAAACCTATCATTACTCCCTGCAAGATGCAACCTATATGATGCAACTAGCCTCAATCTAAAAATGTGAAATGCAACTAGAATGAACATTTTTTTGTGAAATTTTTTCTGATTTTACGATTTTTTGGTTTATATATGCACTTAGATGCAGACTCAAGATGCAAATCAAAATAAGAACAAGAGAAAACATGATTAGTAAACATAAAACTCCACCCCACACTTAAATAACACAGTCCCATGTGTTATAAAAGCATGAGAAAGAGGAAAAATCAAACTCAAAATGCAAATGACAAATGAAAAATGCTGAATACTCATTTACAAGTGTTTGGAGTGATACCTGGTGTGCTTTTTATGCAAAGGTGGAGTGAGTAGCTGCACCAGGTGAGGCTAGACATCACTGGAGATGGCTTTGGCTTGGCCTGTACTCCCTTGTGCGACATGGACTTGCCTTGGACCGACTCGCACTGCTAAGTCGCACATAGACCTTGGTGAACTCTTGTGCGACATGGAACCTTATCTTCCTGTCTCGCAGACCCAAGTTGCACAAGAAATGATCCTTAAAGCCCTGGCATCCTCCTTTATGTGCTATATAGACTCTTCTTTGATCCCACTCGCATGACCAACTCGTTTCTTTTGGCGAATATTTGTGCGACTTAGGATTCTGCTTGTCCACCCCGCATGCATATCTCGCACAGACCGTTCCCTTAAAAGCCTTGTCCTTTTCCTGGTGTGCGACATGGTACGGTCCTTGAGCTGACTCGCACACCTAAGTCGGTGCAAACAGCAAAGGTTTGTGCGGCCTGGATTCTTTTCACGCTGAACCGCATGCCTGACTCGCACACATCAACACTTGAACACCTCGGCCTCTCCTTTGTGGTGTGCGACCTGGGAGGATATTGAGCCAAGTCGCATAACCAACTCGGTGTAAACAGCGAGTATTTTTGCGGCTCGGTCTCCTCTTTGTCTAACTCGCAAGCCCATCTCGCACTGACCGATCCCTGAAATCCTTGGCTTCTTCTTTTGGTGTGCGGCCTAGGATCTAAAGAGCCAGCTTGCAGGACAAAGTAGGTCTGTTCAGCGAATGTTTGTGCGGCTTGGTCTCACATGGATCCAACTTGCAGACCCAACTCGCTGCTCAGCAATACTTAGAGATTTTTCTTGCTCAAACCTTTTTCTGCTAGGTAAATGACTCGCACAACCAAGTCGGTGTCTTCTGCGAATTCATGTGCGAGTTGGTGCCTAGCCTGACTGAGCTGCACACCCAAGTAGCACACAGGCGTCCATCAAGTTTTCATCCCTTACACCCTTTTCTCAGCCTTCTCACATGCTCCATTCCACTTTGTTCTTGAGCCATAGCCTTCAAAAGTTACATGGGACCTCAGAACACCTCACAAAACCCATCAAAATGTCCTAAAACATAAAAGAAAGAAAAGAAAAGATTAAAAAGAAGTATATACAAGGATAAGCTTGGGGTGTCTCCCAAGAGCACTTTGTTTAAAGTCACTAAGTTTGACTTTGCAAAACCTGTTCTTAGTTGGGGTCAGGAGGAGCACTGATGCTCTTTAGCATTTCAATGGTCTTGAGCATGACAGCTGAGGTTGGCTGCCTTTGATAACCATTAGACCCTTGACTTTGATGTCCCATGTTGAGGCCTTTGTTCACCAGCTCCTGAATACCATCTGGGTCCTTATCAAGTATTGCCTTTGTGAGACCTGCCCTGACCTCAGCAAACAGTCTTTATCAGCCCAATTGTAATCCAGCTTATACTTCAGAGATCCATCATCATCAGCCCAAGGAGTCAGAGTAAAGTCTTGAGAAGAATGATCAGGTTCAATGCTCACGTCTTTTGATGCTGAACCATCATTCATGGTGTTCATCATCTTTAGATCATCAAGTGAACAACTGATCCACAAAATTCAGCCAAAGGAGGTGTAACAGGGTAAGAGATATCATTATCCATCTTTGTAAGCACCACTCTTTGAGTATCAAAGTCAATCATTGCACCAGAGGTGTTGAGAAATGAAGTTCCAAGCAAAAGGGGGAGCTCCTTGGTCTTCTTCATCGTCATAATTACAAAATCAGTGGGGATGATACATTCACCAACCTGTAGTAGATAGTCTTCTAAGAGCCTATATGGTTTCTTGGAGTAGGAATCTCCAAAGGTGATAGAAGAAGGGTAGGACTTTAGAGACTTGACCCTTAACTTCTCCATCATGTTATACTAACACTTGAGCCTGAATAACACAAAGCATTCTCAACTCTAAAGTTTCCAAGAGTGCAATAGATGGTAAACTTCCCTGGATTACCCAGCTTGGGAAGTGAGGTGGGCTTTAGTATTGATGAATCAAGGCTGGAGGTTCCATCTTGGGGAGTTTCTTGATCTGTTCTCAGCCCCTTATCCTCAGTACCATCAGAAACCTTCTTGTTCCTAGCAAAACAAACTGCCTCCCCACCTTCTTTCTCAATGTCCTCATTGAGATCAGAGAACATGTTCACAAAGTCCTCTATAATGGCATATTCTTCCTCATTAGTGGATGCTAATTCATTAGAGACTTGACCATAAAGAAGGTATTCAATCTCTGCAACAGCAGCTGAGTGATTATCATCAGAGTAGATGGCATTGCAATAGTCTTTGGGGTTTTGCACAGCTTTGCCAGGAAGAGAGCCTTGAGTTTCAGAAATGGAGATGCCCTTGTTTTTCTGCAGAGTCTTTTGTTCGGAGCCAAGTATCTCCATGTTAGAACTCAGGTCATGACACTTAGATTCCATCTTTTGTTGTCCTTGTAAGAACTGTTGGAGAACAACATAGAGATCAGGACCTTGTTGAACTAGTGGAGGACCAAATCCCGGAGGTGGTGGCCTTTGTTGCTGGAAGCTGAGTTGGTTATTGAAGTTATTCCCTTGTTGTTAAGCTGTTGACTACTGAAAAGCTTGTTGACCTTGGAACTTACCTTGGAACTGATTCCTTTGAACAAATTCTTGTTGACCTTGTTGGGTGGGGGGGTATACCTGATCTTGGGGATTGGCTACATTGGTGCTTCTATAAGACAAGTTCTAGTTCTTGTTGAAGTTGTTGTAAACTTGAAACTTGTTCTGATTCCCTATGTAGTTCAGCTCCTCTTGTGTTAAGCCCTCTTCATTGATATTCTCAAATTCACCAACATAATGGATTGGTTTTTGAGAAAACATCTTCAGCTTGTCAAGTTCACTTCTCAGCTCTTTAACCTCTCTAGTAAGCCCTTGATCTGAGCTTGAACCCTCTGATCTGTTTGTCCTGTCATAATCCCCACCATATGTGTCATTAACATGGCCAAATTCTCCACAAGTTCCATAGCAGATGTAATCTCTTTTGCCAAGAAATTACCATTGGAGGCTGTGTCTAATTGATTCCTTATCTGTGTTAAAGCTCCTCTATACAGTGTAGAAAGTAGAGAAGCATCAGAAAAACCATGGTATGGACACTGATTTGTGTAGCTTCTAAACCTCTCCCAAGCTTTCCCAAAGCTTTCATTGTTATGTTGCTTGAAGCTTGAAATTTGGTTTCTCAGCTTAGCTGTCCTAGAAGTAGAGAAGAACTTGGATAAAAAGGCAAGCTTGCACTGCTCCCAAGTCTGTATGGAACCTCTAGGCAGGTTCTTTTCCCATTGGTGTGCCTTGTCTCCTAGACTGAAGGGGAAAAGCCTAAGCTTGAAGCTATCTTCAGAGACACCATTGATTTTGGTGAGGTCACAAACTCTGTCAATCTGGTCTAGCTGCTCCAAAGGATCCTCCATTGGCAAACCATGGAACTTAGAGTTTTGAACCATGTTGAGCAAGGAAGCCTTTACCTCAAAATTGTTATTCTGAACTGGTGGTGCTTGGATTCCTGCTCTATGCTGGTGTGCATTGGCTCTATCATTTTCCCAACAAACACTGCTGGAGGATCTTGTCTCCTTTGAGCTTGATGGTGAGGAATGAATTGAGCCTGTTGCTCATTCCTATGAGCCTGCTGCTGATTCTGCTGAGCCTGTCTCTCATTCCTTTGTGCCATGTTTATATTGACAAAGGCTTGCTGCTCATTTCTATCAGCTTGAGCTTTATTCCTTTGAGCTCCATTACCATGTTGAGCCTGTTGCTCCTGTTGAACCTGGTGCTTAATGTCAACCATGTGGTGCTTTCCCACATGTGATGCTAATGACAATGATGACAATGATGAAACATGATTCAAATGATTTAGCACCACATGGTTGACAATGATGAAACATGATTCAAATGATTTAGCACCACATGGTTAACCATGTGGTGATTAAGCCTTAATCAGGCCTTAATCTTTCCCAAGCATCAAGACACAAATCAAGTTATTTCACATACCCAATCATCATTGGAGATCAAACAACAAGACAGCATTAATAATCAGTTCTAAGTGATCATTTATGCATATAACAAAACATCATCATGTGGTTAATGCATAAACCTCTAATATAGCTCTTTCAGGATATTCATCAAACACTTGTGGTGCATGAAAAACCCAGATTCTAGATCACAAGTGATGTGCAAGGATCTAGCTTAGAGAACAGCTATTTAGAGATATGAAACCATGGATCTAGTCCTAAGCACTCTTAATCTAAAACTTTAGCACCCAAACCTACACATCTAGAACCTCATTAACGTGACTACTTACTAATCATACTTAACACAATCAATTATTTGCAAGATGTGTTGTTAAGCATGATTAATGATGGGGAATGAAGACAGAGATGATAGATACGAAATTTGCAGCTTTAAACACACAAAGGATCTTTGAATCTCTTGACTAAAACTCTCAAAAAGGGATATTTCTCTTCAAAATGAGTCTTTTCACAAAAGAGGCAAAGAAAACAAAGGGAGTAAAGCTTGTCTTTTGGAAAAAAAAACCCTTAAAAACATATATAGTGTCTCTTGCGGACCGGGTCAGCCCAGGACAAACTAGGCCTGACCAGATCGAGCTCCAGAGCCCAACTCAGAAACAATCTCGACAAGCGACCACTTGGAGAATTTTAATGGATCTCTTATGGTTCGAGCAAGCCTAATTTCAGAAGAAATGGCCATCGGATCACAAAGATACACTTCATTTACCAAAATGGGTCGAACTGGTTCTATGCTTGAAGATTTCTAGGCCTGATTCGTTTGGAAGCCTTCAGGCTTACATTTGGCATCCAGGAGACAATTCTACAGCCCAACATGAGGAGGACAGGCTTTAGCCCATCATCAAATTCGTCAAAGGAGTCAAAGAGACAAGGAGATCAAGGGTTGTTCAAAGAAGCTCAAGAGTTATTCAACATTTTTAGTCTTTGCTTTTAATCTATGAAGTTAATGTCTTTGAATTCCGAGTAGGACTCTTTGTCTACTCATTTCTCTTCTATATAAACTTATGTAAGACAAGAAATAAAATCATCCATATTTTTTATTGAAATCTTTTGAGAGTGATTCTCTTTTGTTCTTTGTGAATATTTTCGATTACTTGGTGCGTAATATCCAAGCAATCACCCTTGGCTTGTCTAGGTGTGTCATATCCTAGGAGTCAAGTTAGGAATATCAAGAGCCTTCCGCAACTCTTGTGTGACCTATCGATCCATTTTCCTTTGTTCTTAGAGGTTTTCCAGCTTCTTAGAATCAAAGCCTATCCTTTTGCCAACTTCAAGTGCCAATCCTTGGGAGAATCTTATCATATGGTCTTTGTGCTCCTACATAGTTCACGTCTTCTTGAAAGGCTGGATTGTTGTGATTGGTTTCACAAAATCCTTCATCTTTTACACCATTGGTGGTCTCACAGGCATAGACTGGGCGATTATGGCTCTTGAAGAGTTGGCTCATCATGTTTTTTAACTCGGTAATCTCCTTGTTGTCTGTTCCGGTCAGCTTTGTCAAACGATCATACCCCGGATAATCGTTTCTATTAGCTTGAGCAAGATTTTTGATGAGAGCTCTTCCTTGTGCGATTGTCTTTTGTATTAAATCTCCATTGCTGGCTTTTTCAAGTGAGAGCTTGTACTTCGGTTACAGTCCTTTATCACTTTATGAAAATGGGAAAAGCTTACATTTAAGATAATCTGCTAGAACTTGGTTTGTTCTCATTATGCTGCATATTTCTTCTAAAAGCTCAATGTGATCCATTGGATGTTCAGAAAGAACTCCATGGAATTGATTTTGTTTCACCAAAGATATTATATGAGGCTTGCCTTTGAACTCATTCTTGTTCAGAAATGGTACCTGAATCGCAGATCGATTCTGAAAGTTCTGATTTGGTGCATCAAAGTCAGCTATTTTATGATTTTGTGCTTGTTTTCGGTGTTGATTCGCGGGCAATGGGGCGGTTATTGCGTCCATTCGGCTGTATTCCTTGTCACTCATCTTCAGCAGCGTTGATTGGTGCATCAAGGTCGGCACGTTCTTCTCTCCTCTGGTCTACAGCATCTCGGTTTTGAGGGTTTCTTGGAGGGATTTGATTTCCGTCTCCTTTATTATCATCCTCTCGGTTATAACCATGATCGGAATCGTCATGGACTTCATTAAAGTTTCGGTTTACAGGATCTTCAGGTTGGCGTTCTCGACCATCCCTTGCATTTGTCTAAGTCTTTGAAGTTCTCTTTTGTGTCTTTCAATTTCGTCTAAAATCGGAATATTTGCTGCAGGTTTGCGCCTGGTATTCATGCACTTCCCTAAAGACAGAGAAAAACAAAAAAGAAGAAAGAGATTTCAGAAACTTAAGAAATAACTAGAGAACAGGTGTCTAGAACAGAAGTTAGGACAAGAAAAATAAAAAGGCACAAAAACAAATCCCCGGAAACGTGCCAAAAACTTGATGTGTGCGGTGTGAGGGAACAAGTTTTACCCTAAAAGAAAAAAATATAAGCCGTAAGTGCACAGCTAATCAATTGTAGTACTCAGGGATCAAATCCACATGGATTTGTGTGACGATTACTTTTCTACGGTTTCTAAGTTTATGTCTAGACTAAATCGGTTTTAAGAGGTTGGTGTGTGTCAAGATTTAAACTAAAATGAATGAAAGCAAATAAATCTATCTTAAAAAGCAAGTAGAGTATCGAATGAAAGCAAAGCAAAATAGAAATCTAAGAAAGCAAGTAGACTAATCGAACGTATGATAGTGAAAATGAAGATCTAAGAAAGCAAGTAAATAATCGATGGGGTGGTGAACAATAACTAACACGCTGGGCTTTGGGGAACTCTATGAGGATCATAATCGGTTTTAAACAGCTAAGGTAATAGATCAGGATTATTGGATATCAAAATATCTAGGATTCTTGAGCTAGAGTACGGCGATATGACTACGTTACTATCATGATTATAACCAACTGTCACGCGCAACCTTGACCAGTACGTTTCCACTCTGGCCCTGGAAGGGAGAAAACGCAAAAACTTGAATAGGACTCGTCAATACTCACGACTCACCCATAGGTAGGTTTCCACTCCTATGGCAGAATCACCCGTTTCATTCTAGGTCGGATACTTAATGAAAACTTTCGCAACAATAACTATCTAGATCAGACACGAGGTGATCAATCAAGCATACATGTATTAAGAACAAGAATAAACGAAGAACATAAAATAAAATTCCAGATCTAAAAACCTAGATGTCTTATTCGATTATGAGAGCCCCTTTTGGAAATCTAATAACCTAGATGTCTTACCCAACTCGGGATCTACTCAGACATAGTTGAGGTCCACATCTTCATTGGTTTTAGTGAAGATGCCGAATTGGAATTTAAAATAGTAAAGAAAAGAGATGAAAGAAAACTTCTCAATTGATGAACTCAAGGTTGAGAACTCTTCTCTACAAATTGCTAAAACGGATAAGTGAGCTGGATCATTCCATCAGGATGCTTTTAAAAAAAGTGTTTGCCAAGGTAAGAAATTTTTTGGAAAGTCAATTTAGTCGAGATGATGTATTTCTGGCTGAAGCAAAATCGAGACGATTGAGTGGTGCATTCTGAAGGTTGTTTCGACAGATGTGAGCGATTAGAGTGCTTTAGTATGTTCCGGTGAGTTTTACATAAAATATTGATTCTCTAGGAAATATGTAAGGTTAGTGGTTGAGAGCTTTAAGTTTTAGCTATAGAAGTTAAGTTTTGGCCTAAGAAAGTTAAGTATTTAGTCGCTCGGGTGGAGCGGTGGATCGTTTCGGTTCGATCGGAAGGTCGGAAATGGGTTGGTCAACAAAAGCTGTTCGATGAATCAGCAGTTTGACTCAGTATTTTGACTCAGCAGCCTGCTTGCCTGCTTGAGCACCTTAGACACACGTCAGGCACGCGCCGGGAAACATTTTTCACTCGCTGGGAAACGCTTTCCACGCGCCGGAAAACTCTCTGCATGCGCCGGGACACACTCTCCACATGCCAGCACACGCCAAACACGACACAGCAGCTTCGTGTCCTGCTTTACCTGCTTACGCCTCCACACGCAAGCATGACACATCTGCTCATAAATCTTTTCTGCAAGCATGACATAGCTGCTCGGGAATCTTCTTAGAATCTCCGTCATTCCCCAATAAATAGAAGCTTTAGGATTTATTTTTCAGTATATAAAAGAGCAGTGAAGCTCTGCTAAAATATTTCCGGTGACCGTGACCGCCGTCGACCACCGCAAACCACCGCGCGAGCCGTAGTCGGGTAGCTAGTCGGGAACAGTCAGGTAGGTTGTTTTAGTTCTAAGTCACCTGCCTAACCTAGTTTTTCGTCCTGAATCCAAATCTGACCTCTGTTTGGTTCGGTTCTGGTCGGATCGCTGTAAAAATTAAGTTTGTTTAGGTGAACGGAGAGGTTATCAAAACCATAAGAAACCATTATTGTCTTGAAAGGCTAAGGTGAGTCTTGGTGTGTGTTTGATTGTTGTTTGACTAAAAAGCAAGTAGGGATATATATATATATACATATATATATGTATATTGTGGGTTGCATTGCGATGAAAATTCGCGACACGTGCATTAGCACATATTTTTGTGTCGTACGGATGAGAGATGTGAGTTTGATGCCATGTGACGCTTCCCTCAACCATGAGATGAGATGAGATTTCCGGGCTTGCGAGATGGATATGAGAATGATGTGAAATCTCAGGTCGATGAGTGATGCATGAGAGAAGACAGTTGCGACCTTTGGCCTGTGTGGCAGGGGTCCGATTAGTGCAAAATGTGAGATTTTTCTTTGTGTGGGATCCGGTCAATGGCATCTGAGAGATTTGGCGATTGGGTGTATATTAGGTGTATGCATGTATAATAAGTATGTATTATCATGCATCTAGTGAATTGGTTGTTGGTGTTGGTTGATGTGTGCTGTGTGAATTATTGGGGTTGTGGGTTGCTTGAACGGTTAGAGGGAACCAAACTCATTGAGCAATTAGTTGCTCACGACTCTACTTGTTTTGTAGGTGACCATAGCGGGTAGCCAATTGCGACAGAGAACTTTTAGACCGTTGGTGAAGATTTCGTGTGGTTTACAAAACCATATATGATTTAAGTTGTTTTCAGTATTTTGTTTTCTTAGGGGCGCTCATTGTATAACAAACAAAGTAATAAAAGTATATTTTACAAAAATTTGGGTATTTGAATGATACTACTCTTTGTCTGGGATGAACCAACTATCAGGCACGTCTCAGGTTAAAAAGCTGGGAGATGCGTTTGGTAGGAAGGTGTGTGCGGACATCGACCTTGGGCTCTTGGACTTGCATGTTCTTGTTAGATTGGTGCACGGCTAAGAACCTCAGGCCATCTGTCTCTGCGCGCAATAGTAGCACCGTCGATCCGGTTTGGGTTCGAACAGTCGGCCGTGCATGTTCTTGTTTGAGTATTGTGCAGGTTAAGAGCATCTACAGCCTTTGAGAGCCCCATCACTGCAATACTACAAGCTGTAGGGTTTGACTTCTCGTCTGCGACTACACTTACAGAGGTCTGGTATAACTTACTACATCTTTCTCGAGTCCATACTATCTCTCGTGCTGTTTTCAATCCATACAGGATTGGTTACAGGTACTACACTAACACCAAGGATTATGGAGTTTGCTTTCCTTCAGCATCAGTCCCGAGACTTCAGGACGAAGCCTGCCTGCAATGGACTCTGGGAACTGACTGTGTGAGCCAGAACTCGCACAATCAAAATTTGTTAAGAAATTTAAGGGATCAGAAATCTCTATGGTTTTCTCGACAGAACTCAAGATTAAAAGAAAGTTTTTTTTTGCTGTGAAGGTTTTTCTGCCTTTTTGCTTTGGGGGTCATAAAAGTTACCTAATGAATTTTGTATATCAACTATTTATACAGAATCTATAAACCGCGGGATAGATTTACAGAAAATTTCTTTATCTTCTTGTGCGGCCAGCACTTCAATCTTACGCCTTGGGTAAACACCATGTTTCCTTAGACGGGCTTCGGCTCAGCCTGTTTACATTACTTGTCCTCCATCTTGGCCCATGGAGCTGTTATTTAGCTCAGCCCAACTTGATCTTTCATGGTTCATGATGGCTTGATGTTGGGATGCGGCTCGCCCACATACTCCATAACGCGGCTTGACCCATGTGTCTCGTGGATCGGCCCACATCACTCTTGATTGGGCTTGGGCTTTGCCAAAAGGCCCGCAGATCGTTCCTATTTTCCTCCTCTTGGCTCGCCCGAACCAAAATCACAGCTCGGTTCGGTTCAGCTACTCCGGACGAATCCTCCGTCGGGCATAGCTCATTCACAACAGATGGGCCTGAAAAAGCCCATTCTTAGTACATAGTCATACTCCAGGAGTTAGACTCGATGGGGTGAAATCCAACCCCAACAGTCAACCCTCCAGCTCGTCAGTTCTGGTGGCAGGAATGTCGAGGTTTAGAGCTTAGAGATCGAGGTTAACTGCTGAAAGTCAAAAAAATTAGTGTCAAAGCGTGCAGGTTCATTACAAGCCAAATGTCGACAGCCTGGTCACGACAATCCCTAGTGGAATCAGGTGTATTTGGCTCAGCGAGACGATTGCTAAATGAACTGATCTCAACACAACGCAGGGACTGAGCCGTGGTGAAAGGAAGAATTTTACCGAGGTGGACGACTCTGATTAATGCCGAGGCATTTTCTCTCAGGAAATAACGCTGAGGCGCCGACGTGCTTCTTGCAGGAGATAATGCCGAGGTGTTCGCCAAGAATGTCATTACCGAGGTGTTTTTTAGAAGAATCAAGGCCAGTGCAGGTGCAAGATGATGGATGTCGAGGCATTTCGTTAAAGAGGTTAACGCCGAGGCATGCATGAGAGGAAGAAAGCATCAAGGCGCTTCTGCGAATGATGATGCTGATAAAAAGGCAATGCTGAGGCATTTTAATTGCCAAGGCATTTTGCGAAAGTTTAACGCTGAGATGAGAAAAATGCCTTTGAATGTGTATCGAAATGGTAAGGCTGAGACGTTTGACCTAAGAGATAACGCCGAGGCGTGTGTTAGTGTCCCTCGTGGTTTATTTGGAGGGGATTCTTAACCCGAGGCGCCTGAGCAGGATGTGATTTGCAAAATGTTCTCTCTGAAAAAGTAACCATAACGGACCTCATCCGCCGTTATTAAGATTTTTTCTATTTGCTGAGGTTAACACGGACCCCCCGGGCCTTGAATTCTCTATATAAGGGGGCACATACCCTTTGCTTCTCTCTTATTTCTCTTTCTCAATTATTTATTTTCCGGCTAGGGTTTCTAATGCCACCGCCGATCTCATTTTCGACGAGCCTGGTGTAAAGATTTCTTCCAATCTGTAACTTATATATCAGTGTGTAAGATATGAAAAGCCGATCCGATGAGTCCTTGGATTCCCTTTTTGATTACGAAGGGCGATCCCAAGGCGACAACGCGTCCTCTTTGACGAGCCCCACAATGTTGGCGAGGTGAGCCCTTGTAATGGTTCAATTGGAGATGACGAGGCAAACGCCTTGACAAGCTCTTCTCATGGTCCTGCTCCTTCCCGAGAGAAGTTTGTCGAAAAGGCCTTCCCGTTTGATCATGTCGAAGCGAGGCGTGAATTCGAACGTCTCATGGTGAGCTGTGGCGCCTCGACTTCGGTACGAGCCGGATATTGGAGGAAGAAATGGCAAAACCGTGATCGATCGCGGTTCTGCGAGGTTCTGCGAGCTCGCTTCGGCATCTCCGAGGCAGTCGAGCTTGTTTTGCCGAGGCTGACCGATCGCGCTCACCTTCCGCCTCCCAATCACATTACCTTGTACGGAATTTTCTTCGAGCTCTGCTTCCTCTGGTTCCTCATTCCCAAGGAGATCCTCTGCTACCTCTGGAAGCACGAGATTTCCATTAGTCTGATCATGCTGAAGGGACTGCAACATATGAACAAGATCTTAGTGCGAAGCTTCAAATGTCACATTGACATCAAACTCCATCATTTGCTAAATCTGCTAGAAATTCGCAAAGCCCCCGGAGGAAGGAGATTTTACATTTCAAATATGGCAAAGCATAAAATAATCTGCCGTTTTCCAAGCAAGGATACTTTTAAGATGAACGTTTTTTCTACGTGGCGTCGGTGGGCGTTGATTTTGTTTGTATGACCAAGACCGACTGGGGACCACTTGGTAGCCAACCCGATGCCTTGCCTCGGCTTGGAATCTTCATATGTTTTGTTTTGGTTTCTTGACTTTTTTTTTGTTTCCTTTTTCACAGTTCAGATTATTCTCCCTTCAGTTCCTGATGATATGTTTGATGTTCAAGACGCTTTAGCTGCTAGAAGGGTCAACTGGAAATGCCACTTTTCACTCGAGAGAGTTGAGAGGGCCCGATCCATTTTCGCCAGAGTTCCAGTTAGCTCAGATTCGTCTAACTCTTCTGGTGATACAAGAGAGAAGATGGTCATCGTAACTCTCAGAGAAAGGAAAAAAAGGGAAGTCGAGAAGGCTGATAGGCGAGCTGAGGAGGCTTCCAGGCGAGGGGATAAGACTTCTTAGCAAGGCAAAGAGACCACTGAGCAAGGCAAAGAGACATTGGCTCAGCAGGATCCACGAAATACTTAGAAGTCAGATGGTGAGGCGCTCGGTGCTGGCTCGGGGCCTGAGAGAATTTTGGGTGAGCCACGAGATCCTCCTACGCCGACTGCGTCGGCGATACTCGCCCTTCCTCAGTTGGCGAGGCCTCCTGCTTCCAACCTTGTGAAGCATGAGGCAATGTACCGCAAACGTTCTGCCACGGAAAAGGCAAAGGGGATTGTCACCGGAAAGAACGAGCTGTGAGGAAGAAGCAGAAAGTGGTCACGGGTGAGCCAGTGTCGGAAAAACTCATTGTTAACAATACTTCAGCCTCAGCATCACTGTTCTCGAAGGTGAATAATGCCAACGTGATAACACCTGATTTTGACCACTTTTCACCATAGATTTCTTGCTCTTTCAAAGGTTTTAATTAGTTTTAGGAACTTTTATTATGATTTCCATGTATCTGTAGTTTCAAGGCTCTTTTCAGGAAACTTAGGGAAAATGATGGCAAAATGGAAGAAATCCACTTTTTCAGCTCAGAGTCAAACCATCGGAAGTTTGGTAACAAATGGAGGCCTTCCTACCGTCTGATTCAGCTCAAATTTAGAAACAATCAAGAGGAGACAACCTGTTTTCCATAGCACTTTACATCAGAAAGATCCAACGGTGCAATCAAAAGATACATGGAGAACAAGTTGACCCAGTTCACCAGTCCCGGAAGACTCTCACCCGCGGGAAACACATGTTTTACCTGTCCTGGAAGACTCTCACCCCCGGTGGATCTTAGGACGAACCACAAGGCCCAACATCAAAGCCCACTTCGCCATTCCTCTTCAGAGAAGCCCTAAATGAGACTTGGCAGACCTTAGGACCTATAAGTACATAGTTTAGCAGCCCTAAACGGGTGTGTGCTCCTGTAATGAGATTTTGAGCCACCAAACTTTGTTTTTATAGTTAGGCGATGGAGATAGGGATTCTTTCCCAGATCCATTGTTCTTTCTCCTTTTTATCTTATTAACTTTTATGTTTCATTCTTTTGCATTCTTCTATCTCTTTTATCATTCATTGCATCATGTAGATTAGTCCTAGAGAGTCAAGTTATTTAAAGATATCAACAAGCATATATATATCGATTATGATTTCTATTGTTCTAGACCATATTCTGGATCTCATCTCTTCTAAGTTATTCATAAAGCATGAGAGTAGATTCATGACCTATTCTCTGAGCCTATGATCGATCAGAGCCACGAGAGTGCTGTATCAGATCATCCATACCTAGCTTCAGAAGAACATAGTCGCTATAGGAGTCAAAAGCTACCTATAGAGAACATGTAAGCAGACGAATTCAATGTCTAATGCATGATCTTAAGTTTAGCATGAGAGTGAGAGTTAATTGCTAGATCTAAGTGATTAGTTGATTAAGGTGACGAGAGTTGGTTAATCATACATATGTCTATTCTAGTTCCATGCAGATTCCCAGAAACAGATGAAGATAAATCACCCGGAAGCTAATTTGAAATGCCATCATACATCGATTAGAGTTAACCGAAGAAGTCTAAATCGCCACCTATGATTTTAAGAGTCTTTAGTTTGAGTCGATATGCTTGAGATATTCTTTTAACAATTCATCTTACATTGCATTTTATTTCTTGTGAATATTAGATTAGGTTTAGTTTAGGATCTTAACCAAAAACCCCCAAAAATTTTATTGGTTTATGACTTTGCTAACTTCCAAGTTTGTTGTTTATTGCAGATTAGACATCCTCCCTGTGGATCGACACCCTAAGTCCTACAACGTATATTTGTGCACTTGCAGACACTAGGGTTTTATAAATTTAAAACTTTTGGAGGACCAACGGGCTTGTTAAAAAAAAAACAACCCTAGGCCCGCAAGCCCATCAAGTTTTTGGCGCCGTTGTCGGGGAGAATTTTAGTCTCTGGAGGTCTAAACCTGGGAGGTTGAAGCCGCAGAAGACTATATATATGTCGAGTTTCTGCCAAAGCAACATAGGAAGTAAACCAAATTCATAAACACTCTAACTTTTTCTTTTTCTGCTTATTTTTTCTTCTGTTTGCCCTATTTTCAGAAACTTTTGAAGCATTGATCATCCAAGAAGAAACCCTAATCCCGAGCGAAGGTCTTGCGACCTGTGTGAAGCTCCCTGCGCATGTGAATCACCCTACAGGCGTGATTTTGATCATCATCTTCGGACCCTAATCCGTACCACCACCATGGAGACTCGCGACCTCCACACCATCGAGATGAGCCCTATTCTCCACACCTGGTGAATCGTCGACCATCTCATCCTCTTCTTCATCAGATTCTGCACCAGAACTATGAGAACAATCGACTTAATATCCTGATTAATCGATTGGAAACCCAGCTGAATCAGTTCCTTGCTCCCAAGCCCTCATCAATGCTGCCCTGCGAACAAGGATAGATGACATGACCATCGGCCTTAACAAAAGGTTTGATGACCTCTCTGAGCATGTGAAGACACTGTAGGATCAGAGAACCAAAGCTAATGACGTGTTGGATTGGAGAATAGAGTCTGTCAGGGAAGAACAAGACATAAACAAGTTCAACGTTCGGCAAAATGAAAGGGAGCTGCAAACCCTAACCTTCAAGATCAATGACTTGGATAAGGAGTTGAATGAGAGCAAAAACCAGACCTACGACTACACATTGGAGCTGTGGCAAGGCGTAGCAAAGGTTGAAAACAAGACAGAAGAGTTGCTTTAGATGAAGTAGAAGAGAAAGTTGAAAAACTTTCTAAAGGTCATAAGGAGTATGATCTGAACTCTGGAATCAATGATTTGGGTACCCAAGACGTGCCTGACAACCACTGGAAGCAAGAGAACAACAATGGAGAATATGAGATTGAAGAAGCAAGCATGGAGAGCCGGAAGAAGCTGACCGCGGCTGCGAGCACTTCACCTGCGGCAAGAGTCACTTCCACCGCGGCTCCGAGCTCCTCACCCGCGGTGGAGCATGATTTCTCAGATTGGAAAAACTTCCAACCTCTTTCTGAACCTGTTCAACTGAAGACCGACCCCATGTGACCAGATCTAGGTTGTTTGATCAAGTTGTCTTCTCAATCACTGCACAAGCATCCAACGAAAAGGAAGAATCCAACACTTATGCATCTTGCAACATGGTTTACATTTGTGACAATAAGATTCAACAGCAATTCTCAGAAGATGAAGAGTATGGTTTGTTTGTAAAAGATCCAAACCCTGGGGACGATTCATCTGATGACAACATAGAACCAATAACCAAGAGCATATCTAGAGAGAGACTGATCGAATTCAACAATTTTGTGAAGTCCATCCCTCTCTACCATGGGTTGGACGACATCTGTAAGCAAGGCTGCCTTCAAGTTTTCTTCAGATACAGCAAGGAGATTACGGAGAACATCTACACTTATTTCATAAGAGCCAGGTATCTATCTTTTCCTAGATCATCACCTGATGCAGCTGTTTACAGGATCCATCTCAAAGATCCCCAAGAAGCCAGTGACTACACAAAAAAGATCAGCAAAGAAGCACTTGAAGAGTTTAATCAAGTAGTTCAAACTCTGCCCAAGGGAATTTCGTTTGCCAAAGCATGAAGAGACCACATGATAGGCTACTTCTTTTGTGACAGCAAAGAATCTATCCAAGAAATGAAAGACTTGTTCACACACGCCCAAGAAGTTAGACCAATTCAAACTCTGCACAAAGTTGAAGACAAACGTCAATTTCTTATCTCTTGTGACATTAGAGATGAAAGATTCCTCAATATTCTTGGTGATTCTGGAGCTTGCATTAACATGATGTCCAAAGCAACTGCTTTGAGACTTGGCATTAAGCACATTTCAAGTACCAGGACAAAGATTAGCTTAGCAGATTATTCAAGTGCAACACCTAGAGGGATAGCCTGAGACATTCCTCTAAAGATTGGAGATTGCATTACACCTGTCAATCTATACATAGTGAAGACCAAAGATGACTCTTATCCAGTTATTCTTGGATGGCCTTTCTTAGCAACTACTGGAGCCATCATGGATTGGCCCAACAGGAGAGTTTCTTTTGCCAATATCGACAAGGACATCTTCTTTGAGGCTACACCACTTAAGAGCAAAAGAGGAGAGCATAAAGCCCAGGCATTTGAACCAGAAGAACTCTGGAGTGATGAAGAACTTGCAAGACAGAACCGGAGGATTTTGAAAAGATCATATTTGAACTAAGTTTTTTTCTTTGCAAAGTCTAGCTAAGGACTATAAACCAAAGCGCTTGATGGGAGGCAACCCATTTAGGTACTTATTTGTTTATGTTTAGCTTTTTTCTATTAAAGTTTTGTTTCTTTTATTTTAGACAAGGTTTAGTATGCCACAAAAAAAAAAAAGGAGCTGACCGCGGCCAAAGGAGGTTCAGCCACGGCCAGCAAGCATTTTGCCGCGACTATGAAGCTTTCAACCGCGGCCAGCACGCGTCCTACCGCGGCCGGGATGACTTGATCCGCGGCCAGCACCACTTAGCCACCCTTGGCCACTTCAACATCTACCTTGATTCAAATCCATCCAAATTGGATCGAGCACCACTCCTTACCACCACCAAAACCACCTCACAATCCATCACCAACACCAGGTAAGTTTTCTTTTCCTGAACCTCTTTAGATTTTTCACATACTCTATTTCTCATCCTTGCCTGATTTATTTCACACTGGGGACAGTGTGATTTAAGTCTGGAGGAGGATTTCATCCATTTCTAACCACCTTTTCTTAAAAAAGCTCATGTAAGAACCTTTGCATTCTGCATTTTTCTTTAAAATTTTCAAATTTTTTTGATTTTTCTTAAAACTTTTCAAAAGTCTTATGAGTTTCAAAACTTGTTTTCAAAGGTCAAATACATTTTGAGGGAATAATGACAAAATCGATGATGATAACCAACCTGTTTGCTTCTACACCAATCACTCATGAAAGCTCTTTCAAGGTTTAGTACTAGACTAGGCGGTAGCTAGAGTACTTACACTACGAAATCCCACCAGAGTACTTCTATTCTATTCATAGAGATCTTTTCTGACAGGATATACTAGCTCACTTTACTTGGACTTAATCTTGACATCTAATTTTCTCACCAATGGTTTTAAAAAGGCATCATGATATACATCTAGGACATCTTTACCTTATTGTTACCACTCTTTGTTATCCTAGATGGCCAGTTTACCTTTATGTTCAAACCGCATGCATTCTCTCTTAAGTTTATATCGACAGATATGTGCAAAAACGCCGGAGATGGAGGAACAACATAGTTTTCAGTCACTCAAGAGAAAGACTGAAAGAGACCAGAAGGGAGTGTGCCAGAAATCTTATGATGCCTCAGAAAAACTCATTCTTAAAGGTAATTTTCGTGCTCCCTAAGACTCCAAGTCAAAAGGCAGTTTCCCATTTCCCAAAAAAAACAAAAGGAAAGGAAACCAAAAGCTTTAAAGAGTCTTAGAAGCCGAAATCACTTGAGCCAAGGCATTAGGTATTCACTTAAGAAGTTATGGATTCACAGCCTGGAAAAAAATCCAAGTCCAGGGGAACTATAAGGAGAACCTGAAGAAAGGAGATCAGAAATCTTGAGGCAAGGAGAATGTGACTGAAACTGTGGGGGCATTTACAGTTTCATCCTCTCTTGCTGTTTTGCATAATGTCCTGTCTCTCCAGAAAAAAAGGTAACCTTAAACACATCAAGCCTCACCATTAAAAAGCCTTTTGATACCTAACCTTGAATGCCTTGTTTAATATCCTTATGATGAGAACCACTGAAACCTTTAATAAATGTTAAGAGCTAGTTGACTGGAAGTTAGTTCTAAATGTGTAGATTTTTGCATGACAGATTAGCGGACTAGTTATGTTTGTATTTTGGTGAGAATTTTTTAGACTTGATCTGTATGATGCATTGTCCATAATTAAGGTCTAGAAGTATGGTTGCTGATATTTTTGAGTTCCCTCTCATTTTGTGTTGAATGATATTTTTCCAGATTTGATCTTGTTTTGTTTGAGGACAAACAAAGTCTTAAGCCTGGGGGAGTTGATAACACCTGATTTTGACCACTTTTCACCATTGATTTCAAATGCTTTTTCAAAGCTTTTACTTAGTTTTAGAAACTTTTATTATGATTTCCATGTATTTGTAGTTTCAAGGCTCTTTTCAGGAAATTTAGGGAAAATGATGGCAAAATGAAAGAAATTCACTTTTTCAGCTCAGAGTCAGACCGTCGGAAGTTTGGTAACAAATAGAGGTCTTCCTACCATCTGCTCCAGCTCAAATTTGGCGAAAATCAAGAGGAGACAACCAGCTTTCCATATCACTTTACATCACAAAGATCCAATGGTGCAATCAAAAGATACATGGAGAACAAGTTGACCCAGTTCACCAGTACCGGAAGACTCTCACCCGCGGGAAACACATGTTTACCTGCCTTGGAAGACTCTCACCCCCGGTGGACCTTAGGACGAGAGCCACAAGGCCCAACATCAAAGCCCACTTCGCCATTCCTCTTCAGAGAAGCCCTAAATGAGACTTGGCAGACCTTAGGACCTATAAGTACATTGTTTAGCAGCCCTAAACGGGTGTGTGCTCCATGAATGAGATTTTGAGCCACCAAACTTTGTTTTTCTAGTTAGGCGATGGAGATAGGGATTCTTCCCTAGATCCATTGTTCTTTCTCCTTTTTATCTTATTAACTTTTCTGTTTCATTCTTTTGCATTCTTCTATCTCTTTTATCATTCATTGCATCATGTAGATTAGTCCCAGAGAGTCAAGTTGTTTGAAGATATCGACAAGCATATATATCGATTAGGATTTCTATTTTTCTAGACCATATTCTGGATCTCATATCTTCTAAGTTGTTCATAAAGCATGAGAGTAGATTCATGACCTATTCTCTGAGCCTAGGATCGATCAGAGCCACGAGAGTGCTGTATCAGATCATCCATACCTAGCTTCAGAAGAACATAGTCTTATAGGAGTCGAAAGCTACCTATAGAGAACATGTGAGCAGACGAATTCAATGTCTAATGCATGATCTTAAGTTTAGCATGAGATCGAGAGTTAATTGCTAGATCTAAGTGATTAAGTTATTAAGGTGAAGAGATTTGGTTAATCATACATATGCCTATTCTAGTTCCATGCAGATTCCCAGAAACAGATGAAGATAAATCGCCCGGAAACTAATTAGAAATGCCATCATACAAAGATTAGAGTAAACCGGAGAAGTCTAAATCGCCACCTATGAGTTTAAGAGTCTTTAGTTTGAGTCGATATGCTTGAGATATTCTTTTAACAATTCATCCTGCATTGCATTTTATTTTTTTAAATCTTAGATTAGGTTTAGTTTAGGATCTTAACCAAAACCCCAAAACTTTTATTGGTTTATGACTTTGCCTACTTCCCTGTTTGTTGTTTCTCGCAGATTAGACATCCTCCTTGTGGATCGATACCCTAAGTCTTACAACGTACATCTGTGCACTTGCAGACACTAGGGTTTTATAAATTTAAAACTTTTGGAGGACCAACAGGCTTGTTAAAAAAACAACCCTAGGCCCGCAAGCCCATCACAACGTTGTTTAGCCGCACCCCGAGAAGCTTAGGCAGTCGAAGTCCTATGCCGCGATGCCGCAGCGTGTGACGAAGGTATGACCTATCCCATTATCCCTTGATTTTGTCTAAGTGTCGAAGTTTGATGCTGACCCTCTTCTTTTCCCTCTTTGTTTTAGTTTTACGCTGCGGTGAACGAGCTGATGGCTGGTTACGAGGCCGACGCGCTCAAGGACGACGGTCGCCTTGAGAAGGCCAAGCAGGACGCCGCATCGTTCAAAGCCGAGCTTGAGAAGGCTTCGAGTGAGAATGCCAGAGCGTTAGCCCGGATCGACGCACTAGAGGAGGAAAAAAGGGCTCTAAGGGCAGACTATGACAAAATGGCCTCTCATTTTGAGGAATCGCGGGCAAGGAAGAAAAACAAAATTGCTCCTTGAACAGGCAGATTGCGGCGAAAGATTCCCTTCTCGAATCGCGGGTTAATATTTCCAAAATGGAGGCTAGACGCGAGGAAGCAGCTAAGTTCCAGGACCGTCTTTCCAAGATCAAGAGTAGATGGAGGAACTGGAGAAAGCCAAGAGAGACGAGAATGACCTCGGCCAGATCAGAAGCAACCTTGTGCTTATCTGATATGATCATGGATATGATCAAAGACTTGGAGCTTGACTCAGAGCTTCAACCAGTGGATAAAGGACTTGAAGATGTTGAGCCACTTTGTGCGTCACATGGACCAATAACCTGAGCCAGAAGTAAGAGATTCAAGGAGTCAATCGGAGTTTTACTTAGTCATATTGGATATCGACTAAAGTACTTGGGCCAGGATGAAGAAGATGAATTACAAGCCACCTTGGTTTTAATTCAGGTCCAAGACTAATAAACAAATGGACAAGTAACCCATTTGTGCTCTTTTTCCCTTACCTTTTGGTTTTGTCCCAATGAATTTTTCAAAGGAAGGTTTTTATTGAGGCAATGGAGTTCACTTTCACAGAAGCCCATTTGTTGACCCAAGACTCAAGCCCAGCCACAAATTCGACCAAAGAAGCTCAAGGGTTTAAGCGGAGAAGGTGTCTAAGAGTCATTCAAACTTTGTGTTTAATTCTCTTTAAGTTTTCTTGTTGACTAAGTTAGTTTCTTTTCTTTCTTTATAAGTTGATGTAAACTCTTTGCAAAAATAATCTTTCATAATCATTTTTAATCAAACATATCAAACTTTGAGAGAACTTCTCTTTAGTTCCTTGTGAACGGTACTTTGTTTGCTGTGTAATATCCATTTGATCATCTCTTGTCTCGACTTGGTGTGTCATATCCAAGGAGATAAGTTGGTAAATCAGAAGCTATTCCGCAACTTCTTTGTGACCTTTCGATCCACCCATTTCTTTTACGTCTCACGATTCATTTGAAGATAATCTATCCACTTCACCACCTTCTAAGTGCCGATTCAGGGAGGATCATATCATTATTATTGATCTCCGGAAGCCTGGCGATACTCTCGACGCCGAGGAGGAGAAGCTGAAGGGCTGGGAGGCTGAATTGATCAAAGCGGATGAGACGTTTGAGCGCAACGCAACAGATCTTAGGGGCGAGCTAGTTGTCTTGCCGGTTTCAACGGATTCCATTTATTCTCGTCTCAGTGCCGTGCTGCTAGAGGTCACCGCTGCCGCCATCGGAGTTACTGATCCCACGGATTCCAACATTGATACCCCAAGAGCTGGTGATCTTTCCGCCGAGTCTGCCTCCGAGTCGCGCCAAAGGAAGTAGCTTCTGGATGTCTTTTCTTTGTTTGTTTATGTTTTTTTAACTTATGTGTGCCTGGACGGCTTTATCTGTACTGTCTTCCTGTTATCTTTGGAACCTTATGCGTGGATGGCTTTATCCAACTTTTCTTTTATATGATGATTTCATTGATCTTTGAAGAATATTGTTGCCTTGGCTGTTATTTGTATGCATCGGATCTTATCATGTCGAACCGTTTTAAATCAACATTATCTGACGATGAGATGAGGGTTAGATAATTTGTCTGAGTCATAAAGAGTCTATTTTCCGTTTTTTCCGAGCTTGTAAATATGTTCTTGGCCGGATCATTTTAGAGAACTGGTTTCTATGTGAAATTGATCGTTTTTGACGATGCATTAAGCCTTAAGAGATAAGGTTTTTAGCGTAATCGAGGTGTTAAACCATAATTATTTGTTGACGAGAGGAGAACTGAGATGGACTTTAGAGAGATGGTGTTGAATTGTTCTCTTTGAAATATGATGAGGACCGGCGTTTCCGAGCTGGTAAATATGCTTAGCCGGTTTTTAGAATTCATTTCGGCCTTTAGAGAATGCGATGTAGTCTCGACTAAAGTTCATGTATACAATGGTGAATTAGAGCGACCAATGCATTTGGTCTAGGATTTATATAGCGCGCTTTATTTTTATCCATAGAAGATGTTTCTTGCACCTCAACTCGTCCAAGGAAATGTGGTAAAAAAATCCACTTAGAGAACTTTGTATGTGTTGTCCCGTTGTGGCCAGTAACGAGGCGAGGTGTAATCTGTGAAATATGCTAAGTCAAAACTTAACACGTAAGTTTTTATTCTTGTTCGGAGTATGTATGGAGATCCTACCGAAATGAGGTATTGACTAAGTAATGAAAAGTGACGAGCCCAAGGCAAAGTAACTGCTAAGTGTCGAAACTAAGAGCAAGGTCAAAGATTTGATGGCAAAAAGAAAGTGACTGGAAAATGTGGACATCAACAGCTCTATCATCTCTTGTTGTTTTGCATAATATCCTATTTTTTCATAAATTAAGGTAATCCTAAACACATCGAACATCACCCCTAAAAAGTCTTTTGAATACCTAGGCTTGAATGCTTTATTTATTATTCTTTTGATGAGAACCAATGAAACTTATATGTTCAGAGTTATTTGACTAGAACTTAGGTGTAAGTGTATAGATTTTCGCATGACAGATCAACAGACTAGTTATGCTTGTATTTTGGTTAGAATTTTCAAGACTATACTCGATATCCAACAACACTTATCCTAATGGATAATTTAATTAATGTTACCCCAAATAACAATAGATGAATCAAAATGGGAGATGCATGTGGTGATCGGACTCAAGAAAATGACATAACTCAAGAAAACGTAATATAAAAACGATCAATAAAAAATGCATGGAAAGAAAAACAAGAATTTTGAATTACAAACAATATTGAGACCTCGAGTTGAGATCACTTCAAACTATATTAATACTACATCCTCTCTCATTATAACCTCACATTTCTTGGCAAGAATAACATAGAAATTATACCAGTATCAATACCATTTTACGTAATCGTACGTCTTTCTTACAAAGGCCTAGTATGTCGTCCTTTTGCCCGGCCGCATAGACGTGAGTTCTTCGGGATAGGGTACTCATCTCTCAAAGACGTCGATGTCGTGAAGACACGCAAGTAGAGCTGTTGTCCCAAGTATTGTCTTGCCCAAAACTCTGATCTTATGTTCCACATTCCCACGTTGTCCAAAGCAATGTAAATGGCTGTCCATGATTTTGGGTACACCTGAATCGCCAAATATAGACCATGTTATTAATTAGAACAAGAAAGAGAAAAAGCGCAATCTGTGAGGAAGCAGAGGGGAAAATAATGCTTTACTTGGACGGTGGAACGTGACACTGCATCACGTAGATTGTACCCATTTCTACTTCCTGTATTCCACTGTCCACCATCCATCCTGAATTTGATTTAAACACACCATACTTTTTCAAAATTAGACTGATAAAGACATAGAAAATATCATATGAAGGGTGTGAAGATAAATATACCCAACAACCCAGAAGGAGTAACCATTGAGATGATAACTTTGGACGATATCTTCTTTGTTTTCGAATATAATCTCGATAAATGTCCGATAGTCAACTTGCAAAACAGAGGTGTCAAGGTATAAACCTCCACCCGTGGGTTTGTCAGAGATGCTATTGATCTTATAGACTCCACTAATCTTGAAGAAGTCGGCAAGTTTTAGAGGCGTATCCGCAGGCACAAAGGAGACACTATTGATACCGTATCTTTGCTTCCCATTTATCTGCCCGGCTGAGCTACCGAATACAATAGTCCTAATGAGCGGTATTAGACCATAATGATATGAGCCTTGAGGGTTTGGTCTTGGTCCACTAGCTGTCAAGTTGGTTCTACGAAATAGTATAAACCAAATTCATAACCATTAATTAGAACATTAAAAAATATATATATATGGAGCGTAAAACACTAAGCCACCTATGCAAGAAAGACTACCTGATTGCTCGGGCTTGGTTCAAGGACCAATCGATCTGAATGGTGGGACCACCGGGGACTGAACCAGAAGCTGAGGTCGACGAGCCACTGTAGCGGAGAACACCCATGGTTGTTATGGTTTTATCGGTGAATCGAGATGACACAACCAGGTAATAGTCACGAGGAGATTGGTCAGCAGTAATGAGAACAGAATAAGACTGGCCAACATGAACGTCAAGTGAAGAAAACATAGTTTGAAGTGTGTGCGTCCCTTCGACTTCCACAAGTTTCATCCTATGGTTTTGGATCCTGAAGTTTAGAGAGTTTTGTAATCCAACGTTTGATATCCTCAGCCTGTATGTTTTACCTATATTATATGCGTAAGAAAGGATATTAATTGAACGAACAAAAAATAGGAAATAGACAAAGACAAACATACCTTGCTCAACATTTAAGGTAGCACCGTTGCTTCGGCCATTAATAAGGATACCATCAGGCGAAGGTAACTTCTTTCCTTTATCAAGACGAGACTTCAAATCCTGAGGAACAGACAATAGCGTTAAGAGAGAATATTCCTAAATATAAACACTTGATCATTCTAAATATAACATTTCCATGAGGTTGAAAAATAACACTATATCTAGTTCATAGTAGATGTTGGTGTAAGAGTGAGTATTTTGTTTCAAAATTACCGTGTGATTAGATTTGTACCAATCTCCAATGAGGACAGTGTAATCTCCTGCTGGATCAGCAAATGGAACTGGGATTCCGGGACGGCTAAGGATTCTGATGCCTCCGAATCCACCAGCCGCCTTGTGAAAGGCAAGTGATGGGAAGTAATAGAAGCTTCCAATTTGGTCTTTCACTTGCAAAATGTATGTGTAGTTGGCCCTCGGTGGAATTGGACAGGTTGTTCCGTACATACCATCGACATAAGAATTTCTTCTGTTCTGTACTCCATTCCTGTTTTATCCATTACTATAACTATTAAAGAACAGCGAATACATATAAATGTGTATGTACTAAATTCTCTCTATAGTCAGATTTTCAAATGCTATTTAAAACTTTGTTTTTTTGCAATACAATATATAGTGAATTAAACTATTAGTATGTTATATTTATTCCATAATATACAGATCTATAAAATACTAGATACGTAACTGCATATATACGGATTCATAATTTAATATTTATAATCCATATAAAAATGAAAAAAAAAAGAGATTATCCTAAATAAAGTTATCAACAATCATAAAATTATTGAAACACAAAATAATTGGACTACAATACTTTAAACATAACTATATTAATGTATGCATTAACTTAACGTGAGTAACACGAAATAAATATTATTTGTAACTTATGAATTAAAAAGATTAGCAAAAGATTTTTTGTTTGTGAATTTATAATTTATTTTTAAATTTCCTGCTCAATAACTATATAGTTTTTTTCTTCTTTTTTTTAGAGATTGTTTTTTTCCTCCTTTTTTATATATTATTTTTTTCTTTAATCTAAACATAATTTTTGAATTTTACGTTTAAGATTAGCTAGAAATCAATTATTAAATTTAACTTTTAAAGAAAATTTGTAAAATATAATTAAAATTAAATAAATGTGTTAGAATCTAATCAACTGACTTGAACATGTGTTACGATCAATTGAATTAGCGACTTTGAAACATCTTCTTTATTTAATAAGATCATGTTCTTTTTTATAAAAAAATAATAATAATATCTTTTATATATTAATAACATTTAACTGATATATTATTTACATTCATGCCACGATGATGTCAACACTTGAACACTTGAAAACCTCTTAAAAAATATAAAAATTGGTTTAAATTACTAAAATATTTACATTATACGCCTCTCACTGTTAGAAAATCCATTATATTTCTATTAAGTATTATACTAACGGTTTGTAAAAAAAAAAACCATAACAATTATACTATCTTCTTTCTAATTTTAGTTTTTACAATTGTATTATATTAAATGTTATATTTAGTTTAATTTTTGTTTGATCATATATTTGTAAAATATTGAACCATCAAATAATCTATATAATAGAAAAACATAGAAGTTATTTCACATATGTCATGATTTGAATTTTGTAATAACAAATATTTTTTGGTAAAATATATAATTGTAATGACATGATTTGAATTTTGTAATATCAAATTATAAATGTTTCATAATATATATGATTGATTGCTATTTAAATGAATAAAAAAATAGATCTGCATCACCTCTGATTCCAAACAAATCGTGGAGGCAATTACAACCGGATCATCAATATTGGAAATTTATGAGATTTTTCAAGATATCTTTAACCTATCCTCTTGTTTTATCGATGTTTCTTTCATTTCTATACCAAGAGAAGTCAATTTGGCGGCTGACTATCTTGCTAAACTTTCCCTTGGTACTTTTTCGTTGGTATAGGAGAATGGGTTGGTTTAACTGAATTAATGAATGAAATTTAGAAGAAAAAATAAATTAAAAAAAATAAAAAATTGTTGCTTCTAATCATTTAAAGGTTAAAGCGCATTATTGTACCAAAAAAAAGAAATTTGAATAGAATAGAAAACAAAAAACATTATGTTTACAATAAAAATATGATCATTACAGATTTTGGTATACACAACCGTATCTCGAATCCTAGATCAATATGATAAATTTTGTGACTAAAACTATTTTTGATTTATTTAATAATCATTTCACCTCACATATACGCACGAATCTGACATAGTACGCTATTTATTTATGAAAATGCTATTGCAAAATTTTTCAATTTAAATTCTGCAAATGGCTATCTATCTAATAAACTCTATAAATAATCACCAAACCTATGATTCGTTAAAAATTAAGACTGATGAAACTTAAGATCCTAAATAACATTAAAACCAAAAATAAAATAAAAAACTTAAGAAACTGAAAAAAAGAACTCTATATATAAAACTTAAAACTATATGCATTAAAATATAAATGTTTTGTGACTTTTCTTATTGGGTTGTTAAAAATGTCATGAATATGGCTATAGTTAGTGGAAATGGGTGGGGTGGGGTCCTGCTAAAAGACAACGTAACTTCAACGACATTCTGATGTCGCCGACATGTTTCGCCGAAAGGGCTGGTCCGGGTGGTATACAGCCACAGCCAATGAATACGGGACACAGGTGGCGAAATGTGGACTACAATATAATTGTTATGTAACATGGTAGTTAATGATAGTATCATCATTGTGTTAGTAGGTAAAATCAAAATATTGACACGACAAAAGAAAAGTTGTCTCTCACTAATGGCAAAGCCAATCTTTCTTTTTTTTTGTGCAACAAATGGAAAAGCCAATCTCTCAGCTAGTTTGCAAGAAATGGCAAAGCCAATCTCTCACTCAGCTAGTTATCTTTGATCAATCTTTCATAAGAAACTGTTTTAATACACCTATATATTTTCCGTTAATCGTTACAGATGGCATATAAGTCATTATGGACCGTCTCCAAAGCAACACATGTTTTGCTTTCGTAATAGCACGGCTTTCTAAAATTATTTGTTCTATTTTATCAAACTTTATATTATAAAGGAGAAACCGGCGTCCCAAATCTAGCCTATAATTTTTCATGTCAATTTAACAAATGTCTCTCTGTATTTATTTTTACAATTAGTAATCACATTACCGTGATTTTTATTTTTTACTATTAAAAATCACAGATCTGAACCGCTAAAATATACTATCACATTAGACAGTCTAAGTGAATCGGAGATGATAGTAGAAACTATCTAACAAAATATAGCAAACCCTAAATTTACTTTAGGTTTTTTTTTTAAGTAAACTCGAATATTTAGATGATAAAAAAGAGAAAGTGGCTACTCAAAAAAGAAGAAAAGTGGACCAAAATTGTTCTAAAGGGTTTTTTGCGATCATAAATTCCATATATAACCTTCAGATTTAACAAGACAACATCATAAAACTACAGAAGGTGAAGAGGATAAAGTAGTAATTACAAAACAGGAAGAAAGAATCGTTACCATGAGATTAAGAAAGGCTCATCTAAGCTGTTGTGTACGTTAATGATGAGATTGTCGTTTGTCACACTGTGAATATCGGGACCCGGAAATTGTCCATTAATCAAGATTCCCTATATTTTTCATACCAATAAAAAAACAATTAGCATCATCGACTGTTTCAATTCACCGGATCTAATCTTCAAAGGTAACAATATACAGAGAAATAGTCACATGTTTTTAGTCAACTAGACGTTAAAGCGATCCAGGCAGGAATAATATTGTTTACAAAAAAATATAGTAACTTATGATTTACCAAAAATATGAAAAATTAGTAACTTATTTCATAAACTATTGATTTGCACGACATTAAAAAAAAAATCGTTGAAAAATACTTATTTTGGTAAAATAGTTAAGAAGAAATTTGTAGTCTGTATGTAAATAGGTTTCAAAAAGAGTTTCATTTCATTTTTTGTCTTTTTTGGCTAAATTTTTGTTTTTGCTAAACAAAAAATTTAATAAAATGAGTTCATAACGTGAAATTGAAAACCTGTTGACGAACACCGAGGGGGTAGATGTCACCGTATGTTACATTCCAGTTAAAGAATCGGTATGGACTCTCGCCGGTGACGGCGACAAAGAATGAGAGGCAGATCAATAGTACGGTGCCTGCGGATCTACCCACCGCCATCATTTTTAATGAACGACGGCGTTTCTTGTGGAGAGAAAGAATAAAGAAAAAGAAAGAGAGAGGGAGAGAGAGTGAGTGATATGAGTGGACACACAGAGTTATGTAAATTTAAGTGCGTCGAGGGGGAGGGCGAGAGAGTTCCTCCTAACTTGGCACAAGAAACAAAAAGAATATATAATACATATTTAAAAACTTGAATACAATTAATACAAGTAAAAACGATGAATCTACTGCGTTGACTTAAGGAAAGAAACCAATTGATCCAATTATAAATTGTTTTCTTCGTAAAACATGGACCTTTTTAGCGATTGCTTGGTATAGACTGTTAATTTATACTTTTACTTTAACATTAAGTTTTTTAAAAAAAATTTTACTGTTAAAATAAAAAATACGGTTTAAAACAAAGCAAAATCCTAATAAAAGTGTCTTAAAAAACTTAAGGGCAGCTGCGACTTTAAAAAGCTTTAGAGAAAATTAAAAAGGAAAAGCATACTTTGAAATATTTTTGACTTTGAAAACTTGGAAGAAAAACATCTTAAAAGCCTAATATCAAGCACACTATCAATCGGAAACTTTTATACTATTTAAAATAAAAATACTTTTTGTGTTCAAACTGGATTTTTATTATTTAAAATTATTCTGTTTTTAGATAGCTATTTTTGTTGCCAAACAAATATTTTATTTGATTTTTCTAATTTATTTATTTTCGAAAATTAATAAAAAAATATATCTAAATTTCATATTTAAAAATAATTCTAAAAATTTAAAATTTAGCTTCAATTATTTTAGATTTTCTTAAATGTAGTTTAGATTAGTTATCAAAATTATAAAAATCAGTTGTTATTATCTTTATAAATAAATATAATATAAGTTTATGTTATATTTAGATATTTAAATTAAAATAATATTTTCACAATGACATAGATGATAAATAATACTATTATATATTTTTTCATAGTTAATCTAAAATTTAAAATTTTTAAAATTAATAACTTTATATTATATAGTAATATAAACGGATTGGTTAGAATTATGTTTTTAAAATTATGGTTCTTTTCAGATTAAAATTTTATTTTTATAATAATTGTCAAATTTTATTAGAAAAATATATTTAAAATATAAATTTATCTAAACACAAAAATATATGTCATTTATTAAAAAAGTATTATATTTATTAAAAATACAAATTATATTGCAAACTAAATTAAAAAGATAAATTTCCGCTCTTTGCACGGGATAGAATCTAGTTATTAATTAAAATAGTAAGTTAGCCGCTGATGCGTGCTAGGGTTAGCGGGTCGCAAATAAGTTTTAAATTTATAAAATCCTAGTATCCTACAAATGCATAGTCGTGCGGTGTAGTACTTAGGATGTCGCTCCACAGGAAGAATGTCTACTCTGCAAAAACTTCAAATTGGGATTAGTAAACGAAATAATAAATTCAAGGGGATCTTTGTTGGTTTTGGTTTTTACGGAAAAAGAAAAGACAAAATAAAACTAGACCTAATTCTAAACTAATCGATAAAGGACTAAAAATGAAATAAGTTTGAGGTTCTTAGGACAATCAAGAGGATGCTTGATTCAAAATAGGTTTCTAAACTCATAGGAGTCGACGTAGACTTCCCCTGTTTACCCTAATCGATATCTAAGTATCTTCCGACTAGTCTCAGGTAGAATATCTTAATTTGTTTCTAGGATCTGCATGAAACTAAAACAGGAAATGATAAATCCTCGGTACAATTTGGCCACAAATTCTCAGAGGAAATAAAACAGGAAATGAAGCATATTTTAGGAATTACAAAAGATGGAGGCACGGAAGCTTATCTCGGCATCCCGGAAAGCATGGGTGGAGCCAAAACAAAAATCTTCAATTTTGTAGCAGAAAGATAACATGATCAGATCAATAGCTAGACCTCTAGATTATTATCAAAAGGGGGAAAAGAAGTTCTTCTAAAATCGGTGGCATCCGCAATGCCTATTTTTGTTATGTCATATTTCCGGTTACCTAAATCAACATCGGCAAAACTAACTAGTGCAGCGGCGCGATATTGGTGGAGTACGAATGGTCAGCAACGTGGAATGCATTGGTTGGCATGGACAAAAACGTGTAGACATAAGACGGAAGGGGGAATTGGATTTCGTAATGTGGAAGACTTCGACACAGCTTTATTGGCAAAACAACTATGGCGACTAATTGATAGACCTGAGTCTCTATTCGCACGTGTGTTTAAGGGACGATACTTCAGGAGTACTAATTCTTTAGACCTGGTACATTCTTATTCACCATCTTATGGATAGTGACGCATAATCTCGGCTAGATCTCTGGTTAATAAAAGGCTAATAAAAAAATTTGGATCAGGGTGCTCTATCTCAGTATGGAATGGTCCTTAGATATCTTCTTCTCGCCCGAGATCAGCCATTTGTAAGGGTTTTAATTATTATCCAGATTTTATGGTTAATCATTTGATTGACCCTGTGACAAACACTTGGAACCTAGGATTAATAACGGCAATTATTGACCCAAAAGATGTGGACACTATTAAAGGCATGCCCATTAGTAGATCATACAGGCCGGTCTCTCTGGTCTGGCATTCCACAAAGACCGGAAAATATACGGTAAAATCAGGGTACCAAATTGAACACTCTGCGAAAGAGGGAGATTCAAAGGAGGTATATGGGTCAGACATCAGGGCATTACATGCCTATACTTGGAAATTGAAATGCCCCCAAAGTTAAGACATTTTATATGGCAAGCAATATCTGGCTGTCTCTCAGTATCGACTAGGTTAGTCACTCGAGGAATACAGTGTGATACACAATGTGCACGGTGTGGAGCGGAGAAAGGAACGATCAATCATGTTCTTTTTGAATGTCCCCCTGTCCTACAAACCTGGGCATTATCACATATATCAACACCCCCTGAAAAAATTCCCAAGCCATCGGTTTATTCAAACTTTGATCATCTATTTTGGAGAATTCCAAAAGAGATGAATTCTACACAATTTCCCTGGATTGTGTGGTACATTTGGTGGGCACTGAATGAGAAAATGTATTCAAAAATAGATATGGATCCACAAGTGACTTTGAAAATAGCGGAAACTGAAGCAGCTCTATGGGAGGAGGCTCAAAGCTCCGAACAAGAATTATTACTCTCACATCTTGGCAAAACTACAAACCACTCAACACCGGTTTTCCACGATGGCTGGTGGTGTTATATGATATGTTCATAATTTGCATCATTTAGGTTGCATAAATCATTCCAAATCATGTTTTATTTCATGCATTTTAGGTCCTTAGGGTTTGTTTTAGAACTTAGGAGATGCATTAGGTCCCAATCAGTCTATTGCATGTTTTGAGTGTCTATCAGGTGAATGTGGAGCTGAAAAGATGAATCAAGGAGGTGGAATGGTGAGCAAAGCTTGAAAAAGTGGAAAAATTGGGTCCTGGGAGATTATCGGCCATTCTCGCTGGCCAGGAAGGTTTTACCGGCCATTTCCATGTACCGCGGGAAGCTTTACCGGCCATTTTCATGTACCGCGAATGAAGTGTATCGGCCAAAATCTCCGGGTATGAACGCGTCTCAGAAATCGCCTGTCCGGGGAGCCTTCCGGTCCGATTCAGACGGCGGGTGCTTCATAGAAGTTGGAGAGCATTGCATCACGGTCTCTTAGCAAGTGGAATCGTGGAATTCGGACGCGTGAGCAGAGAGATAAGCTTGTCGGAAGGAACCCCAGTCTCGCAGGTATTCCGGACCGAACAGATCAGTCCTAAAGGATGCGAAGGACGGTGCACTTCCAGGCCGATTTAGTTTCCGGGTCCTTCATGAGAACCAGAGACATTTGAGTCTTCTTTCCAGAACGTCCAAGAGCATTCAATTCGGATCTATGAGCAGAAAGATACACTCTCCGGAATGGACACATGTCTAGACGCCTCTCTCTGGTCGCGTACATGCACTGCAAAGATGTGCCCTCCAGGAAGCCTTACACTTCCCAAGCACCGAAGTTTCCTTCACCAAAGTTGGAGATAAATGAGTCCTCTGTCTTCAGCAACCGAAATCATTCAATTCGGACAAGTCTCATAGGAGTTACACTCTCCGGAATGCGAAGTGGTCTAAGCTGCTCTGGATGCTGCGAGATGGTCTTGCGACTTGGTTAACCCGCAGGCCTGAAGATGAACGCCTGAATGCTGATGCTGCGAGTTGATATGTGCGGGTAAACTATCACTGGAAGAGGTCTGAAGCTCAAGAGCAAGAGAAATGCTAAGTCCACAATCGTGCGACTTAGGCATGCGAGTTAGCCGCGCCTGGAACTATGCCGCACGATCACTCGCAAATCACTCCGACTTGAGCCTGCGACCTGGGTGCAATAGAGACCAACCCGCACAGTTTGTACATTCCCCAGAAACCGCCTTAGCCCTGCGAGTCGGAGAGGAAGGAGTCCAAGCCGCAGCAACACTCGCAAAACACTCCTACTTAGGCGTGCGGCTAAGACAGGGCGATTCAGGTTTCACAAGACAAGTCTTCATCTACTGCGACTTAGGTGTGCGACCTGGGACATACTGGACCGACCCGCAGTAACTCCCACTTTATCCATTAAAGCCGGGTCAGGACCCGGTTTGTTCCGGGCTGACCCGGTTCGTTTTTAAGGAAGTATAAATACTTTTTAGGGTTTTTTTTTTTTGGGGGAAGAACTATGTTTTATTCCCTTTGTCTCTTGCCTCTTTGGTGAAAAGACTCCATTAAGAAGAGAAATATCTTTATTTGAGTGTTTAATCAAGAGAGTTTAAAGAGATCTGGGTGTTTAAAGCTGTTTTCTTTTGAATCTATCATCTCCATCTCCATTTCTCATCATTAATCATGCTAATCTACTCAACTTGCAAAGGTTTAAGAGAGATTAGTATGATTAGTGAGTAGTCACCTTAATGAGGTTCTAGATGTGTAGGTTAGGGTGCTAAAGTGTTAGATTAGGAGTGCTTAGGGCTAGATTCATTGATTCATCTCTCTAAACAGCTGTTCTCTATGCTAGATCCTTGATAATCACTTGAGATCTAGATTCTGGGAATTTCATGCACCAAAAGTGTTTGATGAAATTCCTGAAAGAGTTGTGTTAGAGGTTTAAGTAATTTTTCATCATGGGAATGATTTGTTAAATGCTTGAATGATCATTAAGAGCTGTTTGTTAATGCATATTGATTCATGTTTCACAAATGGGAATTTGGTTTGAAAGTGGATTAGTATAGGGGTTAATACCTTCATGAGAGGATTAACCTAGATTAGAGTTCTTAATCATTTGAATCATGTCTCATCATTGTCATTAGCATTTCTAGTTTAACACCAAGGCACCCTAACCAACTATCATGTCTAGAATCTCATGCCTCCATCATACCATATTCACATCATTTGTCATTGTCATTTGTCTTTAAACCTGTTTATGTTTATAGTTGTCTCTAGATTAATCAAAACCTATTCTTGTTTGCTTGAATTAAGAACTTGAACATATAGCTTAGTGTCTAACACCACATTTGGATTGATAAACCTCTTTGTGCTACATTGACAAGGGGATTGATAGCCCTGAGACCATAAAATGTCTTGTCTATCAATTGGCGCCGTTGCCAAGTTGTGGTTTGATTAGCATTAAGCTCTGATCTGTTCTTGAGATCAAGTGCTTACTTTCTTGTTTTTACTGATTCCTTTCAAGTTCTGTTTGTGATTTCAGGTGTATGAACACCAGGTCTAGATCAAGAAGCTGTGGTCCTCCTTTTCCTCTAAACGACAACATCAACCTTTTGGTACCAAGGAGGAGAAGAGACAGACGTGGTAGACACATTGATCAGACTGAGATGGCAGAACAAGGAGATCACGTGGTAGATATGGAACAACCAGTTCAGGAGCAACAGGCTCAAGGTCAGGGAGCTGGTATTGGAGTTGGTCAAGGGCTTCACCAGGGTAATGTTCAGCAGGAACAGGTGCACCACCAACAAGCTTATGTCCACCGAGGACAAGCTCAAGCTCATCAACAAAGGCATCAGGCCAATGTTCAGCAAGGACACCAGGTGCACCACCAACCCCACCCTTTCCAACCACAGCAAAGAAGATATGAGCAACCCCAAGTCTATGTTGGAGAGAATGACAGGGCCAACGCTCATCAGTATGGAGCTGGTATTCAGGCACCACCTGTGCAAAACAACAACTTTGAAGTGAAAGCATCATTGCTGAATATGGTCCAGAACTCAAAGTTCCATGGGTTAGCAATGGAAGATCCCTTGGAACACTTGGACCAGTTTGATAAGGTGTGTGATCTGACCAAGATAAATGGAGTTTCAGAAGACAGCTTTAAGCTAAGACTATTCCCATTCAGTCTTGGTGATAAAGCTCATCAATGGGAGAAGAATCTTCCAAGAGGCTCCATTCAAACCTGGGAGCAATGCAAGCAAGCCTTCTTATCTAAGTTCTTCTCTACCTCAAGAACTGCAAAACTAAGGAACCAAATCTCTAGCTTCACTCAGCAAAGCAATGAAAGTTTTGGTGAAGCATATGAGAGATTCAGGAGCTACACAAACCAATGCCCACACCATGGGTTTAGTGAGGCTTCTCTTCTCAGCACACTGTATAGGGGAGCTCTTCCCAAGATTAGAAACCAGCTGGATACTGCTTCCAATGGGAACTTTCTGGGTAAAGAGATTCATGCTGCTTTAGAGCTAGTGGAGAACTTAGCATTGAGCAATGATACTTATGGTGAAGACTATGACAGATCAAATAGGTCTGAAGGTTCAAGCTCAGAACAGAGGCTCACCAGAGAAGTTAAGGAGTTGAGGAGTGAATTGGACAAGCTGAAATTCACCACTCAGAAGCCAATGCATTTTGTTGGAGAGTATGAGGAACCTTCTCAAATTTTTGAGAACATAAGTGAAGAAGGTCTTACCCAAGAGGAGCTCAACTACATTGGGAATCAGAGGTTCCAAAGATATCAGTATGGTAATGCCAATCCAAACCTCTCTTACAGGAACACCAATGTAGCTAACCCACAAGACCAGGTCTATCCCAATTCTCAAGCTCCAAAGAACTTTGTTCCCAAGCACAACTTTCAAGGGTCATTCCAACCCAAGAATCAATTTGGTCAGAATCAGAGTTTTGGTCAGCAACAGCAACCATTTCAGGGCACTGGTTACACTTCACAGCAGCCAAAGGCACCACCAGGGTTTGGTCCACCACAGTTCCAACAGCAGGCGCCGGTTCAACAACAGTTTCAGCCACCAATGGTTCAACAGCAGCCACAGATGGGTACAGATATGGTTGGTATTCTGCAACAACTACTTCAGGGTCAACAGACTATGCAGCAGGAAATCAAGGAACTGAAGCAAAACCAGGCATCAAGCTCAAGGAACCAAGGTCACCTACCTGGAAAACCAGAACCCAACCCCAAGGAATATGCCAAGGCCATTACACTGAGGAGTGGCAAGGAGTTACCTGGTATTGAGAACAACAAAGTGATCATTGAGGACAATGATCAACCTGAGGGGGAGGCAGCCTTAAAGGATGAGCAAGTTGCTGAGAAACCAAGGTCAAAAAAGGGTAAAGAGGTAGCAAAGGAACCAGAACCAGAGAAGAAGTATGTGCCACCACCTCCATACCAACCCAAGCTCCCATTTCCAGGGAGATTTAAGAAGCAACTAGTGGACAAGGCAAGAGCTGTATTTGAGAAGGCACTCAAAGAGACACCACTCACAATGCCTCTCATTGATGCATTCCTAATGATGCCAAAGATGGGGAAGTTCTTGAAGGATGCAATTCTGAACAAGACAAAAGAGCTTCAAGGCATGGTAGTACTAAGTCATGAATGCAGTGCTATCATTCAGAAGAAGTCCATTCCAAGGAAGTTAACTGATCCAGGGAGCTTCACACTCCTTGTGCCATTGGACCTCTTCTATTCTCTGGATGTCTTTGTGATTTAGGAGCATCAGTCAGCTTGATGCCATTCTCCATAGCACAGAAGCTGGGCTTTAGAGTTTTCAAACCTTCAAAGATTTCTCTTATCCTTGCAGATAGATCAGTTAGATTGCCTGTTGGTATGTTGGAAGATCTACCTGTCAAGATAGGTGGTTTTGAGGTTCCAACAGATTTTGTTGTGCTGGAGATGGATGAAGAGCCAGTAGATCCTCTCATCTTGGGCAGGCCATTCTTAGCAACTGCAGGAGCCATCATTGATGTGAGAGGTGGGATAATAGAGCTTCAACTTGGGTCTGAAAGGCTCAAGTTTGATGTGAATGAGATGATGAAGAAACCCACCATTGAAGGTCAATGTTTCTATGTGGAGACAATTGACCAGTTGGCTGATGAGCTGCTTGAGGAGCTGAACACTGAGGATCCTCTTCAAGCTGCTCTAACTCAAGAACAAGGAGAAAATGAGCTCTTGGCTGAAGCAAGTGAAGGGTATAAGCTGTATCTGGACAATGCAAGAGAGCTGGGTCCTGAGACAAGGTTTGTGGAGCTGGAACAGAATGGCACTGAGGTTTTGGCAATCCAAGAATCAGTCACCAGCCAAAGCAGCTTGGACCAGGACTGGAATGAGGCTGATGCACCCTCTGTTGAGCTCAAACCTCTACCAACAGGGCTCAGGTATGCTTTCTTAGGACTAAACTCCACATATCCTGTCATCATCAATGATAGCCTATTAGAGGACCAAGAGAGTGCATTGCTGAATGAAATAAGAAAGTTCAGGAGAGCCATAGGGTATTCTTTGGCTGATATTAGAGGGATCTCTCCTGACATCTGCACCCATAGGATCCACCTAGAGGACCAATCTATGTCCTCTATTGAGCACCAACGTAGACTTAACCCCAACCTTAGGGAAGTGGTTAAGAAGGAGATACTAAAGCTTCTTGAGGCAGGGATAATTTACCCAATCTCTGACTCAAGATGGGTGTCTCCTGTTCATGTTGTACCCAAGAAAGGTGGGATCACAGTGGTGAAAAACGATAAGGATGAACTCATAGCTCAAAGAACAATAACTGGCCATCGCATGTGCATTGACTATAGGAAATTGAATTCTGCTTCTAGAAAAGATCATTTTCCTTTACCATTCATTGATCAAATGCTTGAAAGGTTAGCTAATCATCCTTATTTTTGTTTTCTCGATGGGTACTCTGGATTTTTCCAAATTCCCATAGATCCAAGAGATCAAGAGAAAACAACATTCACATGCCCTTATGGCACTTACGCTTATAGGAGAATGCCTTTCGGTTTATGTAATGCACCGGCCACTTTTCAAAGATGTATGATGCACATTTTCTCTGACATTATTGAAGAGAAAGTCGAGGTGTTCATGGATGACTTTAGTGTCTATGGCTCCTCCTTCTCGGATTGTCTCTCTAATTTGACACAGGTGTTGGAGAGATGTGAGCAACACAACTTGGTGCTGAACTGGGAGAAGTGTCATTTCATGGTGCAAGAAGGGATAGTTCTTGGGCACAAGATCTCTGAAAAGGGCATTGAGGTTGATAAGGCAAAGGTGGAAGTGATGGTAAATCTGCAAACCCCCACTTCTGTTAAAGGGATAAGGAGCTTCCTGGGTCATGCAGGGTTTTATAGAAGATTCATAAAGGACTTCTCAAGGATTGCCAGGCCCTTAACAAGACTGTTGTGTAAGGAAGTGGATTTCACCTTTGATGCTGAATGTGAAGAAGCCTTTAAGTTGATCAAGGAGGCATTGGTTAGTGCACCAATAGTTCAGGCACCAGACTGGTCTCTACCTTTTGAGGTCATGACAGATGCTTCTGACTTTGCTGTTGGAGCAGTACTTGGACAAAAGAAAGACAAGAAGTTGCATGTGATCTACTATGCCAGTAGAACACTTGACTCTGCCCAAGAGAAGTATGCTACAACTGAAAAGGAAATGCTGGCAATAGTTTTTGCCTTTGATAAGTTCAGAAGCTACCTGGTGGGATCAAAGGTCATTGTGTATACTGATCATGCAGCCCTCAGGTACTTGATGACCAAGAAAGATGCCAAACCAAGGCTGTTGAGATGGGTTCTATTGCTCCAAGAGTTTGATATGGAGGTGCTTGATAAAAAGGGGATTGAGAATGGTGCTGCAGACCATCTCTCAAGGCTGAGGATTGAAGAAAAAGTCCCCATAGATGATGCTTTGCCTGAAGAGTCTCTGATGGTGCTCCATTCATACTTGGAGTTTGAGGAAGTAGAGAGCATTCAAGAAAGGAGGATGCCTTGGTTTGCAGATATAGTGAACTATCTTGCATGTGGGGTGGAGCCCCCTGAATTGGATGCTTACAAGAGGAAAAAATTCTTCAGAGATGTCCAGAGATACTATTGGGATGAGCCCTACCTCTATGTTCTGAACAAGGATCAGTTATACAGAAGGTGTCTTGCTGAAGAGGAGATGCAACCTGTGTTGCAGGAATGTCATGGTTCTGCTTTTGGAGGTCACATGGGGGCATTCAAAACTGTGGCAAAGGTTCTTCAAAGTGGGTTCTGGTGGCCTACAATGTTCAAAGATGCCCAGTTGGTGGTTGCAGCATGTGATGCCTGTCAGAGGCATGGGAACATATCTAAAAGAAGTGAGATGCCTCAAAACCCCATTCTAGAAGTGGAGATCTTTGATTGTTGGGGGATTGACTTTATGGGACCTTTCATTTCATCCTTTGGAAATCAATACATACTTGTTGCTGTGGACTATGTGTCCAAATGGGTTGAGGCCATTGCTTCCCCTACCAATGATTCCAAGGTTGTAGTAAAGCTGTTTAAGAGCATCATCTTCCCAAGGTTTGGAGTTCCAAGGGTTGTCATTTCTGATGGAGGATCCCACTTTTTGAACAAGACTCTGGAAGGGTTATTGAGAAAGCATGGAGTTAAACACAAGATAGCTACTCCATATCATCCTCAAACTAGTGGCCAGGTTGAAGTATCCAATAGACAGATCAAGGCCATTCTGGAGAGGACTGTTAGCTCAAGCAGAAGAGATTGGAGCAAAAGGCTAGATGATGCATTATGGGCTTACAGGACTGCCTTTAAAACTCCAATTGGAACATCACCATTCAGTCTGCTATATGGGAAGAGCTGCCACCTTCCTGTTGAGTTGGAGTACAAAGCTATGTGGGCTGTGAAGTTTCTAAACTTTGATATCAAAACAGCTCAAGAGAAAAGGATCATGCAACTTCATGAACTTGAGGAGATCAGGCTTGAAGCTTTTGAAAGCTCAAAGATCTATAAGGAGAAGACCAAGGTCCTGCATGATCAAAAGATTCTGAAGAGAGAGTTCAAGTATGGTGATTTGGTCTTGCTTTTCAACTCCAGGCTTAAGTTGTTTCCAGGAAAGCTTAAGTCTAGGTGGTCTGGACCTTTCAAAGTTCTTGAAGTGAGGCCTTATGGTGCCATTGTCTTAAAAGGAAAGAATGGTCAGGAATTTGTGGTGAATGGACAGAGAGTCAAGCATTACTTAGTTTCACAAGGGAAAGAGGAGGCTACAACAGTTCCTCTTCTTGATCCACCAGCCTGTTAAACAGGTTCTCAAAGTCAAACTTAGAGACTTTAAACAAAGTGCTCTTGGGAGACACCCCAAGCTTATCTTTGTACATAGTTCTTTTGGTTTCTTCTCTTTTCCTTTATGTTTTAGAACTTTTTGATGGGTTTTGTGAGTTGGTCTCAGGTACTAGGTGACCCTTGGAGGACATAACTTGTGATGAATGGAATGGAGCATGTGAGAGAGCTGAGAGGACTGTTTAAAGCCAGAAAAACTCGAAGAACGCCTCAGTGCTACCTAGGTGTGCGGGTTAGTGCATGAAGAACCCAGGCCGCAGCAAGACTCGCGATTTACTCCGGCCTGGGCGTGCTACCTGGTGTGAAAGAACCCTGGCCGCACAATACCTTGAGAAGCCCGAAATGTTTAAGTCCCATTTACTGCGGGATGGGCGTGCGGTCAGAAGAAAGGGAGCCAGGCCGCAGCAAGGTTCGGAATTTACTCCGGCTTGGGCGTGCGACCTAGAAGCGTAGACGCTGAGCCGCACCAGAAAGAAGAAGGCCGAAGGTTCTAAGTCCAAACCTGTGCGACCTGGTGCTGCGGCCTAGAACCCTGGGAGACTAAGTCGCACGATCATTCGCAATCTACTCCGAGATGGTCGTGCGACCTGGAAAGAGGGAGGCCAGGCCGCACTAAACAGGAGGAGTCCAAAAACGCCTAAGTCCAAACCTGTGCGACCTGGTGCTGCGGCTTGAAACCCAAGGAGGCTAAGTCGCACGATCATTCGCAATTCACTCCGAGATGGTCGTGCGACCTGGAAAGAGGAGGGTTAGGTCGCAGCATGAAGAGAACGGCTAAGGAGCCTAAGTGACAAAACCCTGCGGCGTGGGCGTGCGACCTAGAAGCATAGGAAACTAAGTCGCAGCAAAAAGAGGAACGGCTAGAATGCCTAAGTACCGAGTGCTGCGGGATGGTTGTGCGGATTAGACAGAAGATGACCAGGTCGCACAAAATTATTTCCGGTTTTACACCGAGACGGTCACACGGCTCGATCCCAACAGTTCCCGGACGCACAAAAGAGAGAAAGGAGGCCGGTCAATGAGAAAAGGACGGGTCAAAGCCTTGACTGGTCAAAATAGATCTATTGACCACCAGTCCAAAGGCTTGACTCTACCCCACACTCTCTCTTCCTTACTACAAAACCCGAGTTTGCAACTCTCTCTCTCTCTTTTCTCTCCATTGTTTTCACCATATCTCTCTCATTTCTCCACCAAAATTGTTGATTCAAAGTGCTCTGAGCTCGTTTTTGAGTTGTTAACATCATCCTGATTGCATTTCGAACTCGTTGCATCTTAATCCCAAGGTATTTCATCCTGTTAAAATTCACCTCTTTCCATGTTCTTCAATGGTGATTTTTGAACTTTAAGGTGTGGAATCGATTTTGATAGGTTGTTTTAGACCTTGGGATTATTTTTATAAATGCTAGGGTGCTAGATAGTCTTGGAAAACAGAGCACTTTGTTTGTAATTACCTGTTCTTGGATTGGTATTCTCCAACAATGATTTTTTTTCAAAATTTTGAGACTTTTGTGAGGTTTATCCTTGTACTAACAATATTTTTTTGAGAATCTCTTGGCAGATGACTGAAAGAACCAACTCTTTGGCCAAGAAGAAGGGCCCTGCATCAAAAGGCAAAGGTTTGGTCTCAGGAACTTCAAAGCCAAGAAACAAAGGTCAAGGTGCAAAGAATACCACAAAGCAAGGAAAGTGTGATCCAGCGCCAAAAAGGACAAGGCCTGAAGGAAGAGTTTTGGTGGTTGCTTCTGGTTCCAAGAAAAAGGGGAAACAGTTGGCTGTGGTATCTGAGAGTGAACAGACTGAAAGTGACTCCAGCAGCTCAGCTGGTGGTTCCCAAGGCACCATTGAAGAGGGATCAAAGAAGTTCAAGACAACTGAACCAGAAACACTTGATTATCTGGCTAAGTTTCAGCAGATAGAGATCCAGCAAGGGAGATTCCCTGATTTGGACTTTCTGAAGAAGATTGGCCTCTATGAAGATGTCAAGACTTTGCTTGGGAACATGGGTGTTGAGTCACTTTTGGAGATGAGAGAAATCGCTTATGAGCAAGAGTCCCAAGAGTTCTTAGCCTCCTTTGAAGCTTTCATTTACTATCCAAGGGATTCAAGAATCATTCAAGGAGATGGACTTGGACATGTGGAGTTTACTGTGAAAGGGAAGGAGTATTCAGTGTCATTCAGAGAATTGAATAAGATCTTTGGGTTTTCAGCACCTAGAAATGAACTTCTCTCCAACCAGGTCAATCTCAGAAAAGATGAGATCCAACTTCTATGGAGATCAATTGCTTCTGGGAAGTACACAGCTGGAACAGCAAAGGCCTCTTGGATAAGGAACCCAGTTCTGAGATATGTACACAAGATTCTCTCTCACAGCTTTTACTTCAAGATTGATGTTGGAAGAGTTCACAAGGGAGATCTGATGCTTCTTGGTGTAGGGCTGAGACCGCTGATGCCAACACATGAAGATGGGGAACCCTATGAAGGGTATGAATACCCACTTTGCCTTGCATCTCAATTAGCAAGGTCTTTGATGTTCTACAAAAAGTGCATGTGGGGTTCTACAAAGCAAGATGCAAAGCTGACCCATGGATGGGTGGTAACAAAGATCTTGAAAGCCATGGGGTACAGATTCAAGGAGAACAAGGCAAAGTTTGATCTGATTAATGAAGCACATTTGTGTAGGATTGGCTTTCTCCAAGGAAGAGTGGGTACCAAGGTAGTCTACAACTTCAAGACACTCATCAGTGAGCCAGCCCAAGTTCTCCTACCCAATCCCTCAATCACCACAGTCCAAGTTAAAAGGAACATTCACTTCTTCTTGCTGAAGGAAGAGCTGTACAATGTCCAAACTGATCCACCAATCCTCACATACAAGCAAGCTTGCAGAGAAGAAGCCTCAAAGGGAAAGAAAGCAACCGCTGAAGATGCTACCACATTTTTGAACTTTAAGGTGTGGAATCGATTTTGATAGGTTGTTTTAGACCTTGGGATTATTTTTATAAATGCTAGGGTGCTAGATAGTCTTGGAAAACAGAGCACTTTGTTTGTAATTACCTGTTCTTGGATTGGTATTCTCCAACAATGGTGCAAGTACCAAGACAAAACCATCCACAAGATGGCCAAATGCATCAAGGAGATGAAGAAGAGGATCAAGAAGCTTGAAAACCCTTGCAAGGGTGGAGCTCCAGCACCGGTTTCACCAAGGAACAGAGAAGAAGTTGGGGAGAGTTCCATGAACTGCACAGCCTTGGTCACATATGGAACCACTTGGGTAGATCTTGACGACGGAAGTGATGAAGCCAGCCACCATTCTTGGGAAACACCGTCAGGCCACACATCGAACCCCTCCTACTCATTGGGGTCCGATTTCAACAGCCACTAGGTACCACTAAAAACCTTGTAAATAGCATGTAGATTTTCTTTCTCTTTTGCATTTTGCCTGTTTGCTTTGGTTTCACTTCTTTCTCATACTTTTATAACACAAGGGACTGTGTTATCTAAGTGTGGGGGAGGAGTTTTATCCTTAACTAATCATGTTTTCTATTTTCTTATTTTACACTTTGAGTCTTGAGTCACATTCTAGTTGCATATTCATCTAAGTACATATAAAAACCAAAAAAAAAAAAAATGGAAAAATCTGAAAATTTTACACAAAAAAAAAAATAATCATGTAGTTGCATTCTCATTTTTAGGATTGAGTCTAGATTGCATTTGCATGTAGATTGCATCTTGCAAGGAGTAATGATAGGTTTTCTAGAGAGTACATCACTTTGAGAACTTGAATTGAATATGCTTGTGAATCTTTTTCTGTGCTTGCAAAGTCTGAAATGATTTGAATCTGAGAAGCAAGTTTGAATTGAACTCAACTCTAATTAAGTGGGAACTTTGAACCTGACTTGAAAATATCTTGTGATGCATTGTTTGAAAAAAGCTTGTGGATACCAATATACATACTTGAGCTAGAACCACTGTTTTCACCACTCTTTTCCTTAGCTCAAGTAGCTGAATCCACATCAAGGATCAGTTCCCATACCTTGAACCCATCATTCTTTTAAGCCAATGTTTGTGTGTGAATTGAAAGGCCACCTTGGATCAAACTTAGCAGAAAGTGTTAGGTTTAGAGCGACAAGGGCAAGTCTCATTGAGTGCTGTGTTCCAACATCAAGGAACTGAGAGTTTTGGCGAGGATTAAGTGTGGGGGAAAAGACTCTTTGGTGAGTGGAAAAAGGTGAGATGAGTGGGAAAGAGAGAGTGAAAATAACTAGGGGAATGAAAGAAAAAGAAGTCAGTCTTGGTGTTTTGAGAAAGTAAGCTCTGGTTTGTTGAAAAGAAAGAGTCTAGTCTCTAAGTGAAAAAGGAAGAAAAGAAGCCAAAGGCTCAAATGTTTTGTTAAGAAAGAAAGAAGAGGCTAGAAGTTGTAAAAGAAAAAGAGCTGTGTAAAGTTTGAGTTCCAAGACTTGAGAGGAAAAGTGAAAAGTGAATCCCCTAGTGAGAGGAAAATGAGAGTGAAAAGTGAGGATTTTTGAGCAAGTGAGGAAGCTTTGAGTAGAGGGTGGGGTGTGATGAGTCTTTGCCCTTGTATGCATAGGTTGCTTTTTACCTTTAGCATTCTGCCAAAGTTTGATCATTCATAGAGAGATCCCTTTGCTGCATTTAACCCACTTGAACACTGATGAGATCATTTTAATCTCATAGCCTCTCCCTAGCCAAGCCAGCTTGTTTAAACCTTGCATCATGAGATCCACCTGATAAAAGCTTAATGAATGTGAAAGAGTTGAGAGAGAGATGAACTTGTGGAGATTCCTTGCTGAGTTGATATATATCTGAGTATGACTTTGCATTGCATAATTGAGCATGAACTTGAGTTCTCATTGTGATCACTTCTCTCAAAAAGAAAATGTGAACTCCCATTGCATACAACCTCTTTCTCTCATTTGCTCTTTTTGCTTGAGGACAAGCAAAGGACAAGTGTGGGGGAGTTGATATGTTCATAATTTGCATCATTTAGGTTGCATAAATCATTCCAAATCATGTTTTATTTCATGCATTTTAGGTCCTTAGGGTTTGTTTTAGAACTTAGGAGATGCATTAGGTCCCAATCAGTCTATTGCATGTTTTGAGTGTCTATCAGGTGAATGTGGAGCTGAAAAGATGAATCAAGGAGGTGGAATGGTGAGCAAAGCTTGAAAAAGTGGAAAAATTGGGTCCTGGGAGATTATCGGCCATTCTCGCTGGCCAGGAAGGTTTTACCGGCCATTTCCATGTACCGCGGGAAGCTTTACCGGCCATTTTCATGTACCGCGAATGAAGTGTATCGGCCAAAATCTCCGGGTATGAACGCGTCTCAGAAATCGCCTGTCCGGGGAGCCTTCCGGTCCGATTCAGACGGCGGGTGCTTCATAGAAGTTGGAGAGCATTGCATCACGGTCTCTTAGCAAGTGGAATCGTGGAATTCGGACGCGTGAGCAGAGAGATAAGCTTGTCGGAAGGAACCCCAGTCTCGCAGGTATTCCGGACCGAACAGATCAGTCCTAAAGGATGCGAAGGACGGTGCACTTCCAGGCCGATTTAGTTTCCGGGTCCTTCATGAGAACCAGAGACATTTGAGTCTTCTTTCCAGAACGTCCAAGAGCATTCAATTCGGATCTATGAGCAGAAAGATACACTCTCCGGAATGGACACATGTCTAGACGCCTCTCTCTGGTCGCGTACATGCACTGCAAAGATGTGCCCTCCAGGAAGCCTTACACTTCCCAAGCACCGAAGTTTCCTTCACCAAAGTTGGAGATAAATGAGTCCTCTGTCTTCAGCAACCGAAATCATTCAATTCGGACAAGTCTCATAGGAGTTACACTCTCCGGAATGCGAAGTGGTCTAAGCTGCTCTGGATGCTGCGAGATGGTCTTGCGACTTGGTTAACCCGCAGGCCTGAAGATGAACGCCTGAATGCTGATGCTGCGAGTTGATATGTGCGGGTAAACTATCACTGGAAGAGGTCTGAAGCTCAAGAGCAAGAGAAATGCTAAGTCCACAATCGTGCGACTTAGGCATGCGAGTTAGCCGCGCCTGGAACTATGCCGCACGATCACTCGCAAATCACTCCGACTTGAGCCTGCGACCTGGGTGCAATAGAGACCAACCCGCACAGTTTGTACATTCCCCAGAAACCGCCTTAGCCCTGCGAGTCGGAGAGGAAGGAGTCCAAGCCGCAGCAACACTCGCAAAACACTCCTACTTAGGCGTGCGGCTAAGACAGGGCGATTCAGGTTTCACAAGACAAGTCTTCATCTACTGCGACTTAGGTGTGCGACCTGGGACATACTGGACCGACCCGCAGTAACTCCCACTTTATCCATTAAAGCCGGGTCAGGACCCGGTTTGTTCCGGGCTGACCCGGTTCGTTTTTAAGGAAGTATAAATACTTTTTAGGGTTTTTTTTTTTGGGGGAAGAACTATGTTTTATTCCCTTTGTCTCTTGCCTCTTTGGTGAAAAGACTCCATTAAGAAGAGAAATATCTTTATTTGAGTGTTTAATCAAGAGAGTTTAAAGAGATCTGGGTGTTTAAAGCTGTTTTCTTTTGAATCTATCATCTCCATCTCCATTTCTCATCATTAATCATGCTAATCTACTCAACTTGCAAAGGTTTAAGAGAGATTAGTATGATTAGTGAGTAGTCACCTTAATGAGGTTCTAGATGTGTAGGTTAGGGTGCTAAAGTGTTAGATTAGGAGTGCTTAGGGCTAGATTCATTGATTCATCTCTCTAAACAGCTGTTCTCTATGCTAGATCCTTGATAATCACTTGAGATCTAGATTCTGGGAATTTCATGCACCAAAAGTGTTTGATGAAATTCCTGAAAGAGTTGTGTTAGAGGTTTAAGTAATTTTTCATCATGGGAATGATTTGTTAAATGCTTGAATGATCATTAAGAGCTGTTTGTTAATGCATATTGATTCATGTTTCACAAATGGGAATTTGGTTTGAAAGTGGATTAGTATAGGGGTTAATACCTTCATGAGAGGATTAACCTAGATTAGAGTTCTTAATCATTTGAATCATGTCTCATCATTGTCATTAGCATTTCTAGTTTAACACCAAGGCACCCTAACCAACTATCATGTCTAGAATCTCATGCCTCCATCATACCATATTCACATCATTTGTCATTGTCATTTGTCTTTAAACCTGTTTATGTTTATAGTTGTCTCTAGATTAATCAAAACCTATTCTTGTTTGCTTGAATTAAGAACTTGAACATATAGCTTAGTGTCTAACACCACATTTGGATTGATAAACCTCTTTGTGCTACATTGACAAGGGGATTGATAGCCCTGAGACCATAAAAAGTCTTGTCTATCATTATATTGATGGCTCTTGGAAAGAAACAGACTTAGTTGCTAGTTTAGACTGGTATTATTTTAAAGAAGGAACTCAGGATACAGTAATAGGTGCACCAAATGTAAGGCGGAGCCTAACTCCCCTACATGTGGAACTGTAAGCCCTTATATGGGCTATGAATTGTATGCTGGAAAACCAAAAGACGTCTGTAGCTTTTGCAACAGACTGTTCGGAGGTGATGAAGATGGTGTCTACACCGATGATTGGTCAGCATTTGATCTACACTTGGAGGAGATTGTGAAGATGAAGAACATGGTTAGCTTTTTCTCTATATCGCATATCCCACGCGTAAAGAGAATGAAGGCGGACATCCTTGCAAGAAGTGCTGGGTATACCCTCAAGATGTTATTTATGTAAACTCAGTACCACCGGTTTGACTTGTCGAACCTTTCTAGGTACTCAGGCTGTGGACCAAAAAAAAAAGAAGATCTGCATGGAACTAGAATAGGCACTTATATGGCTAACCACCTCTCCTCATCTTAACCAACTAATCACTTAAACTCGTCAAGTAGCTTTCGTCTCTTGCCGCAATGCATTACTAATGGAATTCGTTTTTGCTAACATCTTCTCTATAGGTAGCTTTCATCTCCTACAGCGACTATGTTTTCCGAAGCTATGTCCAGAGATCTGATACATCACTCTCGTGGCTCTGGTCATTCCTAGGTTCAGAGATTCGTTAATGACTCTAACCTCATGCATTATATTCAACTTAAAAGAGATGAGATATAGAATATGGTTGAAAAAAACTAGCAATCGCTATTGAACATATATATCCCTTCGATGGGTCCTTAAAACTCAACTACTAAACTATTCTAACATGATGCAGGAAAAGATAAACAAGTATGAAAGATGCATAGACTGAAAGTAGAATGGATAGATAAAAAGAAAGAAGGAGATAGGTCAAAGGTTTAAGGAAAAAATCCCTCTCTCCTTCGCCTAACCCTAAGAAACAAAGTTTGGTGGCTTAAAAACTCATTATAGGAACACACACCCGTTTAGGGCTGCTAAGAAATGAATTTATATGTCTTAAGGTCTTCTAAGTCTTCTTTAGGGCTTCTGCGAAGAGAAATGACAAAATGGGCTTGATGTTGGGCCTTGGGGCCGAGTTGTGATGCACCGCGGGTGAGTCTTCTGGAACTGGTGAAATGATGGTTCACCGCGGGTGAGAAGTGTAGGGCGCAGCCAGAAGGGGTTTTGTCGCGGGTCAGCTGAAGTTCAGACTGGTTGACAGGATAACTTAATCTTCATATATTTTTTTATTGCACTGTTGGGTTGTCTTGAAGTATAGTGCTATGGAAAGTATGTTGGATCCTCTTGGATGTCTCCAAATTTGAGATGGATCAGACGGTGAGAAGGACTTCATCTGAGACTGAACTTCTGACGGTTTGACTCTGAGCTAAAAGTGTGGATTTTCTCCATTTTGTCATGTTTTTCCCTAAGTTTTCTGAAAAGAGTCTTGAAACTAAAAATATAGAAAAACAGTAATAAAAACTCCTAAAACTAATCAAAACCTTTGAAAAAGCATTTGAAATCAATAGTGAAAATGAGTACAAATACAGTGCTATCAGCCTCACTTCGCAAGGTAGTTTATATTACTGCTTTTATATAGTTATAAAATAAATGAGACATGTAGAAAAACTATTTAACCTTGTTAGAATTATCGGCATCAAGTCATATCCACCAAAACACTACATTTTGACACATAATACTCGTAACGAAGCAAGATTAAAATCAACCACCAAATTTGGGTCTACACAACTATATAAGTTAAATCTTTCAAAAAATTCTATATTCCACAAGGAGAATAAAGTTCTAAGAGTTCAAAATTCATGTTAGAGAATAATTGAGAATAATTCTACTTTCGTCTTATTCAAATATGAATCGAATGTCCATCCATTTGACATTAATCCATTTTGTTTTCACAATGCACTCATAATCTTTCTTTTTCTCTCTCTCTCTCTCTCTCTCCCCATCTTCTCTCTCTCAACGCGACAAATTGAAGCACATATCATATTTTAATCTGATCTAAATATAATATTCACTATATTACTTTTTTTTTTTTTTTACTTTTTCAAGTTTCGATATCTCTTTTCTGACTTGAACGTTGGAGAATTTTTGTAAAGACTTCAATCATTCATCCTTTTAATTATTGGCTTGGAAATATTATCATTTTGGAATGAGAATATTACCATTAGGTGTACTTTTGAAAAGTGTAATTGCCAAAAAAGACATTTTCTGGTGATGGTGTACTTATTTTACTTTGCTCTCATTTTTGGACTTTTTTGTCCTTCTTTTTTTTTTACCTTATATTTACATACTGAAAAATATTAAAACATACGGGACTCACTTAAATTCACTCATCAGCTTCCATACACTAAATCGCATGGGACCCACCTTATTTCATCAGTTTTCATACACTAAATCGCATAGGACCCACCCATATATATGCAACTATATGGATACTCATGTAAATATGCACATATATTTATATAGTTACATCCATCTATAATATATGCATGTGGATATGCATGTAAGTATATATATGTGTATCTATATAGTTACATCCATTTATACTCTATGTACGTGGATATGCATATATATATATATATATTTGTGTTCATGTGTACGCTACTATATGGATACGTATGTGTATACATATATATCTATAAAATTGCATAGATATCCATATATTTGTGTCCACGTGGACGCTACTATATGGATACCTATGTGTTTATCACTAAACGACAAAAAAAATTAAGTTGAAAAATATAAAATAGGTATCAAAGTACTAAGAAAAAAATTATATAATTTATAGAATCAAAATAATTATTCGATTATTTTTAAAACAATAGATAAATAACAACAAACAATTATGGGAGGTGTGTGATATTAATATAATATTAAATAAATAATTAATATAGATAAGTAGACAAAATGGTTAAAACAGTCATTTGTCTCTTCCAAACAGAAGAAAAGTATGTCTTTTAGAGCTCTTTTATGGCAGTAACTAGTAACTTGCTTGGTTATATTTGAGAGACACATCAGCATAGCGATTTTGGAGGCGATTTTCAAAGCGACTAGGGTTTCCGCCGTCCGCCGCACGTAAACGGTGGAGGATGGAGGAGGGTTTGGAGTCTCCGGCTCCAATCGATGGCGGTCAGAATGCAGAGTCTTCTCCGCGGCAGAACTCTCAAGCTTCTTGGGTAAACGTCGTGAAAAAGACACCGTCTCTTTCGAGTCATGAGGTGATAGTGAAAGTTGTGGATGGTTTGGACACTGTGGAGATCCCGGAGGAGATCATATCAAACTCGGTCCCGCTGTGGGATGATCTGTTGGAAGGACGGTTTCTAGCTACGGCGCCTCATGTGGCAAAAATTCATGTGATCGTTAACAAAATATGGCCTTTGGGAGATAAGAGTATCCGAGTCGATGTCTTTGTTGTTAACCCCACTACGGTGAAGTTTCGCATCAATGACAGATCGGTAAGGGAGAGAATCCTTCGACGGGGCATGTGGAACATCGCTGGTGTTCCAATGATAGTCACAAAATGGTCTCCGGAAGAGGAGAAGGAACCGGAGCCTGAAGTGAAGGTTATCCCCATGTGGGTGAAGCTTGTAAACGTGCCATACAAGATGTTCTCATGGGAGGGATTGAGTTTTATTGCGAGTGCGGTGGGGAAACCTGTTAGACTGCACCCGGATACTATGCTTTGTTCGAAGTTTGATGAAGCAAAGATTTTTGTAGAAGCAAACATGACAAAAGAGTTGCCAAAGGTATACAGATTCACATCGAAACAAGGAATTGATACGGAGGTGGAGTTTATCTACCCATGGCTCCCATCGAGATGCTCCATCTGCTCTAAATGGGGTCATATATCTACTGCCTGCTCGCCAAGAGGTGATCAAGCTATTAAAATTTTATCTCCTCAAAAGGTTTCGGCAGAAAGCGTGCCAATAAAGGAAAAGAAAGCAGAATGGAGGAAGAAGGAAGTGGTAGGAGTAGATGGGGGCGAATCAGTTCTGCCTATGGTAGGGGCTGGCTCTTCAATGGTTGTTGCGCCTTCTACAAGTGTGGGCTCAGGGGATTCAGTAGTGGATGCTCCTGCAGTTCCCATAGTCGAGGCAGAGATGGAACAGTCTATTAAGGAATTAGAAAAAATGCAGAAGGGAAATGACGGAAATTGGTCATAGGTTTCCCCAACGAAAGCGAGAAGACAAATAGAGTGTGCAGAGAAATCAGATGATCTCATTGTCTCGCCATCTCGATATGCGGTTCTGCAAGAGCAGATGGAAACAGAGGAAACAGAATCGGAGGAGTTAACTCCTTCAGCTGAACGGGAGCCGGTGGATACAGAGGAAGGTGAAATTCGTGAGAAAGCTGATGATCAAGTGGAAAAGCATGAGGAAAAGACTCTTCGGACCCTCCCTCCTCGTGCTACTAGAGGAACATCAAAGATCTCTCAGATTTCTTTAGCCCTGAACACAAAGGAGTTGCCTCCGAGTGTGACTGGCAAAAAGAAACCCCCACGACGAAATTAATTATGTCGAGTTTCTTCTGGAATGTCAGAGGCTTAAACAAATCATCAAAACATTCCATTGTGAAGAACTGGATAGAAAGAGAAGGGTTCGATTTCGGTTGTGTAGTTGAAACTAGAGTAAAGGAGGGAAGATCAAAATTGGTTGGCGATCTCGTATTTAAAGATTGGTCAGTGCTCACTAATTATGAGCATCACCGTTTGGGACGAATTTGGGTTGTATGGAAAGGAAATACTTGATTGACTCCTTTATTTAAGAGTAGTCAGTTGATCACATGTTCGGTAAAGTTGGAAGGCTGGGAAAACGAGTTCTTTTGTTCTTTTATTTATGCGTCTAATTTTGTGGAGGAGCGTAAAGAGCTGTGGAAAGACTTAAGACATCATCAGGATGCTCCTATGTTTCGCAATAAGCCTTGGATACTATTTGGTGATTTCAATGAGGTTTTGGAGGGAGAGGATCATTCTGATTATCCTCAGGTATCGAGTTCAGTGGGTATGAGGGATTTCCAAGATCTCACTCGTTATTGCTCGCTGCTGGACATACTTACCATGGTCCTAGATTCACTTGGTGTAATAAAAGAGAACAAGGCACAATTCACAAGAAGCTGGATAGAGTTCTTGTTAATGACACTTGGTTTCAGGAGTTTTCTTCTTCGTACTCTGTATTTGAGGCAGGAGGTTGTTCGGATCATTTAAGATGTAGAATCAAATTTTTGGAGGGTTCCCCAAAGCCACGAAAACCTTTTAAATTCGTTAATGCAGTAACTAAACTTGAAGGATTCAAACCACTGATCATCAGTCATTGGAGCAAAACAGAACCATTATTCATATCTACTTCGGCTCTGTTCAGGTTTTCGAAGAAGTTGAAAGGCTTGAAGCAGGGTATTCGGACATTAGCTAAAGAGCAGATGGGTAATCTGGTAAAGAAATCGAAGGAAGCTTATGCTGATCTCTGCTCGAAACAGGAGGTTAACTTTTCAAATCCATCTCCACAAGCTATGGAAGATGAACTCGCAGCTTTCAAACGCTGGGATATAGTCTCGGGTCTGGAAGAGAGTTATCTGAAGCAAAAGTCTAAGTTACATTGGCTGGATGTTGGCGATGGTAACAACAAGGTGTTTCACCAAGCAGCTACTATCCGGGAGAGCAGAAATTCCATTCGAGAGATCGTTTGTCCTGATGATAGTGTGGCAAACAATTTAGGCGATATAAAAGTGGAGGCAGAAAGATTTTTTCGAGATTTTTTACAGCATGAACCAGATGATTTTGATGGTATTGCGGTGGATCGGCTTCAGGAGCTTCTTTCTTTTAGATGCTCAGTCGAAGATAGATCTTCTCTTGTTCGAAGTGTAACTGATGAGGAAATTACTAAGGTGGTTTTTGCAATGCCTAAAGCCAAATCCCCTGGTCCGGACGGATACACTGCGGAGTTCTACCAAGAAGCATGGCCTGTTATACGGGAAGATTTTTGCACAGCAATTAAATCTTTTTTTGTCAAGGGTTTTCTTCCGAAGGGTATGAACTCGACGATTTTGGCTTTGATTCCGAAGAAGACGGAGTCGAAGGAGATGAAGGATTATCGACCGATTTCTTGCTGTAATGTCATTTATAAAGTGATATCGAAGATCATTGCCAATCGTCTAAAATCTATCTTGCCGAAGTTCATTGCTGCAAATCAGTCTGCTTTCGTTAAGGATAGATTACTCATCGAAAACGTGCTTCTAGCTACTGAACTGGTTCGCGACTATCATAGAGAGGATATCTCTGCTAGATGTGTGATTCAAGTCGATATCTCAAAGGCTTTCGACTCTGTACAATGGTGTACAATGGGCTTTTTTGGTTAATGTTCTCAGTGCTCTCTATTTCCCGGACGAGTTCATCCACTGGATATCTTTGTGCGTTACTACTGCCTCATTCTCTGTTCAAGTGAATGGGGAACTCGCGGGCTTCTTTAGAAACCGAAGAGGTCTGCGGCAGGGATGTTCCTTATCCCCTTATTTGTTTGTTATTTGCATGGACGTATTGTCAAAGCTCCTGGATAAAGCAGCATCTTTGAGAGAGGTGGGATATCATCCTAAGTGTAAAAACATTGGACTAACTCACCTGAGTTTTGCGGATGATTTAATGATTCTATCAGATGGCAAAAAGAGATCAGTGGAAGGTATTCTTCGAGTTCTAGATGACTTTGCGAGGATTTCGGGATTGAAGATTAGTATGGAGAAGTCAACTCTGTTTCTAGCTGGGTTGTCGGAGGATGCTAGACAGGACATGTCCAATAGTTTCCATTTTGCTCTTGGGCAATTACCGGTTCGATATCTTGGGTTACCGTTGACAACTAAGTCTATGACAAGAAGCGACTACCAGCCTCTGTTGGAAAAAATTAGACTGCGAATTGGTTCTTGGACAGCTCGCTATTTGTCAATGGCAGGTCGTCTTCAGTTGATTGGCTCAGTTCTTATAAGTGTTGCGAATTTCTGGTGTTCTGCATTTCGTCTTCCTCGCAAATGTATCCGAGAAATTGAAAGTTTGTGTTCAGCGTTTCTATGGTCTGGCCCAGAGCTCAATTCGAAAAAGGCAAAAATAGCCTGGTCTGAAGTCTGCCAACCAAAGTCGGAAGGAGGTCTAGGAGTCCGATCCCTGGAGGATATAAATGACGTCAGCTGTTTCAAGCTCATTTGGAACATTGCTTCTGCAAATCCATCTTTATGGTTTAAATGGATCCAACAGAATCTTCTCAAACAGCGATCTTTCTGGTCAATTGATGAACAACAGATGTCAGGTTCGTGGATATGGAGAAAGCTGCTGAAATACAGAGACAAAGCCAAGGAATTCCATCGACGGGAAATAGGGGATGGTCGAGCTACTTTTTTCTGGTTTGATATCTGGTCCGATTTGGGATGTCTGTATGATATAACTGGATACAGAGGTATTATTGACACGGGGATTCCACTCAATGCAACGATTGCGATGGCTAAGACGGCTCGTCGAAGACGTCGACACCGGACTGAACATCTGGTCTTAATTGAGGAGGCTTTATCGGCACTATCACTATCGGAAGAGAAGGATATTAGCCTCTGGAGGAATACTACCGGCGAGTTTAAGCCCTATTTTAGCTCGAAAAATACATGGACACAAATCCGGGATGCTCGTCCTCTGGTACAATGGCACAAGGGTATATGGTTTAAATTTGTGACACCAAAGTATGCTTTCTGCTCCTGGTTGGCGATTAGAAATCGGCTCTCTACTGGCGACCGTATGATCGCCTGGAATCCAGGTATTAGCTCAGAATGTATTTTCTGCTCTGCAACAAACGAGACGAGGGACCATTTATTCTTCTCTTGTCTATTCTCTGCGACCATTTGGACACGCTTAGCATCGGGTTTGCTCGCTACTCGATTCACAACTGATTGGCACACTCTGACTCAACTCATCTCAGACGACGGCTTGGCTCCTATACCGATGTTTCTCACCAGATATGTGCTACAATGTGCAATCTACTCTATCTGGAGGGAAAGAAACTCGCGAAGGCATGGGGAAACTCCAAACGCTGCATCTCGTATCATTCAGCAACTCGACAAGCAGGTTCGAAATCGTCTTTCCACCATACGATCTTCGGGATTCACCAAACTGGAGGGCAGTCTTCAGTTCTGGTTCGCCACAAGATAGAAAACTCTTCAAATGTATCTTATAAAATGCTTCGCATCTTTCTTTTTGATTTTGATGTAAAAACGTTGTTTTTTTTGTTTTTGAATCAATTTTACATTCAATTCAAAAAAAAAAAAAAAAGAAAAGTATGTCTTTTGGTAATTAAAACACAAAAATCCCTTTTTGGACATTAGATAACTCAAAAGTACACCTAATGGTAACACACTTACCAAAATCACATTATTATTGCATATCCATCAAAGACTCTGAGTTTTCATTGGAGTTTTAGAAAACTCATGCGTATACTCTCTCTCTCTCTGATGCAGTCACCAATGTGACCAACTAAACGACATACCACATTTTGATGTGATTTAAATGTAATATTCACTAAATTGTTCTTGTTTTATTATTTTGAGTTTCATTATCTCTCTTCAGCTTTGAACGTTTGGAGAATTTTCATAAGAACCTCAGCCATTCATCCTTTCAATCATTGGCTTGAAAATTTCATAATTTTGGGATAAATCAGTTAAACTATCATTGCATATCCATCAAAAACTCTGAGTTATCAATCGAGTTTTATGAAACTCATGTGTGTATAATTTTAATAAACAAATATTTGTTCCTATGCCCTAACACTAATTACTAGTCATCAAATTTTTTTTAAAAAATCCTCTACACCTCCACTAGGGCTTAATTAGTGTATGTTTGACAATATCTTGTGTCATGGTCTTCTAAAAAGTAAAAGACAGTGGCTCTCTCATCGACTGAAACAGAATACAAGTCAGTTTCCTTGACTGCATCTAAAGTTCAATGGGTGATAACTCTATGTTTTTAACCATTTTCACTATGGATTTTTATTCCTTTCTAAGTGTTATTATTACAATTTTTCTATATTTCTAGTGTTAAAACTGTTTTCAGCCTACTTAGATAAAAGCTTTGTAAATTGAAAAAAAAACTAGATTTCCGGCTTAGCGTCAAACCGTCAGAAGCTCAACATCAAATGAAGACCTTCTCACCTTCTATTCCAGCCCAAATTCAGATATAGACAAGAAAGACCAGCCAGATTTCTATTTTAGTTGACTTGAGGATGATCCAACGATTTAATCAAAAGATACATAAAGATCAAGAAATTTCGTCAAGCAGTACGACGAGCCTCCGACCCGCAGCCAGAACCACTCCAACCATGACTCAAGAAGCTCCACCCACGACCAAGCTGAAAACGTCCCAGTCCAATTTCAAGCCCTTTCGATTCCCGTTTGATCTCATCTATGTGGAAACCCTAAGTCCGTCATAAGAAGACCTTAAGCACTACAAATATATGTCTTTAGAAACCCTAATTCGTGTATCTTTTTAATGCCTCTTTAGTGTTCTTAGTTTTGCATCATTTACTTTAAGAATTTTTCCTTTCATTTAAGATTTGTAGGGAAGTTTTCTCATAACTATGTTCTAATAAGAGAAGCTTCTTCTTCATCTGCTACTTTCCTTTCATCTTGGTGAGCTCAGCTATGGCTAAGCAATCCACTAGTTGGGTTTAAGGGATCCATCGATGGGGATTATATATTCGATATGGATTGCATGTTTTACTTACCATATTTTAGATCTTTTCTTCTAAGTTTATTCTTACTGCATGAAGTTAACGTCATTAACTAGCAACTGGTTTTAGGTGTAATAAACCCACAATAGTGCTGGTTTTTGTTAACCGGACATAGCTTCAGAAGAACAAAATCACTATAGGAGGCGAAAGCTATCTATACAATGTTGTGAGCGTAGATGAAATTGTTCAGCATAATAGTGTTATCTCTTGTGGGCCCGAAAAAGAAAGGTACTGGTCGAGTAGGTATTCAATAGTTGGTTAGTTCTACCACAGTAGATTAGTCATACATCAGTGATTTCGAGTTCTAAGATTTAAGTAGAAACTGATTTGTAAGAGCTTTGGAAACATGTTGGCTCTGATTGGTATCACCAACCGCTCGGTTGGAATGGGCGGAAAAACGTAACCAATCAGCAAGGGCGATTGGAAATAACATTTAGAACTACAGTTGTAATAAGTGTTTAAAATAAGCGGTTGGAGGATGATTCGGGCGATTGAAGGTTGGTTTTTGAACGGTTACAAACTGTAAAAATATGAGCCTTTGGAGCAAATGAGCGCCAATGATTTTTTTTTTTTAACAAAATTTATGATTTTGTATTGTTGGCTTTTTAGATTTACATATTAAAATGATTTGTTTGTTTCTTTTATTTATGTATGTGTGTGTCGTTTTGTTTATTTTTTTGTAATTTTATTCAATTCAATTCATTCGAGACAAAAACAAAAGAATTTAGAAAATAGATATACTTGTATATTAAGTCAGTCAACAAAAAAATTAGAATTAGTTTTACATTTAAAAATTATTAAAAAATTTATCATCCTTATTTTTTTAAAAATAAAAGAATCTAAAATATGCTACGCTTCTTTTATTAAAAAATAGTTGTATATATATATATATATATTCTTTCCGTTGAAAAATCAGAAATCAGTTGTACATTATCATCATTGATAATTGTAATAATAATTGGAATCTAAGTATTCTGAAATTTTATATCATAAAAATTTAAACTATATATTACTGCATATCATTTTTTAAATAATTATTTAAACAGATTGATAATTTTATATAGTTATACTATTCAACTGCTGTAATTTCACAATCAATCTTAATATTAAACCGTTTTCTGATACCAAACGATCTTTTCCAACTACTATCTCTAATCACTCTTTTTCTAACCGTATTTACTACAACCACGCAAAATTCTCGAACCGGCTTATTTAAACGAGCTTATCAATTGGACCCTCCATGAAACAAGCATCCCCTAGATATCCTTGTCTGTCCAACATTCGTTTTTCTATTGCTTACATAATTTTTTACTAAGACTTTTAATTTTTCTGTTTGTATTTTTACAATTTGGAGACACACCAAAACCTATAAAAACCCTCTTTTGTCTTAGAACTCATTACTAATTCTTTGCCTAAGGTTTTTGCAGAAAAAACATTTTTTCTCTGGTATCAATGGGTTGTATCTCTCCTTGGCAAGCGTGGATTTTCTTTCCCATATCCTCTGGTGATTTACTTTGATAATACTGGAGTAACATACATGTCTGTAAATCTTGTTTTTCACTCTGGGATAAAACATGTCGCGGTGGATTATCATGTCTTTCGGGACCTGGTATAACTGGGTTCTCTATACGTTTCACATGTTTCTGATCAGCTTTTGGATGCTCTTACTAAAACATAATCTCGTGCCAAGTGTTCTTCTCTGTGCGTCAAGATTGGCCTCTCCATCCTCGGTCCATCCTGAGGGGGTGTATCAAAGTAATTAGGTTTTTACTGAGTTATGACTCTTCTTAAGGATTGACTCTCTCTTCGTATTCATCTCCTTCTTAGTATTCAGCTCTTCTTAATACATCTTTGTATTCATGAATTGTACTTCTATAAATACTTTATTTCTCATGAATATAAGATTAATACAATTTTAATAATCAAATATTTTCACATTTCCTTCTCCATTTCTTCGTCATTAGTCATTTTTCTATACTCTAAGTCTTATGTTTAACTGATGTGAAAAATGATCTATTTATGACTGTTGACTTGCCGTTTTGAACTTTTTCATTTCCATTACAAATCATTTGAACTCCGGTTCACTCCGCGAAGCTTTGTGGATCTTAATTGTTATTATGCTAATGTGTCATTTTATCTGGTCTATTTCCTAAAGTTTTAAAGCCAAGATTTTTGATGTGACATCCCAACTATGAAAAAAATGAATAAGCCCAAACTTTAAAGCCCAGAAAAAGAAATAAGTTCTAATTGTTAGTAAGGACATTTTTGTCATTTCTCCTCCATCCTAGACCTAAGGAGCTCGACCCCCTCCCTATATAAAGGGCCAGCCACATTCTTTTGAGAAGAACAAAGAGTTAACGCAGTGAAACTCTCTAAAAACCTCTGCAACCTCAGTTTAATATTTGTTCGAGTGAGGGTTTTCCTGTGTTATTTGACAGCAACTCAGATTGAGCCACATGCCGATCTTTATACCTCTGAAAAAATCTCGCTGCAAGGAATCCATAGCAGTTTGCAGATCATAAATTCGAGATTAGCTCCGTTTTTTACGTGAGTTGAAAGTTAGCGAAAAATAATTTGTTTATGCAAATCTGATTTATCCAGTTTCACAGTGCTAACTTGAGAGAGGATTTTCCGTCGATCCAGAAGAACCCAGATATCGATCCACATACCGATATGTAGATCTCGGATCCTTCTTTCGAGATCAACTTTCAGATCCAGATTCCGAGGTAAATTGCGAAAGTTATCGCTGTATCTTCTCGGCCAAGAAACAGCCTGGACCTGCGAATCTAAAACCCTAGTTTTTGTGTTGTGCGTATCACAGGGCTTGGATACCAACCTCTTTTCTTCAGACTCGACTTTGAGGTGTTGTTAAGGTGAGGGCTAGTTAGTAGATTCATTTGATGCATTAGCTGGTCTAGTGATAAGTGTATGTTTAGTATAGCTATTGGATTTGAGTGATAATTGATGATTGTTAATTGATGATTGATGAATAATACTAGAGCTTAGATAAAATGTTTAGTTGCCTGATTGATAGGTTGTTAGTATTTGTTGTTGTAATGCTGTGAACATGAGTGTTTACAGTTTTGTTTGACGGCCTACTGTAAAGGTCTGAATATTGTGAAGCTGTAGTGATCCAGAAAGAACTGACGAGCCATAGTCAAGCCCTGTTGAGGGTGGTGGCATCGGTAACTTGTCAAGTCCAGGAAGGATGGTGGCAGAGAATGAATACCATTTACGGAAGTTCTTTGGGAATGTGTTATAGAATATCTAGGTTGATTGTTATGATTGAGTGGTTATCTGATTATAAAATATTAGAATTATATTATATAATAAAATTAGTTAATATATTCTAGGTTGAATGTTACATGGATTCAATGTCTATATTATGGATACTCGTATTATTATATCATATAATGTGTTTATGAATCTTGTGTGCTTTCTAATTAAGTGCACCCTCACTGAGTATTTTTCCCCGAATACTCACCCCTCTCTTCTTTTTTAGGTGAGACTGAAGAGTAGTATTTATGACGGTTAATGCGGTGTTGTTTCTGGAACCATGGACATATTTTATTTAATTATTTTTTGTAAAGATTTTTATTATATTTATTTTAATTTTTCTTTAAATATTTTAAATTCGGTTTATTGTTAAAATGTTTTGAGTTTCCGGTTTATATTTAATAAAAAATTTAGACTATCAATAAATATTTAATGAGTTTGTTATTCTTTTAAAAGTTGTTAAATGAGTGTAAATCAAATTAGGTTTAAATTACAAGATTATAGGGTATCTCATTTGACCCATCATTTTTTATCAGGTGCACTACTGTAGTTTCTAGTATTTATATAATAAATATATTTACAGCTATTTCCTATCTTTATTTTTTTTAGATATTATTTTATACTATCAGTCGACTTAAGAAAAAACCGTTTACAAAAAAAAAAAGTTTACTATTAAAACAGCAAGTTAGTGTCGGTGGATATTGGTGAGGCTCCCGGTGGATCTGCTTTCCATGTGATTTCGTTAGCTGTTTTTGTTTTCGTCATTTCTGGGCTGAATTGTTTTGTTTTTTTTTACTGAATTGTTTTGACGTCGTCGTGCTACTTGATCTATTACACCTAAATAACCTAATATTATTATGTCAGAAAAAAAAATATTATTCTGCAAAAAATCATTTTTTAAAGCTTGATACTTGATAATATTCCTCACTAGTCGGTGGATTTAAATGTTTCGAATCTCGTGAATTTGCGCATGTGCTTGGCCACATAGGTTAGAAAACATGTCTGTATTGTTACCGAAATTACCGAATTAGTGTGGCTGAATTCCTCTCCGCCAATTAGAAAAACAATGAAATCGTATAGTTAACCAAAAAGGGAAATGAAAAAGATATAAAAACTCCAAATGATAAAAAATACAAAATAAATCTCGATACAAAAAACTATAAGATAAACTTTTCATTGCAAAAAATACAACATAAACCTTGATTTATATATTTAACTTTCATTATGTTAATAATTATATTAATTTGAACCTCGGTGCTGACACTGTTAATAATATTAACAAATGATGAACATTTTATAAAAAAAAATTATGTGGTTAAAGAATAATTAATCTTTGATCTAGCGTTAAAAAATCAATATACGTTTCAAATTATTCCTTTCATGTGGACGAAATATTAAAATTTCAGAATAGAAAAAATGCATTGATGCAAATCCGGAGAAATAGAGAATTAGTGAGAGAATTGAGAAGAGAGACAAAAAATGACAAAATTAGGGTTTTGTTTATGAAGTGGAAACTTTCCAAAGATGAAAGCTTTCTAATATAGAATTTGAATAAAAATAAACAGAGAATAAATATATATATATATATATATCAGGAGAAAAAATGAAAGAAATAATTATATATCAATCAAAATTATAATGATTGTAGGCTTTGTAGCGATGATGATGATAGTGACAATGAAATGTTTACACAGGATGACTTTTTATGAATTCATATTTACAGATTTTTGACACTTTTATTTCAGATGACATTTTTTACACTTCTCATATGTAAAAAGACAAAATGCACCCCTATGAAGAAATTCCCTAAATCTTAACCGGTCTACTCTAAAGTTGACCATATCCGGTTGTTCTTCATCGACTCCAAATCGCCGATATCAAATCCTTTTGAAATCTCCTCCAAATCGGTTTGTTAATACCCATTCCTCCTGCTCCGAACTTGTTGGTTCTCGAATCTATACAATTCCCCGTTCCATATCATTCGCTCAATCACATAGATGATAATATCGAATATCTGATTAAAACGATACCAGTTTCTTGGTGTCGGAGTAGCATCTCGACAATATTCCCGGCGATAACAGATTCCGTTTATTGAACTTATGTTATGTTCGATATCCTTGGTCATATTTCTCGAGATTCACATTCTCGACACTCACGTCAAAATTACCTGCAAGTCCGATCTAGTCCGATTTCTGTTTTAGAGTCGACGTATGCCGCTTTATGATATTCAATCATATCAAATCATCATGTTCATATCCATACGGTTGTAGAAACGGCTCTATAATTATCAAAATTCATACATGAAAATGCACACGATATAATCCTGTGTAAATCCATATAAAGACTCATCCACGATATAGTCCAGCATGGTCAATAAGACAATTACAGATCAACTAAAATCATCCAATGCCAAGTCCACAATTAAAAATATCCAGATGGCCACTGTCAAATGTCAATAACAATGACCATGAACACGAGGACACTCACTTGTTTGCAAGAATCACCGTTCACATTTATCTCTGCCCTTACTTTCGATAGTTTCGTTATATAACATGTGATACTCCTACATATCCTACCCATTAGTGCTTTTTCATTCTACTCGCAGCCCTCTACGTTTACAAACACTAAGCTATTAGCCTTACAGCTACAGTTGGAGTTCAGAATGGTCGGTGGTGCCTGAGCTCGATGATTTTGAATCGGGTCCTGTTCCGAACATCGGTGTTCCCACTCGTTGCTCCTGCTGTGCCTTTTTGGTTTCAGAGACATCAGATTCACTGTCCAATATTGGCTGCCGTTACTATGCCTGTCGGACTCCACCTGTAAGTCCTATCCAATATTTCGCATCCATACCTGTCTTACTATGATCACCACCTATGAGTCCTTCCATTTGATATATAACAGGGTCAAGGGTGCGGCTTCCTCAAATGGTGGGACTTAGCAATGCTTGAAGAGATAAGATTAATCAAAGAATGTTAGAATGAGCAAGAAGAATGGATTCACTTAATCGCCTTCGATGATTCAGACTATCCTGTCGATGTGCCATCCATGTGGAAAGACATTGCCTCATCCCAAACAGAAATCGAACGCTTAAACGACAACATTCAGGATTTGAAGATTGCTCATTCAAATTTTCAGCTCGCCCTGCATTCCAAATTTCAAAAGCTGCAACTCCTATTCTTGTTCGTGCCCATAAGCTTAGTGTCTATTGTTCTATTTCTGATTAATCGAACCACGTATACGTGAACACAACAAAAAAATATTGACTTATGTTGTTTACCCTATAATCAACCATGCCATCCCAGTTTAATGTAATATTTCCATAGTCTTTTATCCCAATTAAATATAATACTGCCTACAAATCAACACTATTGATTCTAACCCGCATCTGCATACATTACACCTCTATGGATATGAACAACAAACATATTCTTCGTAATAAAATTCACCCATTAGTTACAATATCTCCCACATGACCATTAGTTACACATATTATAACCGTTACCAGATTTTGCTCATCAGCTCACCCCTACATGGTTGTATCCACGCACACAATCTGCATAGGGACATCCCAAAATGCAAATACTCACTTGGTCGAGGTTGATCTCTCAAGGTGATGTTTTCAATTAGTCCCATGAGTTTTCCATATTTAACTCACAGTTTGGAGGCCCGTCCAGCCTGCTTTATTCACATATAATTATTTGAGTATGGGCGTATCCAGACCTAAATTACCATGTGTATTGAACGCAATTGGACGAGGTTTATCTCACGCGGTACTGTCCACCCAGTTCTAGCAATTGGATGAGGTCAATAACATGGTTTCCGAACAATCTACCTGCCATTTCCGAACAATTGGAGTAGGTTACCTCATGATATATTCATAATTTGTCATATTTTGGATTGCATTTTTGTCCAAAGATTGAGTCTCATGCATACATTTAGCTAGTTTTGTTAGAGTTTGTCCTTGGTTCTAGCTTTGTCTAGGATTTGCATTAGATCCTAGAGTTTCCTGCATTTTTGGAGTGTTCTCAGGTCATTTGGAGACTTTTTGGAGCAACTTGGAGCTGGGATCATGGAGGAACCCTGGCCTGTGTACAGCAACTCGGACAGATGGTTTGGTGCAGACAAAACCCTCACATTGATCGCGTGGGACGTAGGACTTGAAATGCGATTCAACCTCCGGTGTCTTCATCAAGAATCAGGAGGATTACGTCTAGTTTTCGGAACACTTGAGATCGTCCCATTTGGAGATGTGAGCAGAAAGTTAAGCTCGTCGGAAGGCACTCTTGTCTCGCTGCCATTTTAGACCGACCCGACGAGCTCTAAAGATTGCAAAGGACGATGCATTTCCAGACCGATTCAGGCTACAGGGCCTTCATCAAGATTTGAGATAATTGAGTCCTGTTTCAAGAGCAGTCTAGATCATTCCATTTGGAGTTGCGAGGCGTGAGTTCCGGAAGAATAGAGACACACACATCCTGCAAGCATCAAGGGCATGGAAATTACGCTAAGGGAAGGATGGCATGGTGGAAGGCCACGGTCCACATCTGACCGTCGAACTTGATTGCCGTTCTTCGGGGTTTGACACGGTCTCCACACCACGGTCTACACTTGACCGTGTCAAGATAGACTTGGCCGCAGCAGGATCTTATTTGCATTCGGGAATTGCCACGAGGTAATGCCACGGTCTACACTTGACCGTGGCAAGACAACACTTGTGACCCTTCAGACATTCGGGACTTGACACGGCCACACACCACTGCTTTAGACTTGGCCGTGGCAACTTTATACGTTCCTTCGGCGTTTGACACGGCCATGCATCACGACCAGAGGGAACCCGTGGCACCAAGATCCATCCAAGAGCAGAAGCTTCGGGAATTGACACGGTCACATGCCACGGTTTGACCAAAACCTGCTAGATCGTGGCAAACATCATCCTTATCCACTAAAGCCGGGTCAGGACCCGGTTTGTTCCGGGCTGACCCGGTTCGTTTTTAGAGAACTATATATAGATTTTAGGGTTTTATTCCCAAAAACTTAAGCTTTATTCCTTTTGTCTCTTGCCTCTTTTGTGAAAAGACTCCACTTAAGAAGAGAAATATCGATTTTTAGGTGTTTAATCAAGAGAGTTTGAGAGATCTTTGTGTTTAAAGCTGCAAATCCATCATTATCCATCTTCCCCATCTCCATCTCTCATCATTAATCATGCCAATCTTCTCAACTTGCAAAGGTTTAAGAGAGATTAGTATGATTAGTGAGTAGTCACCTTAATGAGGTTCTAGATGTATAGGTTAGGGTGCTAAAGTGTTAGATTAGGATTGCTTAGGGCTAGATTCATTGATTCATCTCTCTAAACAGCTGTTCTCTAGGCTAGATCCTTGTACATCACTTGAGATCTAGATTCTGGGAATTTCATGCATCAAAATTGTTTGATGAAATTCCTGAAAGAGCTGTATTAGAGGTTTAAGCATTTGCTGCATGATGATGTATTGTTATTTGCTTGAATGATCTTCTAGAATTGTTTATTAATGCTCACTGATTCATATTTCACAAATGATGATTTGGTTTGAAAATGAATTAGTGTAGGGGTTAATACCTTCATGAGAGGATTAATCTAGATCTGAGTTCTTAATCATTTGAATCATGTCTCATCATTGTCATTAGCATTCCTAGTTTAGAACCAAAGCACCCTAGCCAACTATCATGTCTAGAATCTCATGCCTCCATCATTTCATATTCACATCACTTGTCATTGCTTAGTTCTTGTTTGATCACTTCTTTCATTAATCTTGTTTTATGTTTTTAGTTGTCATTAATCAATCAAAACCTCACTTGTTCACTCGAATTGAGAAACTGATCACATAGCTTAGTGTCTATCACCACATTCTTGGATTGATAACCTCTTTTGTGCTACTTTGACAAGGGGATTGATAGCCCTGAGACCCATAAAGTCTTGTCTATCACCCCATACCGACGTGTCCGCCAAATTAGCATTGTGCTTCAATTGCTTGCTCATTTCTCCTTTGTTCTTCCAATGGATGCATCCATGTCAGTCCCACCAGAACGCGGACATCATAACTAACATAAACACATGGTCACATCCATACGACTTTGACAGGCTGGCTCAAATATATGTGACATGGATAAAACAACCAGAGCGTGGTTGTATCCAGTATGGTTATAACCGTCACCATATTTTGCGCATCAGCTCACTCCTACATGGTTTTATCCACGCACAAAATTTGCATAGGGACATGACAAAATGCAAATACTCACTTGGTCGAGGTTGATCTTTCAAGGTGATGTTCTCAGTTAGTCCCATGGATTTCCCATATTTAACTCACAGTTAGGTTGGGAGGTCCGCTCAGCCTGCTGTATCCACATATGATTATTTGAGTATGAGCGTATCCACACCTAAACTACCATGTGTATTGAACGCAATTGGACGAGGTTTATCTCACGCGGTCCTGTCCACCCAGTTCTAGCAATTGGACGAGGTCAATCCCCTGGTTTCCGAGCAATCTACCTTCCATTTCCGAACAATTGGAGTAGGTTACCCCCACACCGACGTGTCCGCCAAATTAGCATTGTGCTTCAATTGCTTGCTCAGTTTCCGTTTGTTCTTCCAATGGATGCATCCATGTCAGTCTCACCAGAACGCGGACACCATAACTAACATACACACATGGTCGCATCAAAACGATCTCGACAGCCTGGCTCAAATATATGTAACATGGATAAAACCACCAGAGCGTGGTTGTATCCAGTATGGTTATAACCGTCACCATATTTTGCGCATCAGCTCACTCCTAAATGGTTGTATCCACGCACAAAATTTGCATAGGGACATGACAAAATGCAAATACTCACTTGGTCAAGGTTGATCTTTCAAGGTGATGTTCTCAATTAGTCCCATGGATTTCCCATATTTAACTCACAGTTAGGTTGGGAGGTCCGCTCAGCCTGTTGTATCCACATATGCTTATTTGAGTATGGGCGTATCCACGCCTAAACTACCATGTGTATTGAACGCAACTGGACGAGGTTTATCTCACGTGGTCATGTCCACCCAGTTCTAGCAATTGGACGACGTCAATCACCTAATTTCCGAACAATCTAACTTCCTTTTTTTCTGCTTTCAGCCTTATTTCGTTCATGGACGCATCCACTCTACTTCCACCAACATAACGTATACACAGTAAGCGAGACATGGAACAAACCATTTGTTGTTAAAGATATAATAGTTTTATCCCTAACGAGAATACCTGGTTTTGTCCCTGTCGATTAACTTACTCTAAAAGTAAAAAACCCTAACACTTCTCTTTTCATCTCTGTTTATTTTTATGTTCTCCGGCGGTAATTTCCGAGCCTACCTCTGTTCAAACGCCGGAATCGAACGCTACACTAAGTCGCCTTCCATAGTCCTGTTTTACAAACAATGTCTGGTCTTGTTTCCGTCTTCCAATTTTACACTACTGCAAGTCCTTTAATATTATTAGTATGGTAATTTTTGACTTTCCTATAGCTGTCGAAGAAAACCACAAACCGGACGACAGGCTCCCCTTACGCTTATTCGCTACAGATAGATACCATGTCTGTTGGTTAAACGTTTACTCAAAACCGGATACCCTCACAGTTATCCGGCATCTTCTCCGGGATTCCATAGAGCTTGAAACAATCTTAAATACAAGTTTTAGTGGTCCTTTTCATTTACCCACCAACCGCATACCAACTTCGTGCAAGCTCATCCAAGCACTTTTGGCGAGACAGCTAGTTACCAAACACAAGTACGAACTGTGGACGGTTTTTGGTGGTCAGCCCCTGCGTTTCTCACTTAACGAGTTCCATAGCATCACTGGTCTCAACTGTGCCTTGTTTGAAGAGGGCTACGAGATCCCAACATCCGAGGCCAGTCTAAAAGAACCTGATCTTTACTGGAGGCGTTGGATAGGAGACGAAGTCAAAACAACCTGTACAGACATTGCAACCTGGCTCCGGGATGATAAAGAGATGGCTTATGACTGGCGGATTCGTCTCGCTTTGCTACTTATTGTTGATTGTGTGTTTATAGCCAATCATCAAACGCACACTCCTACCCCACGATACGTCAAGATGGTAGATAATCTTGAGGAGTTCCTCAATTTCCCGTGGGGCAGAGAAGCTTTTATTAAAACGTTGTCGTCCATGCGGCCATTTAAATCTTTGGCGCCCAAGTCTCGCTATACTGCAAACAGCTTCAGCAGAAATCAATTAAAATAAACGGCTTCCCACTTGTTCTTCAGCTCCTTGCTTTCAGAGCTATCCCAGCTCTCCTGGAGATTTTGCCTGACCCCGCTGATCAACCTCGTATTATGGATCTCACTTCCGAAGGATTTCCAAATAACTCTGTCGTCACCCTCAACGATGTTCTTGACCCCGAGTCTGATTGCAGTGTAAGCTCTAACTGTCATATTCTAAGCTATACACTGTTACATCCATACTTATATCGTTATTTTCTGAAGTTGGTTGTTAACGCAACAATTGAGCCTCCTCCAAATAGAGCTGTTGGTGTCGGTGAGTTGGATGACGAGATTCACGACAGGAAAGTAGAGTTCATGCTCAATCTCATCAAACAAAATCATGTCTTTCTCAAACACGAGTGGCCGGGCGGTGACGACTCCTGCCCATTAGCTGTCCACCAGCCTTTTAATGCACCAGGTAGTCACAAAAAACACATTTAAAACCGGAGGAAAGGCAAGGCAACTACAAGGCCAGTTGTATGTGGTCTGTCTAAGCAGCCGGTTCATAACATGAAAGGAAAAACTGCAACCGCATATGTCAAGACTTTTTTGGCCCAACTCCCTGAGCAGCCGGCCGAACAACTGTTTTGGCTAGCTAATGATAACACCGTATTTTGACCACTTTTATGGATCGTTTTGAAATACTTTTTCTATGTTTTTAATTGCTTTTAAGTACTTTTATCACGTTTTTCTAGTATTTGTAGTTCCAAGACTCTTTTCAGGTAACGTAGGGAAAAACTTAACAAAATGGATAGAAAACCAGATTTCAGCTCAGAGTCAAACCGTCAGAAGTTCACCCATGATTGAAGGCCTTCTCACCGTCTGATCCAGCTCAAATTTGGAGACCTTAAAGATGGAAGTATCAGCTTTCCAGTTCACTTTACAGCTTGGCAATCCAACGGTTCAATCAAAAGATACGCGAAGAGCAAGATGTCCCGTAAACCAGCCGGCGAGCACTTCCACCCGCGGCCAACAAGCGTTTTCCCACGGTCAGGAGCATCCCGACCGCGGCAAACCACTCATCCACCGCGGTCACACTTGTCCCGACCGCGGCCTTCAACCTCCGAGCCCAAAAAGCCCATTTCTGAAGCCCACATTTGGAGAAACCCTAAGTGACGTCTAGAGAGGTCTTGAGCACTATAAATACATGTCTTAGGAGTCCTAGAAATCGTGTAACCTTAGAGAACCGAATTATTTACTTCATACTTTCATTGTTTTTGCTTTAGCTTTTAGGGAGAGAGAGATTTGTTCTCTTGAACCCTTGTTCTTTCTTTTTCAATTTCGGTTTCTATTCTACTTCTTAATATTATGTCTTTAATTTCGTTCATCATGTCTGAGTAGTTTTATTGTTGGGATTAAGGGATTTTCGATGGGGATTTATATGTTCGGTGAGGATTCCATTGGCTTTTGAGCTGAATCTTAGAACTTTTTCTTCTGAATTCGTTTTTACTGCATGAGGGTAGCGTCATGAACTACAATCTGATCCAGATGCTTGGTGACACGAAAGTGTTCATCAGGTATCAGATCTAGTTTGGGAGTGCAAAACAAACATAGGAGTGGAAACCTACCTATGGGCGATTTGTGAATTAGGACGAGTCTTAAACATAATGCATATCTTCTCTTCCAGGGCCAGAGTGGAAACCTACTGGTCAGGGTTGAGAGAGATAGTTGTCTATGATCACGACAGTGGCGTATTCATACGTCCGTGACTCCAGTTCGAAAAGTTTAAGCTAAGATCTTACAAAATTTCCTCTCTAGCAATGTTTTGAATCGTTCGTACCCCTGAGAAAACTTCCCTGAACCCCAACGCTTTCTTCTCCATTGATTTACACCGATTTTCTTTAAAGCTTTAGTTCAATATTGTCTTTCCTTTTTAGTTCATTTTCATTTAAGCATTAGAATATCCGTTTTTATCATTTTTAGTTATTTTCGTTAAGTTTAGTTATTACGCCATTTAATTCCCGTATTTTCTTTTAAGATTTCGTTTTTACATTTTAAACACACTACCAAACCCCCACAAAACCGTTTTTGTTCTAGACTTCCTTACTTTAACTTATTTCAAAGGCTTTTTGCAGGAAAAGATCCTCCTTCCCTATGGATTCGATCCCTAAGTACTACAATCGATCAGCTGTGCACTTGCGGCTATTGATTTCAATTAGGGTAAAACTTGACACCCACAACACACCACCACAATCATGTTTTTGGCGCCGTTGCCGGGGAAGGCACACGTTTTCTTTTCTGCAAAACCCCGAGAAAGGTTAGTAAATCGACTCTAGAACCCCTTTTTCTGCAATTTTCCATTTTTTGGTTATTTTGTTTCCATTTCAGAAGATATGGAACCTATGAAACGAAATTACTACTATGAGGGAGGTTTTTACAACACTCCTCGAGCCACTCAACGCCAAGAAGCACAATACATTCGTGATTTCTCCTCAATGGATCAGAATTCAATTCCGAACCACCACAAAAGAGGACATCGCAACCACTACAAATCAATTCGCGAAGGTTTAGAGGAAAAAGGATTCTGCTGGGAGACCATAACAACTTACAATACCCACGAAGATATCCATGATCGTCTCTTTGATGAAGATATGTCGTCTGTCTCCCAAACCGAGATTGATGATATGCTTCAGGAGCTCAATGAATCTATGGATGATGGGTATTGGGTATCTTGTGAAGTAGATGGAGAATCCTCCATCAAGTTTGTTAGAAAGAGGCCATCAAATGAAATTCCTTTGGATCATCACGTCGTGGAAGCCAGCCATCAAGAAAAAGGAGAACCTCTTTCCATCCCTAGTGACGATCTCGTCTCTACCGATTCATTCAAGTGTTTTGGAGACGACAAACAAGATCATAAGCCCCTTCCTCTTGATGAACCAAAGCCTTTTTCTCCTTCAGCTCCTCACCACCTTGAATGTAAGACAGACCACGTGGAAGATAAGACACTAATGGTGACATCAAAACCACCATTGGAGGTGCTTTCTAAGACGAAGGATTCCGAGAAGTTTGAAGCCCCATTCTCAATCAAGGAAGTGAAATTTCGTGATTCTCTTTGTGAATCTGGACCTGATGTGAATCTCATACCAAAGATCATTGCAGAGAATACAGGTATTTCGATTTTTCATCCCTCAAAGATTGATATTCACTATGGAGATTTTTCTGGTGCAGCTCTACTTGGTTCCAAACCAGAATTGCCTTTTCAAGGGAAAGTTTGTCTTGTTTCTACTGGTTCCCATGCTACGGAGATGAGAAACAATGCAACAAAACCCTTGATACTTGGTATTTCGTGTCTAGCATATGTTGGAACACTCATGAATTACCTGCATCAACATATGAGTTTCCTGAAGATCAACAAGAAAACCCCATACCCGGTGATTACTACAAGGAACTCTCATTGTCTGACAATAGGAGGCGTAGATGATCCAATATTCGACCCTGGAGGAGCTACAAAGGATGCTGGATACGTTCTAGAGAGAAGAGCACCCAAAGAAAACGCTGGATTTACAAGCTTGACGAACAAAGGTACTTCCTTATGTATACCTTTAACTAATGTTCTTAAAATAAAGTCTTGATCTTAAGAACAAATAAGAGACTAATGCTCCCACAAGTTGGCAACGGCGCCAATTGATAACTAAGAGTTTTTGAGGCTCTTTGTAGAGGTTATCAATCCCCTGTCTTGTAGTACAAGGGGTTATCAATCCAAACTTGTGTTTGAGGCACTAATCTATGTTACTTGTGATCTTAAGTCAAGATGAACAGGTAAAGGTTTTTGCTAAACTACTTCACAAGCAAATAAACATGAAAATGAAATAAAAGATGGGGATTAAACTTGATCGAGATGCAAATGATTAACAGTAAATAAGCAGATGATTCGGATGATGAATATATATGATAAAGACAGAAGCTTTAGACAGGATATATGACTCGGGTTCTTCCAAGCTAGACTAGTAAGTTAATGAATCAGATTTATCAAGCGGTTTCATTTAACATGAACTAAAAGTATGTTAATCTTCTCATGAAAGCATTAGACATCTAAACTGATCCTCTTTCATACCAAAATCCCTTTTGAGAAGCATGAATCAGTCAGCATTATGATTCAGTTCAATAAGTTATTTAAGAGAACAAACTATCACTCTCGCGATGAAAGACTCTTAAACCCTTAACCGAGTGGTTCAGACATTTCTACAAACACTTTTGATGCGAGATATGTCTCAGATCTGAACCTCAAGTGATGTGCTTGGATCCAGCTTAGAGATCTCGTCGGTTATAATCTGAACCTCAAGTGATGGTATATACAAGATGCATATTTACAAGGTTTTGAAGTCGATACCTCAGTTGGAGAGCTCTGATCCCAAGTAGTACGAGGGATTTGATGTTGAGCAGGAGGGTGTGGACTGACGTGGTGGGCTGCTTTCAGAGGGTTCAGGCAGGAATGCGGAGGCAGGATCGATCCAATCTTCTTTGCCTGGTGGAAACTCCGGGTTCTTCGCGTTCGAGCTCTCTCCAACCTCCTCTTGTGCAACCAGTGCTGTTGAGGTTGCCGAGTTCTTGTCAGGTGAAGATGGTGTCGTGAGTTGCTTGACCTTCTTCTTCAGGTGCCTTACACAGTCCACCAACGCATGAATGGTCTTGTCTTGCCACTTATACCACTTTTGGAGGGTGTTGACTCTCGAGTAGAGCTTCTTGGTGTGGTATTCAGGCTCTCCCCACACGTATGGATCAAAATGGTATCGGCCAGCCCCTATTCTTCTCTCAGAGTGTCTCGGCTCCTTATTCTCACACCCGGCCGTGCCGTTCTCGTTCAGAGGCCTACTAGTCGCGGCCTGGTCCACCTTGGTGCACTTGCGCATTGGCGGATCGAGAAACGGGTTGTACAGCTAATCCTTGAGGACGTAGAAAGAGACATTACATTGTTTATCTAGCATGGTGAGGCCTCGGTTAGGCAAGAGAACCTGCGTCGCGTCTCTGTGCATCAGCGTGAAGTTGTAAACCCATTTGTTCCCTGACTTGCCTCTGAAGAAACCGCTTTTGCTTAAGTATTGCTCATCAATGAGGTTTGGCTTTGACGATGAATCAGGGAATACAAACCCTCTGGCTCTCAGGATCTTAGTCACCACCCAACCGTTCTGAAGCCTCCTTGTGCCTTTCTTCTTCCGGTCACACCACACATTATGACGGTAGGTGAGCATTTGAATCGCAAAGAACGCGCCTAAAGAAGGTACATGTATTGGCCCTTGGAACTCCTTCTTGTTCTTCATCTGCGTGATGAGCGGCTTCAAACCAAGTCCCAGCATTTCAATTTCTGCCAAGTGAATAACTCCAGGATTATAGATTGAGAAGAACATGGAGGCTAGGACTCGGTTAGCGTATCTGATCGCGGGGGTCCTGATGCAGCTCGTCTTGCTCTTGCCTCCCAAGTAAGGTCCAAAAGCAATGGTTTCCCACAAAGCAGCTAACTCCTCCTTCGGGTAAGGAGCTTCCGTTCCTCACAAAACCGAATATCTCATCAAGCTCCTTGAAGCTGATCTTGTAGTGCACGCCATCCATATCAAACTCTATATGGCCGAATCCTTTCCCATGTAAGTGCTTGGGATCTCTCTTGGGGTATATAATGACCTCCAAAGTGGCAAGAAACTGTTGTGTAATCCCTTCATATGCAACGTCGCTCAGCTCAAAGAACGAGGCCAGACCCATATTTTGGAAGATGAGGGTAACATCATCGAGTATCTCGAGCTTCCTCAACAAGTCCATGTCAGGGAACCGACCTTGAGCCACTCTCACAGAGTTAAAATGGTCCAAGTACTCTTCGGTGGTTGGGAAATGTTCTCTTTCAGGCTCGGCCTTCGCTTCTTTCTTTGGCTTCTTGCCACAGTTGGCCTCTCGTGGAACCAGAGCTCTATTCTCGTCCTCATCAGAGTCGGTAACCACCTGCTTCCCATTCCTACTTGGTTCTTGTGCTGGTGCAAGAGCAAGCTCGGCGTTCCTTGCGCGCTTCGCAGCCGGTTCGCCTTCGGGTCTTGTTGAGGTTTTCTTGTTTGTTCCACCATTTCGTGCCAAGGCAACAGCTTTCCCTTTTGGTGGCCTTCCTGTGGACCTCGTTCTTGCTTGTCTCGTGAGCCGGAATGGTCTGTTCCTCGATCATCTGCGGAAGAAACTCTCAAGGAAGATGTGAGAATCAAGTGTAACATTAAGCACAAATACCACGAGAATACCAAAAACAGAGCTATCTCTTTGACAAGACCGGTTTAATAGCTTCTCAAACATCAAAGTGTTTCTCAAACAAGCCAATACATCCGGTGGAAGCAAAGATATCTAGACAGTTTAGCTCAGAAACCCAGTTCACCATTAAAGCCGATTCCAAGCGCATTTTCTTGTGAATTTTAAAAACTCAAGAACAAACGATTTTCAGTTCAAGAACCGGTTTTTATGTGTTGTCTATCCTGATGGAATTTCTAAAATTGTTCCCAAAGGCTGTAGCGGTCTAAAAGAATCGATTCCACATTTTACAAACAATAATGCTCGCAAAGAATGAAGGAAAAAGATGAGTTCTTTAAAATGCAAATACCTTTGGGAATCCAAGATTCAAGCTCAGTGAAATGCTTATGCAGAATAGACAACACCCTAACGATTCTAGAACACTTGGAATCGCGTGAAACTGATGAGAAATGAGAAAGTTGTGTTCGTGAAATGCAGAGAAAATGATGAAGAAGGCAAACTCTGTGTTTTGGCTTGGTATGGAGGCAGGTATGGGCTGGAGCACGCTTTCCAGCTGGCATTTGGACTGTTGTGGGACTGGTCCCCCCTTCTGTTCCAGCTCCAGCCGTTGACCGCGCCAAAAATTACCGAGCGTTTGAATTCAAAATGTCGCGCAAAGCCTCCAAATGACCGCGGTGTGGGAATGACGTGGGCCGTACGGTCTAAACCAATTTTTCTCTTGTAAACATGAGCGGCCTCGACTTGTTCCACCACGAGGGTACAAAGCCGAGGGATTTGAGCTCACGCTAACGAGTAAATTTTCGTGGCCCTCAAGTCTTTTCCATAGACCGCACAAAGCTTCTTTCTCGAACTAAGTGTCCCAAATGTTCTTGTTTTCGTTCTTTCTCATGATCGAGCACCTCAGCATGCTCCACCTCAAGGGCATCATGCCGAGGGTACTTGTTTTAACAAAGAACACTTGGTGCTTGGGAGTTTTGTCGATTAGACCTTGGTGTAAACTGGTTGCAGCCTCAAGATGAGGTTTTTAACCGTTTCATGTGAACATTGCTCCTTGGTGTAATTTTACCGAGGTGTTTACACCGTGGACCTCCCCCACACTTAGTCATTTAACGTTCTTGTTTCTCAATACACGGCCATGATGTAAATAAGGCGAGGAATTTAGCCGAGGTTCTCTGGCTTACACTCGGTAAAAGGTGACCTCAGTATGAATATACTGAGAGTCGATACCGAGGCTACGAGTACACCTGTTCTTAAGTCATCAGGCCGTGTCTTCTCAAGCTTCTCTTTTCTTTAATCACAAGACTCACTGTCTAACACCTGAAAACACTTAACAAACCCTTCAAAAAGCTTCGAGTAAAAAGAAAAAGAAGATGAAAAATGAAGTATTTACAAGGATAAGCTTGGGGTGTCTCCCAAGAGCACTTTGTTTAACGTCTCTAAGTTTGACTTTACTTACCTTTTCAGGCAGTTTCGGGTTCAAGAAGAGGAACTGAGGTAGCTCCCTCTCTTGTTTCTGATGCCAAGTAGTGCTTTACCCTCTGACCGTTCACCACAAATCTTTGTCCATCTTTTCCATTTAAAACAACGACTCCATAAGGTCTCACTTCAAGAATCGTAAACGGACCGGACCACCTAGACCTTAGCTTTCCAGGGAACAGTTTAAGTCTTGAGTTGAACAACAGAACTTGATCTCCTTCTTTGAACTCTCTCTTGTGTATCTTCTTGTCATGGAGCGCCTTTGTCCTTTCTTTGTAGATTTTGGAGCTCTCAAAAGCGTCTAAACGGATCTCCTCAAGCTCATGAAGCTGTAAAACTCTGTTTTTTTTTAGCTGTCTTGATATCAAAGTTCAAAAGCTTCACTGCCCACAAGGCTTTGTATTCCAACTCAACCGGTAAGTGACAGCTTTTCCCATAGAGCAAGTTAAAGGGTGAGGTTCCAATGGGAGTTTTGTATGCGGTTCTGTAAGCCCACAAAGCATCATCTAGTTTCTTGCTCCAATCTTTCCGAGATGAGCTCACGGTTCTCTCCAAAATGGCCTTGATCTGGCGGTTTGAGACCTCCACTTGGCCACTAGTTTGAGGATGATAAGGGCTGGCCACCTTGTGCTTTACCCCGTGCTTCTTCAAAAGACTCTCAAAAGTCTTATTGATAAAGTGGCTTCCCCCGTCGCTGATAACTACCCTTGGGACTCCGAACCTTGGGAAAATGATGCTCTTGAAGAGTTTTACCACAACCTTTGAATCATTAGTCGGAGATGCAACTGCTTCAACCCACTTACTTACATAGTCCACCGCGACAAGTATATACTGATTCCCGTATGAGCTTACAAAGGGACCCATGAAGACAATGCCCCAACAGTCGAAGACCTCTACTTCAAAAATCGGGTTTTGAGGCATTTCATTCCTCTTGGATATGTTACCGTGCCTTTGACAAGCTTCACACCTTGAGACTACATCCTGAGCGTCTTTGAACATGGTCAGCCACCAGACACCGCTTTGTAAAACCTTGGCGACCGTCTTGAATGCACCTAAGTGACCATCATACGTCAAACCATGGCATTCTTGCAGCACTGGATAGATCTCCTCCTCGGCCAAGCATCGCCTATAGAGATGATCCTTGTTAAGCACGTATAGATACGGCTCATCCCAATGGTATCTCATCACATCTCTAAAGAACTTCTTCCTTTGATAAGTATCAAGATCAGGTGGTTCTAAACCGCATGAGAAGTAGTTCACCAGATCTGCGAACCATGGGAGGCTTCTCTCTTTGATCGTGTTGGCTTCCTCCACTTCTAAGTAAGACCGGACCAGCATGAGATGTTCCTCGGGTAAAGCATCGTCTATAGGGACTTGTTCTTCAATTCTCAGCCTTGAGAGATGGTCGGCAGCTCCATTATCAATACCCTTTTTATCAAGCACCTCCATATCGAACTCTTGAACTAACAGAACCCATCTTAGAAGCCTCGGCTTAGCATCCTTCTTGGTCATCAAATACCTCAAAGCCGCGTGATCTGTATAGACTGTGACCTTTGATCCCACTAGATAGCTCCTGAATTTATCAAATGCAAATACAATGGCGAGCATTTCCTTCTCAGTGGTGGCATATTTTTCTTGAGCTGAATCCAAGGTGCGGCTTGCGTAATAGATCACGTGAAGCTTCTTGTCTTTCTTCTGCCCCAAGACAGCCCCCACGGCATAATCAGATGCATCCGTCATCACTTCGAATGGTAATGACCAATCAGGGGCTTGTACAACCGGTGCACTGATCAATGCTTCCTTGATTCTCTTAAACGCTTCTTCACATTCACCATCAAAGATAAACTACACCTCTTTACACAATAGTCTCGTCAAGGGTCGAGCTATTTTGGAGAAATCTTTGATAAATCTTCTGTAGAACCCTGCGTGACGAAGGAAACTTCTTATTCCTTTTACTGAGTTTGGAGCTTGTAGGTTCACCATAACCTCGATCTTAGCTTTGTCCACCTCTATGCCCTTCTCTGATACCTTGTGCCCCAAGACAATCCCTTCTTGGACCATGAAATGGCATTTCTCCCAGTTCAAGACGAGCCTGTGCTCCTCACATCGCTTTAGAACCTGAGATAGATTAGCAAGACAATCGGAGAAAGAGGAGCTGTATACGGAAAAATCATCCATAAACACCTCCACTTTCTCTTCAATTAGATCAGAGAAAATATGCATCATGCATCTTTGAAAAGTGGCCGGTGCATTAAAAAGACCGAAAGGCATTCTCCTATAAGCATAAGTGCCATAAGGGCAAGTAAATGTTGTTTTCTGTTGATCTCGGGGATCTATGGGGATCTGAAAGAAACCCGAGTAACCATCAAGAAAACAAAAATAAGGATGATTAGCTAGCCTCTCAAGCATTTAATCAATGAATGGCAAAGGAAAATGATCTTTTCTAGAAGCAGAATTCAGTTTTCTATAGTCTATGCACATGCGATGACCGGTTATGGTTCTTTGGGCTATAAGCTCATCCTTTTCGTTTTTAACCACCGTGATCCCACCTTTCTTGGGCACAACGTGAAGAGGAGATACCCACCTTGAGTCAGAGATTGGGTAAATTATCCCAACGTGAAGCCGAGGTCTTTATGCCGAGGTGTGCACGTGGGTCAGGATCCAGATGAAGATCTCGTGAAAAACACGTCAAGAACATGCATGAACCCTAGTCTTTGATCCATCCTCACGTGTGTGTTCTTAAGCCATTGTGTTCTTGATTCTGGGTTCGTGACAAGGGACCTCGGGATAAAATGTCGAGGGGTCAAGATGTCGAGGTGCTTGGGAGAACACAGTCCGGCAAGCACGCCGAGGTCATTACACCGAGGTGTACTTTCAACACTTAGTCGTTTCCAGCTTCAGTTCTTACGTATGCATGCCTCGATCTAATCATGCCAAGGCTTTGGCACGAGGTCTAGTCCAGAATACCCAAGATATGAGCCTCGACTTGAGTGATGCCAAGGTAAAGATACCGAGGCTTGTGAAAACACTTAGCGCGTATCGCAACTCATTTAGGCTTGTATCGACCATGTCATCTTCCGGAAGCAGTAACTTTCAGCACACGACTCCAATTGCTCTGGAACCAGTTCCACAGTCAAGATGACTCAATAAGCTCGAACTTTGGTGAAGAAACCATCGGAGCTTGGGGAGTGGAAGGCTTCCTGGATTTCACATTTTTGCGCCGCATTGAAATCACCGGAAAATAGACTTTTAGACTGATGTGAACTCCGGAGACCCTATCTTCCAAACCTTTGCTCCGAATGGAGCGATTCCAAAGGCTCTGAGAAGATCTTCCATGGATCTCGAACTTTGATGAAGATCGGGTAAGCTGGTTCGGACAGGAGGGGCTCCGTCCGCCATGATCTTTGAAGTTCGCCGTTCAGCTCTCGGGTACGCGCAATGCTGGTGTATGCTCCAGAAGCCATATCTTTCTCTCCACTAGTCCGAATTGGATGATTCCAACTGTTCTAGAATCTTTGCTTGATTATCTCCAACTTTGGTGAAGACTCCGCCAACTGATTCGGACCGGAAGGTTCCCCGGATTGTTGATCTCTGAATTGCGCGGGCAAGGACAACTTTTGGTCGTAAAAACCTTCCTGCGGTAAGAAAAATGGCTGAGGGCTGTGTACCGCGTTAAGCTTTTTGGTCGTAAAAATCCTTGCCTCGGTCAAAAACTTGTCCCGTGGTATTTTTGCACTCGATACTCGATTCTGGCCGATCGGTAAGGTTTTTGGCTGGTAATGAGCATCCGGTAAACATTTTGGCCGAGGTTTACGACCAGCTGGTACGAGATTTGGCCGAGAAATTCCTCCAAGCGGTTTTCACCATTTTTGACCCTTTTCTTCACCGTTTTCTTTTCTGTTCCTCTTCTTAGGCTCCAATTGGTCTCCAAAGCTCCTGATAAAGACTTCAAAACATGCAAAACTCTTTGGGACCTAATGCAAGCCCTAAGTCCTATTTTGACGCCTAAAGACTCAATTTACATGAGAAAACACATGATGAGGACTCTATAATGCAACCTAAATGATGTAAAATATAGACATATCAACTCCCCCACACTTGTCCTTTGCTTGTCCTCAAGCAAAAAGAACAAATGAGAGAGAGAGGTTGTAATGCAGCTGGAGCTCATATTTCCTTTTTAGAAAGAAGTGACCACAAAGAGAACTCGGATTCATGCTCAAATATGCAATGCAAAGCTATACTCAGATATTTTCCAACTAAAGCACGGAATCTCCACAAGTCATTATCACATTCAACTCTTTCACATTCATTAAGTTTGTAACCGGTGAATCAAATGATGCAATGTTCAAATAGGCTGGCTTGGCTAGGGTAAGGTCATGAGATAAAAAATGATATCATCGATATTCAAGCGGGTGCAATGCAACAAGGATCTCTCTATGAACGACCAAACTTCAGCAGAATGCTAAAGGTAAAAAGCAACTGATGCATACAAGGGCAAGACTCATCACACCCCACACTCCACTCAAAGCGTTTCTTACTTGCTCACCCTCTCAGAATCCTCACTCTTCACAATCGTTTTCTTTTCACTAGGGTACTCGCCTTTTTCTTTTATTTTCAAGCCTTGGTTTTCACTTATTCACACAACCCTTTTCTTTCATAGCGTATAGCCTCTTTTCATTTTCATTTCAGAACACTTGAGCCTTTGGCTTCTTTTCATTTCAGAGCTTATCTTTTCACATCCAGGACTTATTCATTTTCATTCATTCCCCTAGCTATTTCCACTCTCACTTTTCCACTCAGCTCACCTTTTTCCACTCACCAACAAGTCTTTTCCCCCACACTTATTTCTCGCCAATACTCTCAGTTCCTTGATGTTGGAACATATCACTCAATGAGCCAAGCCCTTGTCGCTCTAAACCTAACACTTTCTGTCAAGTTCAGCCCAAGGTGGCCTTACAATTCACACACAAACATTGGCTCGAAAGAAAGATGGGTTCAAGGTGAGGGAACTGATCCATGATGCGGATTCAGCTACTTGAGCTAAGGAAGGAGGGTGGTAAAAACAATGATTCTAGCTCAAGTATGTATATCGGTATCCACAAGCCTACTCAAGCAATGCATCAAAAGATATTTACAATTCAAGTTCAGGGTTATCACTTAGCTAGAGTTGAGTGTAATTCAAACTTGCTTCTCAGATTCAAATCGTTTCAAGCTTTACAAGCACAGAATGAGTTTCACAAGCATATTTAGTTCAAGTTCTCAAGTGATTTACTCTCTAGGAAAAAAATCTATCATTGCTCCTTGCACTGATGCAATCCTACATGATGCAACTAGACTCGATCTTAAAATGCGAGATGCAACTAGAATGATGTATTTTTTTGTGTTTTTCGGTTTTATCATATGTGCTAAGCTAAATGAGACTTAAGAGTGCAAAAGTCAAATAAGAACAAAGGAAACAAGATTAGCAAACACAAAGCTCCTCCCCCACACTTAGATAACACAGTCCCTTGTGTTATAGAAGCGTGTGAGAGAAGTGGAAAGACAAACTGAACGAATGCAAGATGATATATACAAGATGCATATGTACAAGGTTTGAAGTCGATACCTTAGTCGGAGAGGTCGGATCCCAAGTAGTGCGAGGGATTCGATGTTGAGCAGGAGGGAGTGGGCTGACGTGGTGGGCTGCTTTCTGAGGGTTCAGGCAGGAAAGCTGTGGCTGTATCGATCCAGTCTTCTTTGCCTGGTGGAAACTCCGGGTTCCTCGCGTTTGAGCTTTCTCCAACTCCTTCTTCTGTAATCGGTGCGGTTGAGGTCGCTGAGTTCTTATCCGGTGAGGATGGCCTCGTGAGCTGCTTTACTTTCTTCTTCAAATGCCTTACACAATCCACCAATGCGTGGATGGTTTTGTCTTGCCACTTACACCACTTTTGGAGGGTGTTCACTCGTGAATACAGCTTCTTGGTGTGGTATTCAGGCTCACCCCACACTTGCGGATCAAAGTGATACCCACCTTGAGTCAGAGATTGGGTAAATTATCCCTGCCTCAAGGAGTTTGAGTATCTCCTTCTTAACCACCTCTTTGAGGTTTGGGTTAAGACGTCGTTGATGCTCAATAGAGGACATAGCTTGGTCCTCTAGGTGTATCCTGTGGGTGCATATGTCAGGAGAGATCCCTCTAATATCAGCCAAATAATATCCTATGGCTCTCCTGAACTTTCTTATCTCACTAAGCAATGCACTCTCTTCATGTTCAAGCAAGCTATCATTAATGATCACGGGATATGTGGAGTTTAAACCCAAGAAATCGTACCTGAGCCCTGTTGTTAGAGGCTTGAGCTTAACAGGGGGTGCATCAGCGTCATTCCAATCGGCATCAAAGCTGCAATGGCCCGGAACAGCTTCCTCGGCTTTTTCCTTCTCGCGCGGCTTACCATCGACCTCGGCACAAGCTGTCGCGGCCATGATATCCCAAGGTGTCTCCTCAACGCTCGTGGACTCCCCGATGTCTAAAATGTCGAGGCCAGTCTTCCTGAGCTCCAGAAACCTCTCCTGAGCTCCAAGTTCCTTCGGTTGGTCCAAGAGACGCTTGTACACCTTGCTTTCCTCGTTCAAATACCCGTGCTCGCTTTGTTCCCTTGTTAAGACCACTTCTAATGGGTCTTCTGCGTTTAACTCCTCTAGGAGCTCATCAGCTAGCTCCTCCATAGCCTCCACATAGAAAACCTGACCTCCAATGGTCGGTTTCTTCATCATTTCTTTCACGTTGAACATCATAGTTTCGGAACCGATGTGTAGCTCGATCATACCCCCTCTCACGTCGATGATCGCTCCTGCTGTTGCTAAGAACGGTCGCCATAAGATAATGGGGTCTAGAGGTTCCTCGTCCATCTCAAGAACTATGAAGTCCGTGGGGATCTCTATTTCACCGATTCTCAAAGGCATATCCTCAAGTAAGCCCACCGGTAGTCTAACCGATCTATCAGCTAATACAAGGGAGATCTTGGCCGGCTTGTAGCTTTTGAATCCCAGTCTCTTGGCCACCGTGTAAGGCATTAAGCTCACAGAAGCTCCCAGATCACATAAGCAGTTTGAGAACTTCAAGTGACCTATGGCACACGGCAAGGTAAAGCTGCCCGGATCGGATAGATTTCTTGGTATAGATCTCCTCTGAATTATAGCGCTGCACTCGTGACTCAATATTACCATACCCTGGAGCTCCTTTGTCTTGTTGAGAATCGCATCCTTTAGAAACTTTCCAAGCTGAGGTATAGCTAAGAAAGCGTCTATGATGGGTAAAGTCAGTTGCGTGTTCTCCAAGTGTTTCTCAAAGACCGTCTTGGCCTTGTCTAGGATTTTCTTCTTGAAACGCCCTGGGAATGGTATCTTGGGCTGGTAAGGTGGTGGTGGAACGTAGGGCTTCTCAAGCTCAGGTGTCTTCTCCACCTCCTTTCCTTTGTCTTTGATCGGTTCCTTCTCCAAAACCTCTTTTTGTTGCGCATCATCTGAGGCTGCCTCCCCTCGGAGTTGCTCATTGGCCTCAATGAGCTTTGTCTTAGGTTCTGGAGTTTGTAATTCTTTACCACTCCTCAATGTGATGGCGTTCACATACTCCTTGGGGTTAGGCTCCGGCTTACCTGGTAAAGCCGGTCGTCTTGATGATGTAGAGGCTTGATTCTGCTTAAGCTCTCTAATATCCTGTTGCATTGTAGCGTGTTGGCTCTCCACCCTCTGCTGACCCTGTAACAGTTGCTGTAGAATCCCACAGACGTCAGTTCCCATCTGATTCTGACCCGTTCCCTGGTTCTGTTGCGGATTACCCATTGGCTGCGGATTGAACCCTGGTTGAAACTTATGTTGCTGCGGTTGGCTGTAAAAGGTGTTGCTTTGAGCCGGTTGATTCTGCTGACTGTAACTCTGCTGCTGCCCACTGAATTGGTGCTTGGGCTGAAACCTATTCTGAAATGGAGCTTTTGGAGCATAGCTTTGTTGGTGTTGGTGAGCAGGGTAAACTTGGTCTTGAGGGTTAGCTACATTTGGGTTTCGGTAAGAGAGGTTTGGATTATTGCTATAGTTGTTAAACCGCTGATACCTCTGCTGATTCCCTATGTAGTTCAGCTCCTCTTGAGTTAAACCATCTTCATTGACATTATCAAAGCTCGCCCCTTGCTCATCAAACTCGCCTACAAAGTGTATTGGCTTTTGTGTAGCCATTAGAACTTTGTCAAGCTTGCTCTGTAGCTCTCTGATATCTTTCTTCATGCGCTGTTCTTCACTAGATCCTTTTGAACAGTTTGCCCTGTCAAAGTCTTCTCCATACGTGTCATTGGACATGGCCAGGTTCTCCACTAGTTCCATTGCCGCATTGATTTCTTTCCCAAGAAAATTTCCATTTGAAGCTGTATCGAGTTGGTTTCTGATCTTGGGGAGTGCACCTCGGTATAAAGTACTTAAGAGGGATGCCTCCAAAAAGCCGTGGTGTGGGCATTGGTTGGTATAGCTCCTGAACAGTTCCCAGGCTTCACTAAAGCTCTCGTTGTTGTGCTGCGTGAAACTTGAGATTTGATTCCTTAGCTTGGCCGTGCGTGATGTGGAGAAGAACTTTGATAAGAACGCCAGTTTACACTGCTCCCATGTTTGTATAGAACCCCTCGGGAGGTTCTTTTCCCACTGGTGAGCTTTATCACCGAGGCTGAATGGGAACAGGCGTAGCTTGAAGCTATCTTCTGACACGCCATTAATCTTCGTCAGGTCGCAAACCCGATCAAACTGATCAAGATGCTCAAGAGGGTCCTCTCCGGGTAGACCGTGAAACTTGGTGTTCTGCACCATATTGAGCATGGAAGCTTTAACTTCAAAGTTGTTGTTCTGCACAGGTGGTGCCTGAATCCCGGCTCTATATTGGTGCGCGTTAGCTCGGTCGTTTTCTCCAACAAAGACCGGAGGAGGTTGTCTCTGAGCTGGTGGCGGAGGCGGATGAACATGATGGGCTTGCTGCTCATTTCTATTTGCTTGATGTTGATTTTGCTGAGCAAGCCTTTCATTTCTTTGAGCCTGTTGTTGGTTTACGAAGGCTTGTTGTTCATTTCTTTCTGCCTGCGCCTGATTAGCCTGAGCCTGGTGCTCGGCATCTTGAGCCCGCCGCTATATTCTTTGCTGTTCTGCCATTCCAAGCCTTTCAAAGTGTCGTTCTCTCTCGCGAGCTCGCCTTTCGATCCTGTTAATGTTATTGTCGTAGGGCAGAGGCGGTTCTGTGCTGCGAGATCTGGTTTTCATGCACCTGAAAACAAAGCCAAAACTTGCAAAAGAGTTAGGAAAATAAAAGAAAATAAAGTCTTGATCTTAAGAACAAATAAGAGACTAATGCTCCCACAAGTTGGCAACGGCGCCAATTGATAACTAAGAGTTTTTGAGGCTCTTTGTAGAGGTTATCAGTCCCCTGTCTTGTAGTACAAGGGGTTATCAATCCAAACTTGTGTTTGAGGCACTAATCTATGTTACTTGTGATCTTAAGTCAAGATGAACAGGTAAAGGTTTTTGCTAAACTACTTCACAAGCAAATAAACATGAAAATGAAATAAAAGATGGGGATTAAACTGGATCGAGATGCAAATGATTAACAGTAAATAAGCAGATGATTCGGATGATGAATATATATGATAAAGACAGAAGCTTTAGACAGGATATATGACTCGGGTGCTTCCAAGCTAGACTAGTAAGTTAATGAATCAGATTTATCAAGCGGTTTCATTTAACATGAACTCAAAGTATGTTAATCTTCTCATGAAAGCATTAGACATCTAAACTGATCCTCTTTCATACCAAAATCCCTTTTGAGAAGCATGAATCAGTCAGCATTATGATTCAGTTCAATAAGTTATTTAAGAGAACAAACTATCACTCTCGCGATGAAAGACTCTTAAACCCTTAACCGAGTGGTTCAGACATTTCTACAAACACTTTTGATGCGAGATATGTCTCAGATCTGAACCTCAAGTGATGTGCTTGGATCCAGCTTAGAGATCTCGTCGGTTAAAGAATGAAACATGTAAGACTAGACCCCTAAACTCACTAATCTATCATGAAAGCACCCTAATCTACCTATCTAAAGCCGCTTAAACGACTACTCACTGATCATAACGAGCTCACTAAGTCCTTTGCAAGACGTGTAGCTAGTCATGATAAGGAATTTAATGCTGGAGAATAAAAGAAATAAAGTAAGAACAAGATTCTGATGCAAAAACGAGATATCAGATTAGATTAATCAAGTTTCACAAAAGAGGCAAGTTCTTAAAGCTAAAAGATGATAAGAGATAAGATAACTAGGTTTTTGGTCCTAAAATCTATTTATAGAGAAGGGAAAGTGTTGCGGGTCAGCCCGGAACAAACCGGGTACTGAGCCGCCTTCTTGGGTCGTTGGGTGAGCACCACGGTGTGTCGGAGTGTGAAGCTGAGGTCTTGATGCCGAGAGGTGCACGTGAGCAAAGATCAAGATGGAGATCTCGTGAAGAACACGTCAAGAACATGCATGAACCCTAGTCTTCGATCCATCTTCACATGTGTTCTCTTAAGTCACCTTGTTCTTGATTCCGGAGTTATGACAAGGGACCTCGCCATGTAATTCTGAGGAGCTTGGTAGTCGAGGGGTTCAGGAAGACGGAGTCCGGCATGCAATGCCGAGGTCTTTGTACCGAGGTGCATGTTCAACACTTAGTCGTTTTCAGCTTCACTTTCCTTGCATGCATGCCTTGATCTCAACATACCGAGGGATCAGTAAGAGGTTTAGCCCAAAATGCTCTCAAAATATGAGCCTCGGCCTGATCAATGTCGAGGTAACGATGTCGAGGCTCGAGAGAATACTTAGCGCGTATCGTAACTCATTTGGGCTCGTATCGACCCGCTTGTCTTCCGGAAGCAATAACTTTCAGCACACGACTCCAAATGCTTTAAAACCAGTTCCATAGTGAAGATGACTCATTCAGCTCAAACTTTTGTGAAGAAACCATCGGAGCTTGGGAGGTGGAAGGCTTCCTGGATTGCTCATCTTTGTACCGCATTGGAATGACCGGAAAGTACCGCATTGGAATGATGGTATCTTCCAAACCACCGCTCCGAATTGAAAGACTCCAAGTGTTCCGGAAGGAACATTCATAGAGCTTGAATATTGATGAAGGCTCTTTGAACTGGTTCGAATCGGAAGGTTTTCGTCCCACGTAATCTTTGAAGCTCAGCTGATCGGCGTTCGGGTGCATGCGAGACAGGCACGTCTTCCGGAGGCGATATCTCTCTTCTCACTGGTCCGAATTGCATGATTCCAACTGTTCTGGGATCTTGGCTTGATTATCTCCAACTTTGATGAAGATCTCGTCAACTGATTCGAACTGGAAGGTTCCCCGGATTGGTGATCTTTGAAGTGCGCGGGTGAAAATGGATTTTGGCCGAGAAATGCTTCCCGCGGTAAGGAAAATGTCCGAGAATCATGTACCGCGGTAAGCTTTTTAGCCGATAAATCTTCTCCCCTCGGCATAAAATTTTACCTGATGAGAATTTCACCCGATACTCATTTTTAGTCGATAACGACCGTTCGGTAATGATTTTGGCCGAGGTATTCGTACAGCCGGTACTAATTTTGGCCGAGAAATTCCTCCAAGCGGGTTTCACCATTTTTGACCCTTTTCTTCACCGCTTTCATTCCTGATCCTCCTCTTGAGCTCCAAATAGCCTCCAAAGCACCTGATAAAGACTTCAAAACATGCAAAACTCTCTGGGATCTAATGCAAGTCCTAAAACCTATTTTGATGCCTAAAGACTCAATATACATGAGAAAACACATGATATGGACTCTAAAATGCAGCCTAAATGATGCAAAATACAGACATATCACCACTCCACTAAGTATTCAGATCAGCTCCAAGAAAAACGCCCCACTAATGACACTTCTTCTAATAAGGATACCACAGGGTTAAATCAGGTAAATTATTCTATCCCATTCATATTTTGCGAATACAAGAACGCTACCAGCTTATTTCTCTCACAAGCAAACCCCGTATTTTGACATTTTCAGATTCTGTCCTCTAATAACTCATTACATCCTGCGGAGTGCGTTGTTCAGACCGAGCACACGGACATTGTGGCTAAGGTAATACTGATATAATTGTTATTGAAAGTGCTTACACCATCTGAGGGTTAGTTACAAGGTCAGTTTAGTTTTCCGCTGGTTGCATAGCCATATCTAACAATATCATGTTTGCCTAGTTATATTTCCATTTAGACTTACGCGGAATTCTGTGTCTCGGCAATGCTTATAGGTCGACCTCAATACCGCAGAAGGTCTACGCAATACTTCTGACCAGCAACAAAAATTAGCGGTAACAAATAAGATTAGTTCAGGTTTCCAAATGTCCACCGATAGTAGTGTTTACGTGAATATTTTCTGTGTATTCAACTTAGGGCCTGTATTACATTGATAATGATGAAGCCATCTCTACTGTTATTGCTTTTCTTAACACATGGCTGCCTAAAGATTTTGCTGGCTTGATTGATTTTGAACATATAGAGATAACCAATCCTAGTTGGAAACCATACCCGTCCTTTTCTAAGCTGGCTCATTATGTCCATATCAACTAACATGAGTGTGGGTCCATTGCTGAGTGCCTACATTTGTACCTTTTATTCGTGCTAACATAATTCCCACTAACGGAGGATATAAATCACGAGACACAATCCGAATCTGTGAAGGTAACATCTTTTATTTAACATTTCGTTAAATCATACATGTTTATTCAATTCTTTAAAGTAACTTACAACGACGTTCAAATTATTATTTCAGATCTCCCACCCTTGTACAACTACTGATTTAGTTGGCAATGATGAGGTAAATTAACATTTTGGGTTAAGTTGTTTACTACATTATCCCATTCATTAGTATATTTCTATGTACACCAACACCCGAATAATATCCATGTCCATGATTACACTCCAAAATGATGTCCGTATTGTGATGATTTTTCAATACCTGCAGTTTCCATGTCCACCAAATCTGCAAGATGAGATAGGAATCAAGGATATTACCATGCCACTAGTAAAACCGGTAAGTCGTACGAATGTCTACCCACATAATTTCGTACACATATATAATTAATCCATTGATGCATGTAGCAACCACCTAGTTCCGTACATGGCCTAATATCATACATCTAATGTGCATGAGTTTTACATAGCAACAACTGATAATTGAATACAGGATACCTTCCAGCCAGAACAGGTCCTAACCATCTTTTCGACACAGGATCCAACAACGGTTTTAAACAGTCTAATGCCTCCCCCAGCCAATGTAATACTTCCATTTTGGCCCACCTTTACTTAGTGGATCATACACAATTTCGTTGTTCTGTAACTTAGAAAATCAATGTCAAATTGCAGGTGGAGCAAACAATTAGAAGAGATATCAATTCTTCGAAATATTCCGCGCCAGCTGACTCCCAATTCTCACTATGGCACTCTTCAACTACCGCCCGGGATCCTAATGATATTCTTCCACTGATTTCTAACGAACAGTACACAGAATTTCATCATGTCCTTTGCTCTTCTCCGTTCAGGTAACCATCTATCTTTGCTAAACAACATTGCATCTGGAAAACTCTCCGGTTAACTAACCATATTTTTGAATTTATATTCTGAAGGTCCCATACAGTACCCAGTGGTCAAGAACTTAACAACGACTTCTTCATTGCTCTTGCGGATAAGGATGAATGGACTACGCCACTAGTAATTAGTTGGACTATGTTTACCTTACTTATTCATACAACAATGGGTTTTCTTACTAACTTATTAAACCTGCCTACATTTACCTTAATTTCAGCACATGGACATGCTAATGACTACTCTCGCCAGACGCCATGAAAGAACTCTGCAGGCTAAGCGATGTACCTTCGTTGCCCAAAACCTCGTAACCACGCTGCAAGCGAAATACATGTCATTCAGTACGTCCATCAACAAGGACCTGTTCACCTGGGACGACAAAGTCAAAAAATGTGTGGCAACACAAGGAAAAACTTGGTTTAATGACGTTGATTTTATCTACACACCAATGCTTTGGGGTGCCAATCACTAGATCGGTTTAGCTATCAGTTTAAAGCTATGGTTTATTTACGTCTTAGATCCGATTCCCACTCTCACCAACAAGGAAGACTCATGCACATACATGGAACCTGTCATTCACCAGCTTCAATTCATTGTGAAGAAGTTCTGTCGTGATGACCAGTTGCAGTCTCATGGGGTTGAGCCGTTCAAATGGGAAAGAGTCAAGGGAAATTACAAAGTGTCAAGTATTGCCCAATCTGGTCCGATAGCGGTAAAACTAATGGAGAACCACCTTCTCGGGGATGTAATCAAAGATGGCTCATTGTTTTCAGACGCAACCATTATATCTATCAAGAGGGCCTACGCCATGGACATGTATCGAGAGCTTGTCACACCTCTTTATATGTCCACATAAATCTAGCTGTCCAAACCTCTCCCTAATTTGTGTTTTCAAAACCAACTCACGTCTTTTGTTGTTGTTTATATTACCTAATTAGTATCATTGTGTTACCATTTTAGTTTCCTTTCTGTACTTATACTCTCTCGTATTGAATGAATGTGTTCTCGTTCCAGAAGAGGAACTCAGGTAGTTCCCTCTCTTGTTTCTGATGCCAAGTAGTGCTTTACCCTCTGACCGTTCACCACAAATCTTTGTCCAGCTTTTCCTTTTAAAACAACGGCTCCATAACGTCTCACTTCAAGAATCGTAAACGGACCGGACCACCTAGACCTTAGCTTTTCAGGGAACAGCTTAAGTCTTGAGTTGAACAACAGAACTTGATCCCCTTCTTTGAACTCTCTCTTGTGTATCTTCTTTTCATGGAGCGCCTTTGTCCTTTCTTTGTAGATTTTGGAGCTCTCAAAAGCGTCTAAACGGATCTCCTCAAGCTCATGAAGCTGTAAAACTCTGTTTTTTTTAGCTGTCTTGATATCAAAGTTCAAAAGCTTCACTGCCCACAAGGCTTTGTATTCCAACTCAACCGGTAAGTGACAGCTTTTCCCATAGAGCAAGTTAAAGGGTGAGGTTCCAATGGGAGTTTTGTATGCGGTTCTGTAAGCCCACAAAGCATCATCTAGTTTCTTGCTCCAATCTTTCCGAGATGAGCTCACGGTTCTCTCCAAAATGGCCTTGATCTGGCGGTTTGAGACCTCCACTTGGCCACTAGTTTGAGGATGATAAGGGCTGGCCACCTTGTGCTTTACCCCGTGCTTCTTCAAAAGACTCTCAAGAGTCTTGTTGATAAAGTGGCTTCCCCCGTCGCTGATAACTACCCTTGGGACTCTGAACCTTGGGAGACTGATGCTCTTGAAGAGTTTTACCTTAATCTTTGAATCATTAGTCGGAGATGCAACCGCTTCAACCCACTTACTTACATAGTCCACCGCGACAAGTATATACTGATTCCTGTATGAGCTTACAAAGGGACCCATGAAGTCAATGCCCCAACAGTCGAAGACCTCTACTTCAAAAATCGGGTTTTGAGGCATTTCATTCCTCTTGGATATGTTACCGTGCCTTTGACAAGCTTCACACCTTGAGACTACATCCTGAGCGTCTTTGAACATGGTCAGCCACCAGACACCGCTTTGTAAAACCTTGGCGACCGTCTTGAATGCACCTAAGTGACCATCATACGTCAAACCATGGCATTCTTGCAGCACTGGATAGATCTCCTCCTCGGCCAAGCATCGCCTATAGAGATGATCCTTGTTAAGCACGTATAGATACGGCTCATCCCAATGGTATCTCATCACATCTCTAAAGAACTTCTTCCTTTGATAAGTATCAAGATCAGGTGGTTCTAAACCGCATGAGAAGTAGTTCACCAGATCTGCGAACCATGGGAGGCTTCTCTCTTTGATCGTGTTGGCTTCCTCCACTTCTAAGTAAGACCGGACCAGCATGAGATGTTCCTCGGGTAAAGCATCGTCTATAGGGACTTGTTCTTCAATTCTCAGCCTTGAGAGATGGTCGGCAGCTCCATTATCAATACCCTTTTTATCAAGCACCTCCATATCGAACTCTTGAACTAACAGAACCCATCTTAGAAGCCTCGGCTTAGCATCCTTCTTGGTCATCAAATACCTCAAAGCCGCGTGATCTGTATAGACTGTGACCTTTGATCCCACTAGATAGCTCCTGAATTTATCAAATGCAAATACAATGGCGAGCATTTCCTTCTCAGTGGTGGCATATTTTTCTTGAGCTGAATCCAAGGTGCGGCTTGCGTAATAGATCACGTGAAGCTTCTTGTCTTTCTTCTGCCCCAAGACAGCCCCCACGGCATAATCAGATGCATCCGTCATCACTTCGAATGGTAATGACCAATCAGGGGCTTGTACAACCGGTGCACTGATCAATGCTTCCTTGATTCTCTTAAACGCTTCTTCACATTCACCATCAAAGATAAACTACACCTCTTTACACAATAGTCTCGTCAAGGGTCGAGCTATTTTGGAGAAATCTTTGATAAATCTTCTGTAGAACCCTGCGTGACGAAGGAAACTTCTTATTCCTTTTACTGAGTTTGGAGCTTGTAGGTTCACCATAACCTCGATCTTAGCTTTGTCCACCTCTATGCCCTTCTCTGATACCTTGTGCCCCAAGACAATCCCTTCTTGGACCATGAAATGGCATTTCTCCCAGTTCAAGACGAGCCTGTGCTCCTCACATCGCTTTAGAACCTGAGATAGATTAGCAAGACAATCGGAGAAAGAGGAGCTGTATACGGAAAAATCATCCATAAACACCTCCACTTTCTCTTCAATTAGATCAGAGAAAATATGCATCATGCATCTTTGAAAAGTGGCCGGTGCATTAAAAAGACCGAAAGGCATTCTCCTATAAGCATAAGTGCCATAAGGGCAAGTAAATGTTGTTTTCTGTTGATCTCGGGGATCTATGGGGATCTGAAAGAAACCCGAGTAACCATCAAGAAAACAAAAATAAGGATGATTAGCTAGCCTCTCAAGCATTTAATCAATGAATGGCAAAGGAAAATGATCTTTTCTAGAAGCAGAATTCAGTTTTCTATAGTCTATGCACATGCGATGACCGGTTATGGTTCTTTGGGCTATAAGCTCATCCTTTTCGTTTTTAACCACCGTGATCCCACCTTTCTTGGGCACAACGTGAAGAGGAGATACCCACCTTGAGTCAGAGATTGGGTAAATTATCCCAACGTGAAGCCGAGGTCTTTATGCCGAGGTGTGCACGTGAGTCAGGATCCAGATGAAGATCTCGTGAAAAACACGTCAAGAACATGCATGAACCCTAGTCTTGATCCTGTGGGTGCATATGTCAGGAGAGATCCCTCTAATATCAGCCAAATAATATCCTATGGCTCTCCTGAACTTTCTTATCTCACTAAGCAATGCACTCTCTTCATGTTCAAGCAAGCTATCATTAATGATCACGGGATATGTGGAGTTTAAACCCAAGAAATCGTACCTGAGCCCTGTTGTTAGAGGCTTGAGCTTAACAGGGGGTGCATCAGCGTCATTCCAATCGGCATCAAAGCTGCAATGGCCCGGAACAGCTTCCTCGGCTTTTTCCTTCTCGCGCGGCTTACCATCGACCTCGGCACAAGCTGTCGCGGCCATGATATCCCAAGGTGTCTCCTCAACGCTCGTGGACTCCCCGATGTCTAAAATGTCGAGGCCAGTCTTCCTGAGCTCCAGAAACCTCTCCTGAGCTCCAAGTTCCTTCGGTTGGTCCAAGAGACGCTTGTACACCTTGCTTTCCTCGTTCAAATACCCGTGCTCGCTTTGTTCCCTTGTTAAGACCACTTCTAATGGGTCTTCTGCGTTTAACTCCTCTAGGAGCTCATCAGCTAGCTCCTCCATAGCCTCCACATAGAAAACCTGACCTCCAATGGTCGGTTTCTTCATCATTTCTTTCACGTTGAACATCATAGTTTCGGAACCGATGTGTAGCTCGATCATACCCCCTCTCACGTCGATGATCGCTCCTGCTGTTGCTAAGAACGGTCGCCATAAGATAATGGGGTCTAGAGGTTCCTCGTCCATCTCAAGAACTATGAAGTCCGTGGGGATCTCTATTTCACCGATTCTCAAAGGCATATCCTCAAGTAAGCCCACCGGTAGTCTAACCGATCTATCAGCTAATACAAGGGAGATCTTGGCCGGCTTGTAGCTTTTGAATCCCAGTCTCTTGGCCACCGTGTAAGGCATTAAGCTCACAGAAGCTCCCAGATCACATAAGCAGTTTGAGAACTTCAAGTGACCTATGGCACACGGCAAGGTAAAGCTGCCCGGATCGGATAGATTTCTTGGTATAGATCTCCTCTGAATTATAGCGCTGCACTCGTGACTCAATATTACCATACCCTGGAGCTCCTTTGTCTTGTTGAGAATCGCATCCTTTAGAAACTTTCCAAGCTGAGGTATAGCTAAGAAAGCGTCTATGATGGGTAAAGTCAGTTGCGTGTTCTCCAAGTGTTTCTCAAAGACCGTCTTGGCCTTGTCTAGGATTTTCTTCTTGAAACGCCCTGGGAATGGTATCTTGGGCTGGTAAGGTGGTGGTGGAACGTAGGGCTTCTCAAGCTCAGGTGTCTTCTCCACCTCCTTTCCTTTGTCTTTGATCGGTTCCTTCTCCAAAACCTCTTTTTGTTGCGCATCATCTGAGGCTGCCTCCCCTCGGAGTTGCTCATTGGCCTCAATGAGCTTTGTCTTAGGTTCTGGAGTTTGTAATTCTTTACCACTCCTCAATGTGATGGCGTTCACATACTCCTTGGGGTTAGGCTCCGGCTTACCTGGTAAAGCCGGTCGTCTTGATGATGTAGAGGCTTGATTCTGCTTAAGCTCTCTAATATCCTGTTGCATTGTAGCGTGTTGGCTCTCCACCCTCTGCTGACCCTGTAACAGTTGCTGTAGAATCCCACAGACGTCAGTTCCCATCTGATTCTGACCCGTTCCCTGGTTCTGTTGCGGATTACCCATTGGCTGCGGATTGAACCCTGGTTGAAACTTATGTTGCTGCGGTTGGCTGTAAAAGGTGTTGCTTTGAGCCGGTTGATTCTGCTGACTGTAACTCTGCTGCTGCCCACTGAATTGGTGCTTGGGCTGAAACCTATTCTGAAATGGAGCTTTTGGAGCATAGCTTTGTTGGTGTTGGTGAGCAGGGTAAACTTGGTCTTGAGGGTTAGCTACATTTGGGTTTCGGTAAGAGAGGTTTGGATTATTGCTATAGTTGTTAAACCGCTGATACCTCTGCTGATTCCCTATGGAGATCAGCTCCACTTGAGTTAAACCATCTTCATTGACATTATCAAAGCTCGCCCCTTGCTCATCAAACTCGCCTACAAAGTGTATTGGCTTTTGTGTAGCCATTAGAACTTTGTCAAGCTTGCTCTGTAGCTCTCTGATATCTTTCTTCATGCGCTGTTCTTCACTAGATCCTTTTGAACAGTTTGCCCTGTCAAAGTCTTCTCCATACGTGTCATTGGACATGGCCAGGTTCTCCACTAGTTCCATTGCCGCATTGATTTCTTTCCCAAGAAAATTTCCATTTGAAGCTGTATCGAGTTGGTTTCTGATCTTGGGGAGTGCACCTCGGTATAAAGTACTTAAGAGGGATGCCTCTAAGAAGCCGTGGTGTGGGCATTGGTTGGTATAGCTCCTGAACCGTTCCCAGGCTTCACTAAAGCTCTCGTTGTTGTGCTGCGTGAAACTTGAGATTTGATTCCTTAGCTTGGCCGTGCGTGATGTGGAGAAGAACTTTGATAAGAATGCCAGTTTACACTGCTCCCATGTTTGTATAGAACCCCTCGGGAGGTTCTTTTCCCACTGGTGAGCTTTATCACCGAGGCTGAATGGGAACAGGCGTAGCTTGAAGCTATCTTCTGACACACCATTAATCTTTGTCAGGTCGCAAACCCGATCAAACTGATCAAGATGCTCAAGAGGGTCCTCTCCGGGTAGACCGTGAAACTTGGTGTTCTGCACCATATTGAGCAGGGAAGCTTTAACTTCAAAGTTGTTGTTCTGCACAGGTGGTGCCTGAATCCCAGCTCTATATTGGTGCGCGTTAGCTCGGTCGTTTTCTCCAACAAAGACCGGAGGAGGTTGTCTCTGAGCTGGTGGCGGAGGCGGATGAACATGATGGGCTTGCTGCTCATTTCTATTTGCTTGATGTTGATTTTGCTGAGCAAGCCTTTCATTTCTTTGAGCCTGTTGTTGGTTAACGAAGGCTTGTTGTTCATTTCTTTCTGCCTGCGCCTGATTAGCCTGAGCCTGGTGCTCGGCATCTTGAGCCTGCTGCTCTATTCTTTGCTGTTCTGCCATTCCAAGCCTTTCAAAGTGCCGTTCTCTCTCGCGAGCTCGCCTTTCGATCCTGTTGATGTTATTGTCGTAGGGCAGAGGCGGTTCTGTGCTGCGAGATCTGGTTTTCATGCACCTGAAAACAAAGCCAGAACTTGCAAAGAGTTAGGAAAATAAAAGAAAATAAAGTCTTGATCTTAAGAACAAATAAGAGACTAATGCTCCCACGAGTTGGCAATGGCGCCAATTGATAACTAAGAGTTTTTGAGGCTCTTTGTAGAGGTTATCAATCCCCTGTCTTGTAGTACAAGGGGTTATCAATCCAAACTTGTGTTTGAGGCACTAATCTATGTTACTTGTGATCTTAAGTCAAGATGAACAGGTAAAGGTTTTTGCTAAACTACTTCACAAGCAAATAAACATGAAAATGAAATAAAAGATGGGGATTAAACTGGATCGAGATGCAAATGATTAACAGTAAATAAGCAGATGATTCGGATGATGAATATATATGATAAAGACAGAAGCTTTAGACAGGATATATGACTCGGGTGCTTCCAAGCTAGACTAGTAAGTTAATGAATCAGATTTATCAAGCGGTTTCATTTAACAAGAACTCAAAGTATGTTAATCTTCTCATGAAAGCATTAGACATCTAAACTGATCCTCTTTCATACCAAAATCCATTTTGAGAAGCATGAATCAGTCAGCATTATGATTCAGTTCAATAAGTTATTTAAGAGAACAAACTATCACTCTCGCGATGAAAGACTCTTAAACCCTTAACCGAGTGGTTCAGACATTTCTACAAACACTTTTGATGCGAGATATGTCTCAGATCTGAACCTCAAGTGATGTGCTTGGATCCAGCTTAGAGATCTCGTCGGTTAAAGAATGAAACATGCAAGACTAGACCCCTAAACTCACTAATCTATCATGAAAGCACCCTAATCTACCTATCTAAAGCCGCTTAAACGACTACTCACTGATCATAACGAGCTCACTAAGTCCTTTGCAAGTCCTTGGTGCATTTGCGTGTTGGTGGGTCGAGAGCTGGGTTACACAACTGATCTTTGAGGACATAGAATGAGATGTTACACTGCTTGTCGAGCATGGTGAGGCTTCGGTTAGGCAGTAGAACCTGCGTGCCGTCTCTATGCAGTAGGGTGAAGTTGTAAACCCATTTGTCCCCTGACTTGCCTCCGAAGAAACCACTTTTACTTAGGTATAACTCATCAATGAGATTCGGCTTCTTTGGTGAATCAGGGAATATAAACCCTTGAGCCCTCAGGATCTTGGTGACTATCCAACCGTTCTGAAGTCTTCTTGCTCCTCGCTTCTTGCGGTCGCACCATACATTGTGCCGATAAGTGAGCATTTGAATGGCAAAGAATGCACCCAATGATGGTACATGCAGCGGCCCTTGGAACTCTTTCTTGTTCTTTATTTGAGTGATGAACGGCTTCAGTCCGAGTCCCAACAGTTCAAGCTCGGCCGTGTGAATAACACCAGGGTTAAAGGTCGAGAAGAATGTTGATGCTAGGACGCGGTTTGTGTATCTGATCGCAGGGTTCCTTATGCAGCTTGTCTTGCTCTTGCCTCCGAGGTAAGGTCCAAAAGATATCGTTTCCCACAAGGCGGCCAACTCATCACGAGGGTACACAAACTTGTCAAGCGAGCTTCCATTCCTTTCAAACCCAAAGATTTCATCAAGCTCCTTGAAACTGACCTTGTAGTGCACGCTATCCATTTCAAACTCAATGTGGCCGAATCCTTTGCCATGTAAACGCTTTGGATCTCTCTTGGGGTAGATGATGACCTCCAAGGTTGCAAGAAACTGCTGTGTAATCCCTTCATAGGCAACATCGCTCATCTCAAAGAACTTTGCCAAGCCCATATTCTCAAAAATGAGGGTCACGTCATCAAGTATCTCGAGTTTCCTCAGCAACTCCAAGTCAGGGAAGCGACCTTGAGCCACTCTTATTGAGTTAAAGTGGTCCAAGTATTCTTCAGTAGTTGGGAAGTGTTCTTCCTCGGGCTCGGCCTTTGGTTCTTTCTTGGACTTTTTGTCACCGTTGTCTACATAAGGGACTAAGGCTCTGGGCTCGTCGTCATCCGATCCCACAGCTGCCTTCTTCCCGTTCCTCTTTGATTCGAGAGCTGGTGCCAGAGTGAGCTCAGTATTTTTTGCTCGTTTGGGGGTTGGCTCGTCATCAGATCGCATCGAGGGTTTCTTACTGGTCCCTCCACTATGTGGCACGGCAACGGCTTTTCCATTCAAGACTCTCTTCCGGCCCGCACTTTTGTTTGTCTCGTGGGTAGGAACGGTTCGGTCTCCGGCCATCTGCAAGGGAGATTCTCAAAGAAACTGTCAGAACCAAGTATATCGTTAAGCACATGTATCTCAAGATTGGCAAGTACAAAACTTTTTCTCTAACAGAAATGGTATTCATAGCTTTTTAAAACATCAAGGAAAGTAATAACAAGCCAGAACAACCGATTAGAGACAAGTTATCTAGACATTTCAGCTCAAACACACAAATCATCATTAAGACCGATTCCAAGCGCATTTCCTCAAGAATTTTAAAAACTCAAGAGCAAGTGATATTAAATGCAAAGACCGGTTTTTCGTGTGTTGTCTACCCTGGTGGAATTTACAAAATTGTTCCCAAAGGCCGATATACTCTAAAAGAATCGATTCCACATTTTACAAACATTTAAGCTCGCAAAGAATGAAGGAAAAAGATGAGTTCTTTAAGATGCAAATACCTTTGGGAATGCAAGATTTAAGCTGAATGAGATGCTTATGCAGAGTAGACAACACCCTAACGAGTCTAGAACGCTTGGAATCACGCAAAATGAACGACAAATGAGTGAGTTGTGTTCGTGAAATGCAGAGAAAAGAGTCAAGAGGGCAAACTCTGCGTTTTGGCTAAGTATGGAGGTTGGTATGGGCTGGAGCGCGCTTTCCAGCTGGCATTTGGACTGTTGTGGGACTGGTCCCCTCTTGTGCTCCAGCTCCAGCCGTTGACCGCGCCAAAAACTACTTTGACCGGGTGTTTCAAATTTGAAATGCCGCGCAACCCTTCAAATGGACGCGGTATGGGGATGACGTGGGCTGTACGGACCAAGCCAAATTTTCTCGTGTTACTCTGAGCTGCCTCGACTTGTTCCACCCCGAGGGTACCAAGCCGAGTTGTCTGAACCCGTGCCAACGAGTAAATCCCCATAGCTTCCACGTCTCTTCTTTGGACCTCGCAAAGCCTCTTCTTCGTTCTAAGTGTTTCATGTGTTCTTGCTTTTGATCATTTCTTGAAACCGAGTACCTTGGCACGCTCCACCACGAGGGCATCATGCCGAGGTCACTTGTTTTTAGCAAAGAACACATGAAGCTTGGGGGTTTAGCCAGGCTGGCCTTGGTGTAAACTGGTCGCGGCCTCAGATCAAGGTTTTTGACTGTTTTAAGTGAACGTCGCCCCTCGGTATACTTATACCGAGGTGTTTACACCGTGAGCCTCCCCCCACACTTAGTTATTTTACCATAAATCTTCTCAGACACGACCATGATGAAATTAAGTCGAGGAATCTAGCTGAGGTTCTCAGTCACTCGGTAAAAGATGACCATGGTATGAATATACCGAGGGTCGATACCGAGGCTATGTATGCTCTTTGACTTAATTCATCAGGCCGTGTCTTTTTCAAGCTTTCTCTCACTTTCACCCTCAAGGTTCACTGTCTAAACTCCTGAAACACTTAACAAACCCTTCAAAAAGCTTCAAATAAAAAGAAAATGAAAATGAAAAACGAAATATGTACATGGATAAGCTTGGGGTGTCTCCCAATAGCACTTTGTTTAACGTCGCTAAGTTTGACTTTTCATACCTTTTCAGGCTGATTCCGGTTCAAGTAGAGGAACTGAGGTAGCTCCCTCCTTTGTTTCTGATGCCAAGTAATGCTTTACCCTCTGGCCGTTTACCACAAAACCTTGTCCATCTTTTCCTTTCAAAACCACGGCTCCATAGGGTCTTACTTCAAGAATCGTGAACGGACCGGACCACCTAGACCTCAGCTTCCCAGGGAATAGCTTCAGTCTTGAGTTAAATAACAGAACTTGGTCCCCTTCTTTGAACTCTCTCTTGTGTATCTTCTTGTCATGGAGCGCCTTGGTTCTTTCTTTGTAGATCTTAGAGCTCTCAAAAGCATCTAACCGGATCTCCTCAAGCTCATGAAGCTGTAGAACTCTTTTCTCTTGTGCGGTCTTGATGTCAAAGTTCAAAAGTCTCACTGCCCACAAGGCTTTGTATTCCAACTCAACCGGTAGATGACAGCTTTTCCCATAGAGCAAGTTAAACGGTGAGGTTCCAATGGGGGTTTTGTAGGCGGTTCTGTAAGCCCACAGAGCATCGTCAAGTTTCTTGCTCCAATCCTTCCTAGATGAGTTCACGGTCCTTTCCAAAATGGCCTTTATCTGACGGTTGGAAACCTCCACTTGGCCGCTGGTTTGCGGATGATAAGGGGTGGCCACCTTGTGCTTTACTCCGTGCTTCTTCAAAAGACTCTCAAGAGTCTTGTTGATGAAATGGCTTCCCCCATCACTGATGACTACTCTTGGTACTCCAAACCGTGGGAAAATGATACTCTTGAAGAGTTTTACCACCACTTTTGAATCGTTGGTCGGAGATGCAACCGCTTCAACCCATTTACTCACATAATCCACTGCTACAAGGATATATTAATTGATTCCCATATGAGCTTACAAAGGGAACCATGAATTCAATGCCCCAACAGTCAAAGACTTCTACCTCAAAGATTGGGTTTTGGGGCATTTCATTCCTTTTGGATATGTTTTCGTGCCTTTGACAAGCTTCGCACCTCGAGACTACTTCTTGGGCGTCTTTGAACATGGTCGGCCACCAGAAACCGCTCTGTAAAACTTTGGCAACTGTCTTGAACGCACCTAAATGACCACCATACGATGAGCCGTGGCATTCTTGTAGCACCGGATGAATTTCTTCTTCGGCCAAGCATCACCTATAGAGATGGTCCTTGTTAAGCACGTAAAGGTACGGCTCATCCCAATAATACCTCATCACATCTCTAAAGAACTTCTTCTTCTGATAGGTATCAAGATCCGGTGGCTCTAAACCGCAAGACAAGTAGTTCACTAGATCTGCGAACCATGGTAGGCTTCTTTCTTTGATCGTGTTGGCTTCCTCCAATTCTAGGTAAGACCTGACTATCATAAGGGTCTCCTCTGGTAATGCATCATCAATTGGGACCTGTTCTTCAATCCTCAACCTGGAGAGGTGATCTGCGGCTCTGTTTTCAATGCCTTTCTTGTCAAGTATCTCCATATCAAACTCTTGGAGTAATAGGATCCACCTCAACAACCTCGGCTTAGCGTCCTTCTTAGCCATCAGATATCTCAAGGCTGCATGATCTGTGTAAACTGTAACCTTTGATCCCACTAGATAACTCCTGAATTTATCAAATGCAAACACAATGGCAAGCATTTCCTTCTCGGTGGTGGCATACTTTTCTTGAGCCGAGTCTAAGGTGCGGCTTGCATAGTAGATCACATGGAGCTTCTTATCTTTCTTCTGCCCCAAGACAGCTCCCACGGCATAGTCAGATGCATCAGTCATCACTTCGAATGGTAAAGACCAATCAGGGGCTTGTACAATCGGTGCACTGATCAAAGCCTCCTTGATTCTCTTGAACGCTTCCTCACATTCTTCATCAAAGTTGAAATCCACTTCTTTGCACAATAACCTGGTCAAGGGCCTGGCTATCTTGGAGAAATCCTTGATGAACCGTCTATAGAACCCAGCGTGGCCAAGGAAGCTTCTTATTCCTTTCACAGAATTTGGGGCTTGTAGGTTCACCATCACCTCGATCTTGGCCTTATCCACCTCGATGCCTTTCTCTGATACCTTGTGTCCCAAGACAATGCCTTCTCGGACCATGAAATGACACTTCTCCCAGTTCAAGACAAGCCTATGCTCCTCACATTGCTTGAGAACCTGAGAAAGATTAGCAAGACATTCGGAGAAAGAGGAGTCGTATACGGAGAAGTCATCCATAAACACCTCAACTTTCTCTTCAATTAGATCAGAGAAAATGTGCATCATACATCTTTGAAAAGTGGCCAGTGCATTACACAAACCGAATGGCATTCTTCTATAAGCATAAGTGCCATAAGGGCAGGTGAATGTGGTTTTCTCTTGGTCTCTTGGATCTATTGGGATTTGGAAGAATCCAGAGTATCCATCGAGAAAACAGAAATAAGGATGATTAGCTAACCGTTCAAGCATTTGATCAATGAATGGTAAAGGGAAATGATCTTTTCTTGATGCAGAATTCAATTTCCTATAGTCAATGCACATGCGATGGCCGGTTATAGTTCTTTGGGCTATGAGTTCATCCTTATCGTTTTTCACCACCGTGATCCCACCTTTCTTGGGCACAACATGTACAGGAGATACCCACCGAGAGTCAGAGATTGGATATATTATCCCTGCCTCAAGGAGCTTTAGTATCTCCTTCTTAACCACCTCTTTGAGGTTCGGGTTAAGTCGACGTTGGTGCTCAATAGAGGACATGGCTTGGTCCTCTAGGTGGATCCTGTGGGTGCATATATCAGGAGAGATCCCTCTAATGTCAGCCAAGGAATACCCTATGGCTCTCCTGAATTTCCTTATTTCATTAAGCAATGCACGTTCTTCATGTTCAAGCAAGCTATCGTTTATGATCACAGGAAAATAAGAACGCATACCTGAGCCCTGTTGGTAGAGGCTTCAGCTCAACAAGGGGTGCGTCTGCCTCATTCCAATCGGCATCAAAGCTGCATTGGCTTGGAACAGCTTCCTCGGCCTTTGCTTCATTCTCGCGCGGTTTACCATCGGCCTCGGTATGAGTTGTCACGGCCATGATATCCCGAGGTGTCTCTTATTTTCCCTTGGACTCCTCACTGTCTAGAATGTCGAGGCTGCTCGTGTGGAGCTCTAAAAACCTCGCTTCAGCTCCAAGTTCCCTCGGTTGGTCCAAAAGACGCTTGTACACCTCGCTTTCCTCGTTCAAGTACCCGTGCTCGCTTTGTTCACATGTCAAGACCACTTGTAATGGGTCTTCTGCGTTTAACTCTTCAAGGAGCTCATCAGCCAGCTCCTCCATTACCTCCACATAGAAAACCTGACCTCCAATGGTCGGTTTCTTCATCATCTCCTTCACATTGAACTTCATAGTCTCGGAACCGATGTGTAGTTCAATCATTCCTCCTCTCACATCTATTATGGCTCCTGCGGTTGCTAAGAATGGTCGGCCCAAGATGATAGGGTCTAATGGTTCCTCGTCCATCTCAAGAATTATGAAGTCCGTGGGGGTTTATATCTCACCGATCCTCAAAGGTAGATCCTCAAGCAACCCCACCGGTAATCTAACCGATCTATCAGCTAATACAAGAGAGATCTTGGCCAGCTTGTAGCTTTTGTATCCCAATCTCTTGGCCACCGTGTAAGGCATTAAGCTCACAGAAGCTCCAAGGTCACATAAACAGTTTGAGAACTTCAGGTGACCTAAAGCACACGGCAAAGTAAAGCTGCCCGGATCGGATAGCTTCCTTGGTATAGATCTCATTTGTATTATTGCGCTGCACTCATGACTCAGTATCACCATACCTTGGAGCTCCTTTGTCTTGTTGAGGATCGCGTCCTTTAGAAACTTCCCAAGCTGGGGTATGGCTAAGAAAGCATCTATAATGGGTAAGGTGAGTTGCGTGTTCGCCAAGTGTTTCTCAAAGACCGCCTTGGCTTTGTCTAAGATTTTCTTTTTGAAACGCCCTGGGAACGGTATCTTGGGTTGATAAGGTGGTGGTGGAACATAGGGCTTTTCAAGCTCGGTTGTCTTTTCCACCTCTTTTCCTTTGTCCTTGATCGGTTCCTTCTCAAAAACCGCTTCTTTACACGCATCATCTAAGGCTGCCTCCCCCTCTAATTGCTCATTGGCCTCAATGAGCTTTGTCCTAGGCGTTGGAGTTTGTAATTCCTTACCACTCCTCAATGTGATGGCGTTCACATACTCTTTAGGGTTCGGCTCCGGTTTACCCGGTAAAGCCGGGCCTCTTGATGATGTAGAATCTTGATTCTGCTTAAGCTCTCTGATATCTTGCTGCATTGTCGCGTGCTGGCTCTCAACCCTTTGCTGGCCCTGTAACAGTTGCTGTAATATCCCACAGACGTCGTTCCCCATCTGATTCTGACCCGTTCCCTGAATCTGTTGTTGATTACCCATCGGCTGCGGATTGAACCCTGGTGGAAACTTGTGTTGCTGTGGTTGGTTGTTGAAGTTGTTACCCTGAGCCGGTTGATTCTGCTGAGTGTATCCGTGCTGTTGCCCACTGAACTGTTGCTTGGGCTGGAAGGTATTCTGAAAAGGAGCCTTTTGAGCATAGCTTTGTTGTTGTTGTTGAGCAGGGTACACTTGGTCTTGGGGATTAGCTACATTCGGGTTTCTGTATGAGAGGTTTGGGTTACTGTTGTCGTTGTTAAACCGCTGATACCTCTGCTGATTCCCTATGTAATTCAGCTCCTCTTGTGTTAGACCATCTTCATTAACATTGTCAAAACTTGGCCCTTGCTCATCAAACTCGCCTACAAAGTTTATTGGCTTTTGAAGTCGCCATCAAAACCTTGTCAAGCTTGCTCTGAAGCTCTCTTATATCCTTTTTCATACGCTGTTCATCACTAGATCCCTCTGTACGGTTTGCTCTGTCAAAGTCCTCTCCATATGTGTCATTGGACATAGCTAGGTTCTCGACTAGTTCCATTGCCGCATTGATCTCTTTCCCAAGAAAATTCCCATTTGAAGCTGTATCGAGTTGGTTTCTGATCTTGGGGAGTGCACCTCGGTATAGAGTACTCAGGAGGGATGCCTCTGAGAAGCCGTGGTGTGGGCATTGGTTAGTATAGCTCCTAAACCGTTCCCAGGCCTCACTAAAGCTCTCGTTGTTGTGCTGCGTGAAACTTGAGATCTGATTCCTGAGCTTAGCCGTGCGTGATGTGGAAAAGAACTTTGATAAGAACGCCAGTTTACACTGCTCCCAGGTTTGTATAGAACCCCTCGGTATATTCTTTTCCCACTGGTGTGCTTTATCACCGAGGCTGAAAGGGAACAAGCGTAGCTTGAAGCTATCTTCGGAGACGCCATTTATCTTGGTTAAGTCGCAAACCCGATCAAATTGATCTAGATGCTCGAGAGGGTCTTCTCCAGCCAGACCGTGGAACTTTGAGTTTTGCACCATATTGAGCAGGGAGGCTTTAACTTCAAAGTTGTTGTTTTGAACTGGTGGAGCTTGAATCCCAGCTCGGTATTGGTGCGCATTAGCTCGGTCATTCTCTCCAACACAGATTGGAGGATGTTGTCTCTGAACTTGTGGCGGTGGCGGATGAACATGATCGGCTTGTTGCTCATTTCTATTCGCTTGGTGTTGGTTTTGCTGAGCAAGCCGTTTGTTTCTTTGAGCCTGTTGCTGATTAACAAAGGCTTGTTGTTCATGCCTGCGCCTGATTAGCCTGAGCCTGGTGCTCGGCTGCCTGAGCCTGTTGCTCCATTCGCTGTTGTTCTGCCATTCCAAGTCTGTCAAAGTGCCGTTCTCTCTCGCGAGTTCGCCTTTCTAATCTGTCGATGTTATCGTCGTATGGGAAAAGCGATCCTGTGCTCCGAGACCTGGTATTCATGCACCTGAAAACAAATCAAGAACTTGGAAAGGAGTTAGTTAAACAAAAGAAAGAAAAGCTTGAACTTAAGAACAAACAAGAGACTAATGCTCCTACAAGTTGGCAACAGCGCCAATTGATAACTAAGAGTTTCCAGGCTCTTAGAAGGGTTATCAATCCCCTTGTCAAAGTAGTATAAGGGGTGTCAAACCAAGCTTGTAAACGAGACACTAGCCTATGTCATTTGTTCTCTTAAGTCAAGACAAGAAGGTAAAAGTTTGGTGACGATGATTAACAAGCAAATAAGCAATAAAATTAAATAAAAACAGAGATTTAAACTAATCAAGATGCAAACAACAAACAGGTGATTCAGATGATGATAATGAATGATAAAGGTAGAAGCTTTAGACACGATATTTGACTCGGGTGCTTTCAAGTTAAACTAATGGGTTAATGAATCATTTTATCAAGCGATTTCATTTAACTTTGAACTCAAGGCATGTTAATCTTCTCATGAAAGTATTAAACATCTAAACTGATCCTCCTTCATACCAAAATGTCTTTTGAGAAGCACGAATCAATCAGCAATAAGATTCAGTTCAAATATGTCATTTAAGAGAACAAACTATCACTCTCGCGATGAAAGACTCTTAAACCTTTAACCGAGTGGTTCAGACATTTCTACAAACACTTTTGATGCGAGATATGCCTCAGATCTGAACCTCAAGTGATATGCTTGGATCCAGTCTAGAGATCTCGTCGGTTAAAGAATGAAACATGCAAGACTAGACACCTAAACCCACTAATCTATCTTGAAAGCACCCTAATCTACTTATCTAAAGACGCTTAAACGACTACTCACTGATCATAACGAGCTCACTAAGTCTTTTGCAAGACGTGCAGCTAGTCATGATAAAGAGTTTTGATGCTGGATGATAAAAGAAATAAAGAGAGAACAAGATTCTGATGCAAAAACGAGATATCGGATTAGATTAATCAAGTTTCACAAAAGAGGCAAGTTCTTAAAGCTAAAAACAGATAAGAGATAAGATAACTAGGTTTTTAGTCTCAAAATGTATTTATAGCAAAGGGAAAGTGTCACGGGTCCGCCCGGAACAAACCGGGTACTGAACCGCTTCCTTGGGTTGATGGGTGAGTGCCACGGTGTGTCGAAAAGTGAAGCCGAGGTCTTTATGCCGAGGTGTGCACGTGAGTCAGGATCCAGATGAAGATCTCGTGAAAAACACGTCAAGAACATGCATGAACCCTAGTCTTTGATCCATCCTCACGTGTGTGTTCTTGAGCCATTCTGTTCTTGATTCTGGTTCGTGACAAGGGACCTTGGGATAAAATGTCGAGGGGTCAAGATGTCGAGGTGCTTGGGAGAACACAGTCCGGCATGCACGCCGAGGTCATTACACCGAGGTGTACTTTCAACACTTAGTCGTTTCCAGCTTCAGTTCTTACGTATGCATGCCTCGATCTAATCATGCCAAGGCTTTGTCACGAGGTCTAGTCCAGAATACTTCCAAGATATGAGCCTCGACTTGAGTGATGCCAAGGTAAAGATACCGAGGCTTGTGAAAACACTTAGCGCGTATCGCAACTCATTTAGGCTTGTATCGACCATGTCATCTTCCGGAAGCAGTAACTTTCAGCACACGACTCCAATTGCTCTGGGACCAGTTCCACAGTCATGATGACTCAATAAGCTCGAACTTTGGTGAAGAAAACATCGGAGCTTGGGGAGTGGAAGGCTTCCTGGATTTCACATCTTTGCGCCGCATTGAAATCACCGGAAAATAGACTTTTAGACTGATGTGAACTCCGGAGACCCTATCTTCCAAACCTTTGCTCCGAATTGAGCGATTCCAAAGGCTCTGAGAAGATCTTCCATGGATCTCGAACTTTGATGAAGATCGGGTAAGCTGGTTCGGACAGGAGGGGCTCCGTCCGCCATGATCTTTGAAGTTCGCCGTTCAGCTCTCGGGTACGCGCAATGCTGGTGTATGCTCCGGAAGCCATATCTTTCTCTCCACTGGTCCGAATTGGATGATTCCAACTGTTCTGGAATCTTTGCTTGATTATCTCCAACTTTGGTGAAGACTCTGCTAACTGATTCGGACCGGAAGGTTCCCCGGATTGTTGATCTCTGAATTGCGCGGGCAAGGACAACTTTTGGTCGTAAAAACCTTCCTGCGGTAAGAAAAATGGCTGAGGGCTGTGTACCGCGTTAAGCTTTTTGGTCGTAAAAATCCTTGCCTCGGTCAAAAACTTGTCCCGTGGTATTTTTGCACTCGATACTCGATTCTGGCCGATCGGTAAGGTTTTTGGCTGGTAATGAGCATCCGGTAAACATTTTGGCCGAGGTTTACGACCAGCTGGTACGAGATTTGGCCGAGAAATTCCTCCAAGCGGTTTTCACCATTTTTGACCCTTTTCTTCACCGTTTTCTTTTCTGTTCCTCTTCTTAGGCTCCAATTGGTCTCCAAAGCTCCTGATAAAGACTTCAAAACATGCAAAACTCTTTGGGACCTAATGCAAGCCCTAAGTCCTATTTTGACGCCTAAAGACTCAATTTACATGAGAAAACACATGATGAGGACTCTATAATGCAACCTAAATGATGTAAAATATAGACATATCAACTCCCCCACACTTGTCCTTTGCTTGTCCTCAAGCAAAAAGAACAAATGAGAGAGAGAGGTTGTAATGCAGCTGGAGCTCATATTTCCTTTTTAGAAAGAAGTGACCACAAAGAGAACTCGGATTCATGCTCAAATATGCAATGCAAAGCTATACTCAGATATTTTCCAACTAAAGCACGGAATCTCCACAAGTCATTATCACATTCAACTCTTTCACATTCATTAAGTTTGTAACCGGTGAATCAAATGATGCAATGTTCAAATAGGCTGGCTTGGCTAGGGTAAGGTCATGAGATAAAAAATGATCTCATCGATATTCAAGCGGGTGCAATGCAACAAGGATCTCTCTATGAACGACCAAACTTCGGCAGAATGCTAAAGGTAAAAAGCAACTGATGCATACAAGGGCAAGACTCATCACACCCCACACTCCACTCAAAGCGTTTCTTACTTGCTCACCCTCTCAGAATCCTCACTCTTCACAATCGTTTTCTTTTCACTAGGGGACTCGCCTTTTTCTTTTATTTTCAAGCCTTGGTTTTCACTTATTCACACAGCTCTTTTCTTTCATAGCGTATAGCCTCTTTTCATTTTCATTTCAGAACACTTGAGCCTTTGGCTTCTTTTCATTTCAGAGCTTATCTTTTCACATCCAGGACTTATTCATTTTCATTCATTCCCCTAGCTATTTCCACTCTCACTTTTCCACTCAGCTCACCTTTTTCCACTCACCAACAAGTCTTTTCCCCCACACTTATTTCTCGCCAATACTCTCAGTTCCTTGATGCTGGAACATATCACTCAATGAGCCAAGCCCTTGTCGCTCTAAACCTAACACTTTCTGTCAAGTTCAGCCCAAGGTGGCCTTACAATTCACACACAAATATTGGCTCGAAAGAAAGATGGGTTCAAGGTGAGGGAACTGATCCATGATGCGGATTCAGGTACTTGAGCTAAGGAAGGAGGGTGGTAAAAACAATGATTCTAGCTCAAGTATGTATATCGGTATCCACAAGCCTACTCAAGCAATGCATCAAAAGATATTTACAATTCAAGTTCAGGGTTATCACTTAGCTAGAGTTGAGTGTAATTCAAACTTGCTTCTCAGATTCAAATCGTTTCAAGCTTTACAAGCACAGAATGAGTTTCACAAGCATATTTAGTTCAAGTTCTCAAGTGATTTACTCTCTAGGAAAAAATCTATCATTGCTCCTTGCACTGATGCAATCCTACATGATGCAACTAGACTCGATCTTAAAATGCGAGATGCAACTAGAATGATGTATTTTTTTGTGTTTTTCGGTTTTATCATATGTGCTAAGCTAAATGAGACTTAAGAGTGCAAAAGTCAAATAAGAACAAAGAAAACAAGATTAGCAAACACAAAGCTCCTCCCCCACACTTAGATAACACAGTCCCTTGTGTTATAGAAGCGTGTAGAGGCTTGAGCTTAACAGGGGGTGCATCAGCCTCATTCCAATCGGCATCAAAGCTGCAATGGCCCGGAACAGCTTCCTCGGCTTTTTCCTTCTCGCGCGGCTTACCATCGACCTCGGCACAAGCTGTCGCGGCCATGATATCCCAAGGTGTCTCCTCAACGCTCGTGGACTCCCCGATGTCTAAAATGTCGAGGCCACTCTTCCTGAGCTCCAGAAACCTCTCCTGAGCTCCAAGTTCCTTCGGTTGGTCCAAGAGACGCTTGTACACCTCGCTTTCCTCGTTCAAATACCCGTGCTCGCTTTGTTCCCTTGTTAAGACCACGTCTAATGGGTCTTCTGCGTTCAACTCCTCTAGGAGCTCATCAGCTAGCTCCTCCATAGCCTCCACATAGAAAACCTGACCTCCAATGGTCGGTTTCTTCATCATTTCTTTCACGTTGAACTTCATAGTTTCGGAACCGATGTGTAGCTCGATCATACCCCCTCTCACGTCGATGATCGCTCCTGCTGTTGCTAAGAACGGTCGCCATAAGATAGTGGGGTCTAGAGGTTCCTCGTCCATCTCAAAAACTATGAAGTCCGTGGGGATCTCTATTTCACCGATTCTCAAAGGCATATCCTCAAGTAAGCCCACCGGTAGTCTAACCGATCTATCAGCTAATACAAGGGAGATCTTGGCCGGCTTGTAGCTTTTGAATCCTAGTCTCTTGGCCACCGTGTAAGGCATTAAGCTCACAGAAGCTCCTAGATCACATAAGCAGTTTGAGAACTTCAAGTGACCTATGGCACACGGCAAGGTAAAGCTGCCCGGATCGGATAGCTTTCTTGGTATAGATCTCCTCTGAATTATAGCGCTGCACTCGTGACTCAATATTACCATACCCTGGAGCTCCTTTGTCTTGTTGAGAATCTCATCCTTTAGAAACTTTCCAAGCTGAGGTATAGCTAAGAAAGCGTCTATGATGGGTAAAGTCAGTTGAGTGTTCTCCAAGTGTTTCTCAAAGACCGTCTTGGCCTTGTCTAGGATTTTCTTCTTGAAACGCCCTGGGAATGGTATCTTGGGCTAGTAAGGTGGTGGTGGAACGTAGGGCTTCTCAAGCTCAGGTGTCCTCTCCACCTCCTTTCCTTTGTCTTTGATCGGTTCCTTCTCCAAAACCACTTTTTGTTGCGCATCATCTGAGGCTGCCTCCCCTCGGAGTTGCTCATTGGCCTCAATGAGCTTTGTCTTAGGTTCTGGAGTTTTTAATTCTTTACCACTCCTCAATGTGATGGCGTTCACATACTCCTTGGGGTTAGGCTCCGGCTTACCTGGTAAAGCCGGTCCTCTTGATGATGTAGAGGCTTGATTCTGCTTAAGCTCTCTAATATCCTGTTGCATTGTAGCGTGTTGGCTCTCCACCCTCTGCTGTAGAATCCCACAGACGTCAGTTCCCATCTGATTCTGACCCGTTCCCTGGTTCTGTTGCGGATTACCCATTGGCTGCGGATTGAACCCTGGTTGAAACTTATGTTGCTGCGGTTGGCTGTAAAAGGTGTTGCTTTGAGCCGGTTGATTCTGCTGACTGTAACTCTGCTGCTGCCCACTGAATTGGTGCTTGGGCTGAAAGCTATTCTGAAATGGAACTTTTGGAGCATAGCTTTGTTGGTGTTGGTGAGCAGGGTAAACTTGGTCTTGAGGGTTAGCTACATTTGGGTTTCGGTAAGAGAGGTTTGGATTATTGCTATAGTTGTTAAACCGCTGATACTTCTGCTGATTCCCTATGTAGTTCAGCTCCTCTTGAGTTAGACCATCTTCATTGACATTATCAAAGCTCGCCCCTTGCTCATCAAACTCGCATACAAAGTGTATTGGCTTTTGTGTAGCCATTAGAACTTTGTCAAGCTTGCTTTGTAGCTCTCTGATATCTTTCTTCATGCGCTGTTCTTCACTAGATCCTTCTGAACGGTTTGCCCTGTCAAAGTCTTCTCCATACGTGTCATTGGACATGGCCAGGTTCTCCACTAGTTCCATTGCCGCATTGATTTCTTTCCCAAGAAAATTTCCATTTGAAGCTGTATCGAGTTGGTTTCTGATCTTGGGGAGTGCACCTCGGTATAAAGTACTCAAGAGGGATGCCTCCAAGAAGCCGTGGTGTGGGCATTGGTTGGTATAGCTCCTGAACCGTTCCCAGGCTTCACTAAAGCTCTCGTTGTTGTGCTGCGTGAAACTTGAGATTTGATTCCTTAGCTTGGCCGTGCGTGATGTGGAGAAGAACTTTGATAAGAACGCCAGTTTACACTGCTCCCATGTTTGTATAGAACCCCTCGGGAGGTTCTTTTCCCACTGGTGAGATTTATCACCGAGGCTGAATGGGAACAGGCGTAGCTTGAAGCTATCTTCTGACACACCATTAATCTTTGTCAGGTCGCAAACCCGATCAAACTGATCAAGATGCTCAAGAGGGTCCTCTCCAGGTAGACCGTGAAACTTGGTGTTCTGCACCATATTGAGCAGGGAAGCTTTAACTTCAAAGTTGTTGTTCTGCACAGGTGGTGCCTGAATCCCAGCTCTATATTGGTGCGCGTTAGCTCGGTCGTTTTCTCCAACAAAGACCGGAGGAGGTTGTCTCTGAGCTGGTGGCGGAGGCGGATGAACATGATGGGCTTGCTGCTCATTTCTATTTGCTTGATGTTGATTTTGCTGAGCAAGCCTTTCATTTCTTTGAGCCTGTTGTTGGTTAACGAAGGCTTGTTGTTCATTTGTTTCTGCCTGCGCCTGATTAGCCTGAGCCTGGTGCTTGGCATCTTGAGCCTGCTGCTCTATTCTTTGCTGTTCTGCCATTCCAAGCCTTTCAAAGTGCCGTTCTCTCTCGCGAGCTTGCCTTTCGATCCTGTTGATGTTATTGTCGTAGGGCAGAGGCGGTTCTGTGCTGCGAGATCTGGTTTTCATGCACCTGAAAACAAAGCCAGAACTTGCAAAAGAGTTAGGAAAATAAAAGAAAATAAAGTCTTGATCTTAAGAACAAATAAGAGACTAATGCTCCCACAAGTTGGCAACGGCGCCAATTGATAACTAAGAGTTTTTGAGGCTCTTTGTAGAGGTTATCAATCCCCTGTCTTGTAGTACAAGGGGTTATCAATCCAAACTTGTGTTTGAGGCACTAATCTATGTTACTTGTGATCTTAAGTCAAGATGAACAGGTAAAGGTTTTTGCTAAACTACTTCACAAGCAAATAAACATGAAAATGAAATAAAAGATGGGGATTAAACTGGATCGAGATGCAAATGATTAACAGTAAATAAGCAGATGATTCGGATGATGAATATATATGATAAAGACAGAAGCTTTAGACAGGATATATGACTCGGGTGCTTCCAAGCTAGACTAGTAAGTTAATGAATCAGATTTATCAAGCGGTTTCATTTAACAAGAACTCAAAGTATGTTAATCTTCTCATGAAAGCATTAGACATCTAAACTGATCCTCTTTCATACCAAAATCCATTTTGAGAAGCATGAATCAGTCAGCATTATGATTCAGTTCAATAAGTTATTTAAGAGAACAAACTATCACTCTCGCGATGAAAGACTCTTAAACCCTTAACCGAGTGGTTCAGACATTTCTACAAACACTTTTGATGCAAGATATGTCTCAGATCTGAACCTCAAGTGATGTGCTTGGATCCAGCTTAGAGATCTCGTCGGTTAAAGAATGAAACATGCAAGACTAGACCCCTAAACTCACTAATCTATCATGAAAGCACCCTAATCTACCTATCTAAAGCCGCTTAAACGACTACTCACTGATCATAACGAGCTCACTAAGTCCTTTGCAAGACGTGTAGCTAGTCATGATAAGGAGTTTAATGCTGGAGAATAAAAGAAATAAAGTAAGAACAAGATTCTGATGCAAATACGAGATATCGGATTAGATTAATCAAATTTCACAAAAGAGGCAAGTTCTTAAAGCCAAAAGATGATAAGAGATAAGATAACTAGGATTTTGGTCCTAAAATCTATTTATAGAGAAGGGAAAGTGTTGTGGGTCAGCCCGGAACAAACCGGGTACTGAGCCGCCTTCTTGGGTCGTTGGGTGAGCACCACGGTGTGTCGGAGTGTGAAGCTGAGGTCTTGATGCCGAGAGGTGCACGTGAGCAAAGATCAAGATGGAGATCTCGTGAAGAACACGTCAAGAACATGCATGAACCCTAGTCTTCGATCCATCTTCACGTGTGTTCTCTTAAGTCACCTTGTTCTTGATTCCGGAGTTATGACAAGGGACCTCTCCATGTAATGCTGAGGAGCTTGGTAGTCGAGGGGTTCAGGAAGACGGAGTCCGGCATGCAATGCCGAGGTCTTTGTACCGAGGTGCATGTTCAACACTTAGTCGTTTTCAGCTTCACTTTCCTTGCATGCATGCCTTGATCTCAACATACCGAGGGATCAGTACGAGGTTTAGCCCAAAATCCTCTCAAAATATGAGCCTCGGCCTGAGCAATGTCGAGGTAACGATGTCGAGGCTCGAGAGAATACTTAGCGCGTATCGCAACTCATTTGGGCTCGTATCGACCCGCTTGTCTTCCGGAAGCAAAAAGATTCAGCACACGACTCCAAATGCTTTAAAACCAGTTCCATAGTGAAGATGACTCATTCAGATCAAACTTTGGTGAAGAAACCATCGGAGCTTGGGAGGTGGAAGGCTTCCTGGATTGCTTATCTTTGTACCGCATTGGAATGACCGGAAAGTACAGCTTTTGGACCGATGTGTACTCCAGCGATGGTATCTTCCAAACCACCGCTCGGAATTGAAAGACTCCAAGTGTTCCGGAAGGAACATTCATAGAGATGAAGGCTCTTTGAACTGGTTCGAATCGGAAGGTTTCTGTCCCACGTAATCTTTGAAGCTCAGCTGATCGGCGTTCGGGTGCATGCGAGACAGGCACGTCTTCCGGAGGCGATATCTCTCTTCTCACTGGTCCGAATTGCATGAATCCAACTGTTCTGGGATCTTGGCTTGATTATCTCTGACTTTGATGTAGACCACGTCAACTGATTCGAACTGGAAGGTTCCCCGGATTGGTGATCTTTGAAGTGCGCGGGTGAAAATGGATTTTGGCCGAGAAATGCTTCCCGCGGTAAGGAAAATGTCCGAGAATCATGTACCGCGGTAAGCGTTTTAGCCGATAAATCTTCTCGCCTCGGCGTAAAATTTTACCTGATGAGATTTTCACCCGATACTCATTTTTAGTCGATAACGACCGTTCGGTAATGATTTTGGCCGAGGTATTCGTACAGCCGGTACAAATTTTGGCCGAGAAATTCCTCCAAGCGGTTTTCACCGTTTTTGACCCTTTTCTTCACCGCTTTCATTCCTGATCCTCCTCTTGAGCTCCAAATAGCCTCCAAAGCACCTGATAAAGACTCCAAAACATGCAAAACTCTCTGGGACCTAATGCAAGTCCTAAAACCTATTTTGATGCCTAAAGACTCAATATACATGAGAAAACACATGATATGGACTCTAAAATGCAGCCTAAATGATGCAAAATACAGACATATCACCACTCCACTAAGTATTCAGATCAGCTCCAAGAAAAACGCCCCACTAATGATACTTCTTCTGATAAGGATACCACGGGGTTAAATCAGGTAAATTATTCTATCCCATTCATATTTTGCGAATACAAGAACGTTACCAGCTTATTTCTCTCACAAGCAAACCTCGTATTTTGACATTTTCAGATTCTGTCCTCTTATAACTCATTACATCCTGCAGAGTGCGTTGTTCAGACCGAGCACACGAACATTGTGGCTAAGGTAATACTGATATAATTGTTATTGAAAGTGCTTACACCATCTGAGGGTTAGTTACAAGGTCAGTTTAGTTTTCCGCTGGTTGCATTGCCATATCTAAAAATATCATGTTTGCCTAGTTATATTTCCATTTAGACTTACGCGGAATTGTGTGTCTCGGCAATGCTTATAGGTCGACCTCAATACCGCAGAAGGTCTACACAATACTTCTGACCAGCAATAAAAATTAGCGGTAACAAATAAGATTAGTTCAGGTTTCCAAATGTCCACCGATAGTAGTGTTTACGTGAACATTTTCTGTGTATTCAACTTAGGGCCTGTATTACATTGATAATGATGAAGCCATCTCTACTGTTATTGCTTTTCTTAACACATGGCTGCCTAAAGATTTTGCTGGCTTGATTGATTTTGAACATATAGAGGTAACCAATCCAATCTTTGCGGTAGTTGGAAACCATACCCGTCCTTTTCTAAGCTGGCTCATTTATGTCCATATCAACTAACGTGAGTGTTGGTCCATTGCTGAGTGCCTACATTTGTACCTTTTATTCGTGCTAACATAATTCCCACTAACGCAGGATATAAATCGCGAGACACAATCCGAATCTGTGAAGGTAACATCTTTTATTTAACATTTCGTTAAATCATACATGTTTATTCAATTCTTTAAACTAACCTACAACGACGTTCAAATTATTATTTCAGATCTCCCACCCTTGTACAACTACTGATTTAGTTGGCAATGATGAGGTAAACTAACATTTTGGGTTAAGTTGTTTACTACATTATCCCATTCATTAGTATATTTCTATGTACACCAACACCCGAATAATATCCATGTCCATGATTACACTCCAAAATGATGTCCGTATTGTGATGATTTTTCAATACCTGCAGTTTCCATGTCCACCAAATCCGCAAGATGAGATAGGAATCAAGGATATGACCATGCCACTAGTAAAACCGGTAAGTCATACGAATGTCCACCCACATAATTTCGTACACATATATAATTAATCCATTGATGCATGTAGCAACCACCTAGTTCCGTACATGGCCTAATATCATACATCTAATGTGCATGAGTTTTACATAGCAACAACTGATAATTGAATACAGGATACCTTCCAGCCAGAACAGGTCCTAACCATCTTTTCGACACAGGATCCAACAACGGTTTTAAACAGTCTAATGCCTCCCCCAGCCAATGTAATACTTCCATTTTGGCCCACCTTTACTTAGTGGATCATACACAATTTCGTTGTTCTGTAACTTAGAAAATCAATGTCAAATTGCAGGTGGAGCAAACAATTGGAAGAGATATCAATTCTTCAAAATATTCCGCGCCAGCTGACTCCCAATTCTCACTATGGCACTCTTCAACTACCGCCCGGGATCCTAATGAGATTCTTCCACTGATTTCTGACGAACAGTACACAGAATTTCATCATGTCCTTTGCTCTTCTCCGTTCAGGTAACCATCTATCTTTGCTAAACAACATTGCATCTGGAAAACTCTCCGGTTAACTAACCAATTTTCGATTTATATTCTGAAGGTCCCATACAGTACCCAGTGGTCAAGAACTTAACAACGACTTCTTCATTGCTCTTGCGGATAAGGATGAATGGACTACGCCACTAGTAATTAGTTGGACTATGTTTACCGTACTTATTCATACAACAATGGTTTTTCATACTAACTTATTAAACCTGCCTACATTTTCCTTAATTTCAGCACATGGACATGCTAATGACTACTCTCGCCAGACGCCATGAAAGAACTCTGCAGGCTAAGCGATGTACCTTCGTTGCCCCAAACCTTGTAACCACGCTGCAAGCGAAATACATGTCATTCAGTAAGTCCATCAACAAGGACCTGTTCACCTGGGACGACAAAGTCAAAAAATGTGTGGCGACACAAGGAAAAACTTGGTTTAATGACGTTGATTTTATCTACACACCAATGCTTTGGGGTGCCAATCACTGGGTCGGTTTAGCTATCAGTTTAAAGCTATGGTTTATTTACGTCTTAGATCCGATTCCCACTCTCACCAACAAGGAAGACTTATGCACATACATGGAACCTGTCATTCACCAGCTTCAATTCATTGTGAAGAAGTTCTGTCGTGATGACCAATTGCAGTCTCATGGGGTTGAGCCGTTCAAATGGGAAAGAGTCAAGGGAAATTACAAAGTGTCAAGTATTGCCCAATCTGGTCCGATAGCGGTAAAACTAATGGAGAACCACCTTCTCGGGGATGTAATCAAAGATGGCTCATTGTTTTCAGACGCAACCATTATATCTATCAAGAGGGCCTACGCCATGGACATGTATCGAGAGCTTGTCACACCTCTCTATATGTCCACATAAATCTAGCTGTCTAAACCTCTCCCTAATTTGTGTTTTCAAAACCAACTCACGTCTTTTGTTGTTGTTTATATTACCTAATTAGTATCATTGCGTTACCATTTTAGTTTCCTTTCTGTACTTATACTCTCTCGTATTGAATGAATGTGTTCTCGTTGAAGCGTTCAGAATGGTTTTGTCCATATCGTATACAGTATTCCACATCAGTTTTGTGGTTGTTATCGAAATATATTTAAATCTGAATTACAGCATGGAGCGTCAAGTTAGTGATATTACATTACAAAGCAGTGGTCAACAGTACCATTGAAATATATTATACCTTCATGTCCATTCATTACCAGCAAAAAGCGCAGATTTCTGATTTGGGTCTTCGGTGACATCCCATCGCCGACCACGTATTCGATAAAGCAAACTTTAAAGCATAATGTGCACGTTAAGTTGCCTTTGTTTAGTTTAATTAAAGAGTAACAAAAAAAAACGTTGATAAGAGAAGCCAAAAATTAATAATTCCTTCTACTTAAAAATTCATTGTTTTTAAAGGGTTCTACTAGGTAGATGTGGGTATCTATCTTATACTGTGGCAAGTCGTTTACAATACTACAGACCATTGTTTTTAAAGGGTTCTTCTTCATAAAAATTCATTGTTTTTAAAGGGTTCTTCTTCATTGAGCAAGATGTCCCGTAAACCAGCCGGCAAGCGTTTCCACCCGCGGCCAACAGACCATTCCTCGCGGTCACAACCACCGCGACCGCGGCCAGCCACCCATTCCCCGCGGTCACAACCATCCCAACCGCGGCCAGCTAACTCCGAACCCGAAGGCCCATTTCTGAAGCCCAAAATGATTCCCTCATTTGGAGAAACTCTAAGTGACGTCCAGAGATGTCTTGAGCACTATAAATACATGTCTTAGGAACCCTAATTCGTATCATCACCTTTTACACCAGCTTGTTTTCTTATTCTTTTTACTTTAGCTTTTAGGGAGAGAGAGATCTATCTCTTGAACCCTTCTTCTTTCTTTTTCAATTTCGGTTTCTGTACTACTTTTTAATACTATGTTTTTGATTTCGTTCATCATGTCTGAGTAGTTTTATTGTTGGGATTAAGGGATTTTTGATGGGGTTATATATGTTCGGTGAGGATTCCATTGGCTATTGAGCCGAATCTTGGAACTTTTTCTTCTGAATTCGTTTTTACTGCATGAGAGTAGCGTCATGAACTACAATCTGGTCCAGATGCTTGGTGACACAAAAGTTTTCATCCGGTGTCAGATCTAGTTTGGGAGAGCAAAACAAACATAGGAGTGGAAACCTACCTATGGGCGATTTCTGAATGCTGACGAATCTTAAACATAATGCATCTCTTCTTTTCCAGGGCCAGAGTAAAAACCTACTGGTCAGGGTTGCGAGAGATAGTTGTCTATGATCACGACAGTGGCGTATTCATACGTCCGTGACTCCAGTTCGAAAAGTTTAAGCTAAGATCTTATCTAATTTACTTTCTAGCAATGTTTTGAATCATTCATACCCCTGAGAAAACTTCCCTGAACCCCAGCGCCTCTTTTCTTATAGATTTTCATTCAAGCTTTAGTCTAGTTTCTTCACTCATTCAATCGATTTTCATTCAAGCAATTAGGTTAGCCGTTTTTCCCGTTTTCGTTAAGTTTAGTTATTAGGTCATTTTAATTCCCGTAGTTTCTCTTTAAAATTCGTTTTTACGTTTTAAACATTCCACCAAAACCCTCACAAGGACATTTTAATTCCATCAACAAGGACATTTTAATTCCCGTAGTTTCTCGCCTGGTTGTAGACTTCCTTACTTTATATTTCTTTCGAAGGCTTTTTCAGGAAAGATCCTCCTTCCCTGTGGATTCGATCCCTAAGTACTACAATCGATCAGCTGTGCACTTGCGGCTATTGATTTCATTTAGGGTAAAACTTGACACCCTCACGACACACCACATCAAGTTTTTGGCGCCGTTGCCGGGGAAGGCACGCGTTTTCTTTTCTGCAAAACCCTAAGAAAGTTTGGTAAATCGACTCTAGAACCCCTTTTCTGCATATTTCCATTTTTTGGTTATTTTGTTTCCATTTCAGAAGATATGGATCCTATAAATCGAAATCCAAACTATGAGGAAGGTTTCTACAACACTCCTCAAGCCACCAGACGCAGAGAAGAATACCAAGCCCGAGATCTTAGCTACATGGATCGATACAGCCAGCCAAATCATCCATACCACCGGCGCAGAGAGCCTCTTCGACGCCGGGAAGATCCTTATGGTCCTCCTCCGATCTACTTCGAGCCACACGCCTATAATCCTCCACTGCAGAACCCTAGTCAGCAAGAGGACAACTTGAGGATCAGCAGGCTTTTGGGACGCCTCGAAGGAATGATAAACCAGTTCCTTGATCAGCAGATTCTCACCGAAAACACCCTGCTCAAGAGAATTGATTCAATCTCTGAAGAGTTCAACAGAAAATTCGATGATCTGGCCAATCATGTTCGAGTTCTGGAAGAACAAACCCACAAGGACGCACAAACACTAGCTGGGATGATCCACCAAGTCGCAACAGAGCAGACAAGACAAGGGTATGACATCATACAAAACTCAAGCGATATTGTAGAATCGAAGCAGGAGATCAAAGAAGTCAGAGAATCCGCCTCCTGGTATAGAGAGAAGACAGACGAAGAATTTCAGGAGATCGAGAACAGGCTGAACAAACTCGAGCTCAATGCACGGGAGATTGATGCAAGGATGGAACAGATGCCCAACATTGAGCAAATTGTGAGATTTTATAAGAAATCTCCCAAAGATCCTGATGAAGATGCACAACAACGCCCTGGTATGAGTTTATATGATGCTGGTCTACCAAATAAAGAAGCTGGAGAAGTTCGTGTCAAGTACAAGAAGGAAGAAACGGACTATGAGCAAATTATATCTGGAGCAGCGGGTCCGAGCGTTCCGACCGCGGCCAAGGCTCCTTTTCCCGCGTTCGCGACGCCTCTGACCGCGGGAGTTGGTCGTTCAGATTCACCTCCAGGATTTGAGAGAAAAATAATACATCTTCTGTCACAACTTCAACCTCCAGCACCTAAAAAAGCAACTCAGGAAGAGGAAAACCAAGTTTCAGATGAAGAAACAGATTGGCAGGAATCATTACCTTGTATGATGGCAAGGGAATGGGTTGAAGATTCAGCTGACTCTTCAATCCAAGAAGACCCGATATGCAGCAAGATAAAGATGCCATACATCGATTCAATCATTGAATATGACGCTGCAGCTTTCTTTGTGAATCCTATTCTGCGTTTGAAACACCAGCCAACACCTACAGAGAAAGGCAAGTTCAAATTCTCCATAAGGTCAAGACTATAGGTCAGTTTCTCATCTCTTGTTCTATTAGAGGAGAAATGTTTAAAAACGTACTTTGTGATTCTGGAGCTTGCCTTAACATGATGTCCAAGGCAATTTCTTTGAGACTTGGTATTAAACACCTGCGCAGGATTAGAGCAAATATTAGTCTAGCTGATGATTCCAATGCAACGCCTCAATGAATAGCTCATGAAATTCCTTTGAGAATAGGAGACTGCATAGTGCCTGTCGACTTCTACATTGTCGAAACGAGAGACGAAACATATCCAGTGATTCTCAGATGGTCTTTTCTAGCAACTTCCGGAGCTATAATGGACTGGCTAAACCAGAGGATTTCATTTGCTAATATCGACAAAGATGTCTTCACAGAAGCTGTCCCATACAACAGCAAAGTAGGAAAACGCTCTGCAACACAAGAGTTTGAAGAAGAACTTTGGAGTAACGAAGAACCTGCTAGGCAAAGCAAGGAGATGTCGAAAAACACTTGTCTCAGGACAAGGTCTTCTTCATTGGACTAAGCCACGTCCAACACCAAAAGTCGAGCTAAACGACTTAAAACAAAAGCGCTTAATGGGAGGCAACCCATTTAGGTATTGTTTTCTTTAGGATTTTTCTTTCTTTTTCTATTGATCTTTTTCTTTTTCTTAGTTTCAGGTTTTCTTACAAAACAAAAAAGCCAAAAAAATCAAAAAACCCGAAAAAACCAAAAAGAAGGATGGTCCCTAACTGCTCGGCCCAGCAGGAACCAAGGAGAAGCAGGAACAGGCCGCGATATAAGCCCCCGCGGTCGCAGATGCTCTGACCGCGGGAAACGCATGATCGACCGCGGCCGCGTCTTTCTGACCGCGGCCGAGCACCGGTTTGCCGCGGTCGCGTGGCTCCTGACCGCGGCAAATGGTCGTTGAGATCAAACCCGACCCCAAACCACCCACTTCACCTCATTTCATCTCACCAATCCCCACTCCACCTAATTCATTACCCTCCACCACCTTCATCACCACATATCACCTTCTCAAACCTCTTCGAATGAATCCGGTTCATCTCCACCAGCATCCTGGATCCAGGTAAGTTCTCTTTGGCCTTACCAATTCGATTATCTATGCATTTTTCTCATCCAATCTCGACTTGTTTCACACTGAGGACAGTGTGATTTAAGTCTGGGGGAGGATTGCATCCCTTTCTAACCACTTTTCTCTCATTAGTCTTGCATTATCTACACTTTTTTGCATTTTCCTTAAAGTTTTCAAAATTGGTTTTCAAAATAAAATACGTTTTAAAGGGAATGGTGAACATGAATCAATGATAGTTGACTGTGTGCTTTTAGACTGTTCCTAGTGACATGCTCATTCATGATTTAGGACTAGACTAGGCAGTAGCTAAGCACATTTGAAACGAAGTACCCTAGAGGAATTGAATGATTTCGATTTAGATGAAGGAATATACCAGCTCTGTTTTATTTGGACTTAATTTGGACTTAATTCTCTCATTGAAGCATTAGACCAGGGAAACGAATATACATTCAGGACTCCTTTACCCTTTTTACCACTCTCTGTTGATCCTGAATGGCTAGTTCATCTTTAGCTAGTTCCCCACCATAACCAATCCTCTTTCAAACCACATGCATTCTTGTTTTCTATTGTCTTGTATGCAGATAAGTGCAAAAACGTTGGAGACAAAGAGGAACGACGCAGTTTTCAGTCACCAAGGACAGAGACCTGCGATTTGCCGGAAAAGTTCCCGGAAGGATTCAGCACAAGAGGAAGCTCAGTTTGCCTTAGAAGAATCTCAAATTTTGGTACAATCTCGTCCTCTAGTCTCTCTCTCTTTAAAAGGCATTTCATTAGAGATAATGAGCTGGCCATAGAGCGTGATGTGTGTCAGAGAACATCCTGTCGCCGAATCCGAATTTAAATTAATGGAATTAGCTTGAACATGTCTACTCCGGTCAACACTAACTACGCGTCATCTGAGAAACCTGGTACTTCTGCTGCTGCCTTCATTTCACCGCATGCTTCATTGTCTTCTGTTTTGGACGACGATCAATTAATCCAGCACGCGCTTCAGGTTGAACAATCGCTTACCCGGCCTCCACGGCTCCCGCCAAGGAAAGCAGTCAATAATCCGACACCAGATTTTAACCTAGACGTCCCAAAGTTTGATTTGAACCTTCCGGATGATCCAGATACACATAATCCACAACCATCAGACATTGCCGAGTATGACCACAACTTCGAATCCACAGACAGTGATGGTGATGGAAGAGAAGGCATGGATAGTGTACAAGTTTATCCACGTAATTACGACCATGAATTTTGGAATCCCCTCTTAGAGACTGGATATGGTGGATTAAACACACCGGAATTTGTATTCGACGATGATGAATTGCCGCCAAATATCCCGTCCATCCCAGATTCAAACCAACCTTTCGTCATTTCCCCATCAACATACCCTCCCTTACCAGCTTGTACACAAGTTTTACGCAGCACATGAGCCCCTCAACCTGTTCACGGAATCTATCGGACTATTCAGATGAGGATTTTGACATTCCTCCATTGTTTGATGATTTCATATATTCTATTCCATATACTCCCGACCTGGATGGCTCGGATGATGATGATCACCTATTCGTTGGGAAGAGATATGGGAGCAAGGCCGAGTGCCAAATAGCATTAGCAGTTTCCTCTATTAAGAAAATATTCTGCTTCCGGCAACCCAGGTCAAACCCCAAAAGCTTTATACTTTTATGCACAGATCCAAAATGTGGTTGGCGAATACGAGCAGGGCAGATAGGAAAAACAGGGTATTTCGAGCTTAAAATGGTGGACTTTAGACACACCTACGCATTCGAGACAAAGAAACAGGGTATTACGTTTTTCTAGTATTTGTAGTTCTAATACTCTTTTCAGGAAACTTAGGAAAAAGCTTACCAAAATAGATAGAAGACCAGATTTATAGCTCAGAGTCAAACCGTCAGAAGTTCACCCCCGGTTGAAGGCCTTCTCACCGTCTGATCCAGCTCAAATTTGGAGATCTCAAAGATGGAACTATCAGCTTCTCAGCACACTTTACATCTTGGCAATCCAACGGTTCAATCAAAAGATACGCAAAGAGCAAGATGTCCCATAAACCAGCCGGCAAGCATTTCCAAATATCTGCCAACGGAATTTGTATTGGACGATGAGGAATTGCCGCCAAATATCCCGTCTATCCCAGATTCAAACCAACCTTTCGTCATTTCCCCCATCAACATACCCTCCCTTACCAGCTTGTACACAAGTTTTACGCAGCACATGAGCCCCTCAACCTGTTCCCGGAATCTCTCGGACTATTCAGATGAGGATTTTGACATTCCTCCATTGTTTGATGATTTCATATATTCTATTCCAGATACTCCCGACCTGGATGGCTCGGATGATGATGATCACCTATTCGTTGGGAAGAGATATGGGAGCAAGGCCGAGTGCCAAATAGCATTAGCAGTTTCCTCTATTAAGAAAATATTCTGCTCCCGGCAACCCAGGTCAAACCCCAAAAGCTTTATACTTTTATGCACAGATCCAAAATGTGGTTGGCGAATACGAGCAGGGCAGATAGGAAAAACAGGGTATTTCGAGCTTAAAATGGTGGACTTGAGACACACCTGCGCATTCAAGACAAAGAAACAGGGTATTACGTTTTTCTAGTATTTGCAGTTCCAAGACTCTTTTCAGGAAACTTAGGGAAAAGCTTACCAAAATAGATAGAAGACCAGATTTATAGCTCAGAGTCAAACCGTCAGAAGTTCACCCCCGGTTGAAGGCCTTCTCACCGTCTGATCCAGCTCAAATTTGGAGATCTCAAAGATGGAACTATCAGCTTTCCAGCACACTTTACAGCTTGGCAATCCAACGGTTCAATCAAAAAATACGCGAAGAGCAAGATGTCCCGTAAACCAGCCGGCAAGCATTTCCACCCGCGGCCAACAGCCATTTCACCATGGTCAGAGGCTTCCCGACCACGGCCAAGCACCCATTCCCCGCGGTCACGCACTTCCCGACCGCGGCCAGCCAACTCCAAACTCGAAGGCCCATTTCTGAAGCCCAAATCATTTTCTCAGCCTCAATTCCGGAACCCTAGACACCGGAAATAGGAGAGTGGTGAAAACTAGGGGATAGAAAAGAAAAGAAATCAGTCTTGGAGTCTTGAGTTAAAGAAAGTGAGCTCTAGTGTTTTAAAAAGGAAGAGTCTAGCCTCTAAGTTAAAGGAAAAGAAAAGAAGCCAAAGAGCTCAAATATTTTTTTAAAAAAAGAAAAAGAGGCTAGAGGTTGCAAAAGAAAAAGAGCTGTGTAAAGTTTGAACTCCAACACTTGAGTGTGAAAATGAAAAATAAGTCCTCTAGTGAGAGAAAAATGAGTATGAAAAGTGAGGTTCTTGAGAAAGTGAGCAAGTGAGCAAGTGAGAAAGCTTTGAGTAGAGTGTGGGGTGGGATGAGTCCTTGCCCTTCTATGCACAGGTTGCCCTTCACCTTTAGCATTCTGCCAAAGTTTGATTATTCATAGAGAGATCCCCTTGCTACATTGAACCCACTCAGGCATTGATGAGATCATTTTAATCTCATAACCTCTCCCTAGCTAAACTTTGCTTGTTTAAACATTGCATCATTTGATCCACTTGGTAGAAAGCTTAATGAATGTCAAAGAGTTGAGGAATATGAGAACTTGTGGAGATTACTGTTGAGTTGAAACATCAGAGTATGGTCTTGCATTGCATATTAAGCATGAACTTGAATTCTCTTAGTGGTCACTTCTCTCTTTCAAAGGAAATACGAACTCCCAATGCATTCAACCTCTTTCTCTCATTTGTTCTTTTTGCTTGAGGACAAGCAAAGGACAAGTGTGGGGGAGTTGATATGTTCATAATTTGCATCATTTAGGTTGTACATTTCATTCTAAATCATGTCTTATTTCATGCATTTTAGGTCTTTAGGTGTTGTTTTAGGACTTAGGGGTTTGCATTAGGTCCAAGTGAGTTTTGCATGTTTTGGAGTGTTTACAAGTGATTTGGAACAAATTTGGACCTGAAAAGATGAAGCCATGAGAAGAAATGGTGAATGGAGCTTTAAAAATGGTGAAAACAGCCTTTTGGAGGTTATCGGCGATAAACTGTACCTCAGGAAGCTTTTCTCGGCGATTTTCATGTACCGCGGGTAGATATCTCGGTCAAAACACGTACTGGCTGTTCAAGGTTCTCGGCCAAAAATCTCGGGTGCAGATACATCTCTGAAATCACGTTACCGGAAGGTTTTGCCGGCCGATTCAGCCTACGGGGTATTCAGAAAAGATCAATATAATTGAGTCTAGATTTCAGAACAGTTGGAATCGATGAATTTAGAGCAGCGAGCTAAACGATACGACCACCAGAAGACAGACCTGTCTCGCATCCTTTCCGGAGCAATCCGATACGTCTTAAAGATTGCCTGTCCGGGGAGTTTTAACGTCCGATTCAGCTTACAGGGTCTTCAGAAAAGTTTGATATGATCAGGTCACGGATCCAGAACAGGTGGAGTCATTGGAGTTGGAGTCGTGAGCTGAGAGTTAAGCTTACCAGAAGACACACCTGTTTCGCTACAGTTTCAAGACCGATCTAATGAGTCCCAAAGATTGCGTGAGACGATGCCTTTCCAGTCCGATTGAGTTGCCGGAGCCTTCATCAAGATTCAAGATTTCCTAGTGCTCTGTCCATAACATCTTAGATCATCCATTTTAGAGCTATGTGCTAAAAGATACTGTCTCCGGAGTAAACACTGGTCCAAGAGCTCCTTTTTGATCGTTTCAATGCACTTCAGAGATGAGCCGTCAGGGGAACCTTCCGATCCCCAAGCGCCAAAAGTTTCTTCACCAAAGTTTGAGATATTTGAGTGCTCTTTTCACTGAAGTTAGAATCATGCCATTTTGATCCATATCCTGGAAGTTACGCTCCCCCGAAGGTGAGGTGGTCCGAGGAGACTTAGATTGTGCGAGATGTCTGCGTCTTGGTTAACTCGCAGCGGCCAAAGATTAAATTCTGGAAATGAGCTGCGTGTGGAGATGTGCGGGTAAGGAAATCCTGAGTGAGACCAAAGACTCCCGAGCAGGAAAAATGCTAAGTCCACAAGCTGTGCGACTAAGGCATGCGAGTTGGCCGAGCAGTGAACTGTACCGCGGTTTAGACCGAGTTGGGCATGCGACTTGGAGCTAAAGAGGAAAAACTCGCACAAATATTCTCTCCAGAATGCGTCTTGGTTGTGCGAGTTTAAGAAAAGAAAGCCTGAACAGCACAAACACTCGCGGTTTACACCTAGATAGGCATGCGGCTGAGGCTGAAGGATTTAAGGCGCATAAGGCTGTTTCTATGGTTGTGCGACTCAGGCCTGCGAGATGGGAAGCACCTGACCAACTCGCACACATGGAATTTTACCCATTTAAGCAGGGTCAGTACCCAGTTTGTCCTGAGCTGACCCGGTTCGTTTAAGAGACTATAAATACTTTTTTAGGGTTTTACCCTAGGGACAAGCTTTAATCCCTTTGTTTTCTTTGCCTCTTTTGTGAAAAGACTCCTTTAAAGAGAAATATCCCTTTTTCAGAGTTTTAGTCAAGAGAAATCAGAGATCTTTGTGTGTTTAAAGCTACAATCTGTCTTATCTATTTTCTTTATCATCATTTCCATCCATTAATCATGCCAATCTACTCTACTTGCAAAGGTTTAAGAGAGATTAGTATGATTAGTGAGTAGTCACCTAATGAGGTTTTAGATGTGAAGGTTAGAGTGCTAAAGTGTTAGATTAAGAGTGCTTAGGGCTAGATCCATGCTTTCATCTCTCTAAATAGCTGTTCTCTAAGCTAGATCCCTGCATATCACTTGTAATCTAGAATCTGGGTTTTTCATGCACCACAAGTGTTTAATGAAATTCCTGAAAGAGCTATATTAGAGGTTTATGCATTAACCACATGATGATGTTTTGTTATTTGCATAAATGATCACTTAGAACTGATTCTTAATGTTGTCTTGTTGTTTGATCTCCAATGATGATTGGGTATGTGAAATAATTTGATTTGTGTCTTGATGCTTGGGAAAGATTAAGGCTTGATTAGAGTTCTAAATCATTTGAATCATGTTTCATTATTATCATTAGCATTTCTAGTTTAGCACCAAAGCACCCCAACCAGCTATCATGTCTAGAATCTCATGCTTCCATCATTCCATATCTATATCATTTGTCATTTGTTACTTGTTTTGATCATTTTCTTAGTCATTAATCTTGTTTAAGTCTTTAGTAGTCATTAGTTTAATCAAAACCTCACTTGAGATAAAGCAAGGGCACTCTTTGAGAAGACTCTTAATGAAACACCACTTACAATGCCTCTCATTGAAGCAGTTCTGATGATGCCTAAGTTTGGAAAGTTTCTAAAAGATGCCATCTTGAACAAAACCAAAGAGCTACAAGGTATGGTGGTACTTAGCCATGAGTATAGTGCCATCATTCAGAGAAGTTCAGTCCCAAGGAAGCTGTCTGATCCAGGGAGCTTCACTCTCCCTTGTGCTATAGGACCATTGCTATTTGCAGGCTGCCTTTGTGACTTGGGAGAATCTGTCAGCTTAATGCCATTTTCTATAGCAAGAAAGCTTGGATCTAGAGTGTTCAAACCTGCTAGAATCTCTCTTGTTCTAGCTGATAGATCAGTAAGGCTACCTGTTGGGATGTTAGAGGACCTGCCAGTCAAGATAGGCGGTTTTGAAGTGCCTACAGATTTTGTTGTTCTTTGCCTCTTTTGTGAAAAAGACTCATTTGAAGAGAAATATCCCTTTTTTGAGAGTTTTAATCAAGAGAAATCAGAGATCTTTGTGTGTTTAAAGCTGCAATCTGTCTTATCTATCTTCTCTATCATCATTTCCATCCATTAATCATGCCAATCTACTATACTTGCAAAGGTTTAAGAGAGATTAGTATGATTAGTGAGTAGTCACCTAATGAGGTTCTATGTGTAGGTTAGAGTGCTAAAGTGTTAGATTAGGAGTGGTTAGGGCTAGATCCATGCTTTCATCTCTCTAAATAGCTGTTTTCTAAGCTAGATCCCTGCATATCACTTGTGATATTGAATCTGGGTTTTTCTTGCACCACAATTTTTTGATGAAATTCCTGAAATAGCTATATTAGAGGTTTATGCATTAACCACATGATGATGTTTTGTTATTTGCATAAATGATCACTTAGAACTGATTCTTAATGCTGTCTTGTTGTTTGATCTCCAATGATGATTGAGTATGTGAAATAACTTGATTTTTGTCTTGATGCTTGGGGAAGATTAAGGCTTGATTAGAGTTCTAAATCCTTTGAATCATGTTTCATTATTGTCATTAGCATTTCTAGTTTAGCACCAAAGCACCCTAACCAGCTATCATGTTTAGAATCGCATGCTTCCATCATTCCATATCTATATCATTTGTCATTTGCTACTTGTTTTGATCATTTGCTTAGTCATTAATCTTGTTTAAGTCTTTAGTAGTCATTAGTTTAATCAAAACCTCACTAGTTTACTTGAATTAAGAAACAGTTCATATAGTCTAGTGTCTAGCTTCCACATGCTTGGTTTGACACCCTTTATACTACATTGATTAAAGGGATTGATAGCCCTCAAGACCTAAAAACTCTTGTCTACCATTGCAGAAGGCTCTTGATATTCCCGAGTGATCTTAAGGATATGATACACCTTGAGATCGGTTTTGCTAAAGATATATTACACACTCTAAAGCTAAGATGTTCAAAGAACAAATGATCTTAACTGAAAGAGATTTGATAAAAAGATAAGATGATTTTTACAAATTAAAATACAAGACAAAGATAAAGAAGAACAAGTCAGCCAATAACATAAATGAGTCTCGGAAACAACACAAAACAGTTGTTAAGTTTGAATTCGAATTTGGCTCCTCTTCTCTTCACTTGGCCGAGACTTGTTGTTGGCTTGGGCTAGTGGACTAAGGATAAATAAGTGGTTTAACCTTGCCTCATTAAAAACCTATCTTAAAAAAACCCATTGGCACAAAACTAGAGATAGGAAAAAAGAATACAAGATCAAATCACAAGCCACTTAGCCATCTTGAATTTGGATCAGAATCAATGTATTTGTTGTAGACTCTTTTCCCTCTTGAACCGTCTTGTAAGCTTGCTTGGTGATGTCTCCTACGGCTTCTTTGAGTTTCTTGGTTCTTGATCGAATCATAGGTCCATTTGGAATGATCAAAGGTTCTTCTTTTTGCTCAGCTACAAGCTTTCCATCCTCAGGTTCAAACTCTCATTGATCTATGTTGCTGTCCATGATCATATCAAAAAAGCTCACGCCGAGGCTGGTTGCTTCTTGGCACTGCTTCCTCGAGCTGGTCACACCGAGGGCACTTGGCTGCGGCTGCTCTTTTCATCCTCCTTACTCTCCACTGGTTCAAACTGAACTCCACATGGTCCAATGCTATCTCCATCATGTCTTCCAGCCTTCAAAGTCTCCAGAGTACTTAGAAAACACTCCAAAGTGATGCAAGACTCATTAGGACCTACAGTAAAAACTCTATAAATTAATAATGTTGGGATTTTGATATTTTATTAATTTATAAAGTTATTAATTTATAGATTTTAAATAAAAAATATCTTTTTTTATTAATTTTAGAAGAGATTTTGTATAGATTCTAGACTTTAAAACATTTTTTCTAAAATTAGAGATGAGTTCAAAAAGTTTTAAATTTAAGATAAATAAAAAATTACACTAAACTCATATTTTAATAGATTATCTTATTTATATGTTTATATTTAATTTTATTTATGATAATTATTAATTTCTGATATTAATAGAACCATATATTTACATAGATGTTTTGTTAAAATTATTATTTTATTATTTTATTGAATTGTGTTATAATTTGAACTAACCTAATTCGGGACAATGAAAAATTATTAATTTATAGTTTATTAATTTATTGAGTATTAATTTATAAAATTTCTACTGTATATGCAACTTAAGAACCTCTAAACAAGCTAGAACATTAGATAAAACGTAAGAAAACATGATGATAAACACAAAAGCAAAGCTAAACGAATGTCTATATGCCATAAAATATGAGTATATCAATTACTTGAGCAAGAGCATGAGCTCAAATGAATTAGAAATTATATAAACCCATAATTCACAACGTTCTAAATTTATAGGGAAAATAACAGCCAAAAAGGCTATTCTGCTAATAACAAGCTCTAAACAAACGCAGGCGATGTCATTGTGGTTGGTCGGGCTCAGGAGGCGGAGATGGCCCAAACTCGAGGCTTGGGTAGACACCAGGTAGTCTCTCTTGGGGTTGAATCGACAATAACTGTGTTGAATCACCCACCACATCTGCCCATCCATAATGCGGCTCAGCCCTTCATCAAAACATGATCACAGGATAGACTAATAAACTACAAATCACATAATTATTAAGATGTAAACGCTCTCTCTCTCTCTCTCTCTCTCGCTCTTACTCGTAGTATGTTTCTTCGTCCACCACTATGTCCCAGCTTTCTCCGGTCGTACTCTTTCCGTACTTGTGAACTTTTCTGTGATCAAGGATCTGATATTAGACATCGACTGCTTCAAATGCCAATTTAAGCATGTTGTTAATTTATTTCGAAAATAATATACACTAAATGCAAGTGCGAAGGAAAACAAACAAAGGCAGCCTGCGTAATAATAGTTCCTAACCCGTTTCCAAAGTGTTCCTCTCCCCACGTCCTTGACCAACCTAGAAACGTGTGAGATAATCTGGTTTAGGCGGGATTAAAAACATTGTCAAATGAGAGAATTTTATAGTAAGGAACTGACGGTCGCTGTTAGGTGATACATGCCATGTCTCCCCCTGACGTGAACCTATCCCACCGAAAAATTTCTCTTCCCACTTGTCTCCCCATTTGGTCCCCAACTCAGTCTCAGCCCACTTGTCTGTCCTGAATAATTCACCAATAACAAAACCAAAACAAAAACCATTAACACAATCTCTTTGATCTCAAATTCTCACAGACTAAATGTTCATCTGGTGAGAGAATACCATTTCAGAACAGATCCTCTTCCATCATAATGTTCCCCCCACTTCTCCCACCATGACTGCTCATTTAGTCTACCATACTTATGTGCTCCTTTTTCTGTCCACCCTTTAGCATCGTACTTTTCCCACCTGGTTTTTATTGAATGATAATTTTCGTCCAGCAGAGTCTCTCTATATCAAACAAAAGTAGACACTGCAGGGTATATTAACAAACTGTGTTGTTATTGACTTACCATTTCTCGTACCAACCAGCATTTTCAGTTCCTGATTTCGCTTGCTTTTGTGCACTCCTTTCAATCCTCGCAAGATTACTGAAATTAGATAAGACTATAAGAATCTAGCATTGAGAAAAATGTTTGCAAAGATGCTAAATATGGAAAAGGGAAAGTTTGAACATAGACCTCCACTCATCTTGATGAAGGACTTCTTGCCAAGTTTCCCACCAAGAGTCACCCTCACCATTTTTACCAGATTTCTCCACGCCTACAAGAAGTTCACTCCAGTAGGGTGAGTAACATAAACCCAGGGAAAAAGAGAAAAGAGAAATGAAGTGGGGCAAAACGAGCCAGAGATGAAGTCAACTTATAACATTCCAATGAACAACTCAATTGAACATCCCTATTTAACCAACTTTGTAGAAACGCTTCCCGGTGTCTACCACCTATTAAATACAGATATGATGTTTTCCAAAAAGTAATAAGAAATGAACACTCTCAAGTGTGGTAGGATAAGGATAATACCTAATTCTTTGTATCCGGTCCAGTCACTTTTCTCCCACCACTGTCAAGGATACCAATAAATCCAATTAAACGCGTCCACCTGGGGTGATACTTCATGGGGTTACGAAGAATAACCTCAGGATAACTCAATTCATGGAACACAGTATTTAAGGGACAGGCATAAAGCCTCTAACATTTGCATTTTCTTAACCTCAAGAGGTTTTCTCACAATTTACGAATCAAGCAATAGTCAAGTGTGGATTTATCAACAGCCATAATAAAAAGAAAAGCCAGGGCAGTCTGTCAAATTTATCTCTAAAGAAATTGTACCGTTTCTGTCCACTCAGAAGAGCCATCATTGGATCGACCGCCCATCCTTGTCCACCTACATCTGTAGCCATTTTCCCCCAGGTCCTGTCCGCTTTCTCTAAACCAAGTACTGCCATCTTCATTACTACCAGACTCATTCACATTCTCATTCAACAAATCGATGCCCCAATCCTTTTCATTAGCAATCCCAGTGTCTAGAGTAATGAAAATGACAAGGTGAAAACAAAAAAAAATCTGTCAGAGAAGACATCTCAATTATTAAACATGGCATGGGCACTACACTAGTAAAATAAGCAACATGACTTGGTATGCAGGTAAACCTAGTACACAAAAAGAAGTAAATCACACCTCTTTTAGGGGGAGTATCACGGGACTGAGGGCCAGTAAGCCTTGGAGTGCAACGAGGGTAGAACTTCTCTTGCTTGGAGACAAACCGAGACCTGCTAAAACCCACAATTGATGAGGAGTCTCTCGTCATTTGAATACATAGAGACATGCATAAACAACATCAGAAACTTCCTAACCAGCCATAAAAAATAAGAGATTAAGACCATCTTAGCACCTTGAAAAAAAAGACTACCAAAATCAATAAATAAATGGGCAGCAGAACTGAAATGAAGAGACTACTGTACATTTCTTAGATGAACTTTGGGGAAAAAAGGCATGGCAGAAGCATTAAAACATATCACTGCTTTTATGTTAAATTGGAACAGGAATCTTCACAAGGACCGATACCACAATAAAACCAAATGTGTAGTTCGTGCTCAAAGGAAGAATTTCGATTGGAAAAAATATAATTGACCTTAGAATGGAAACAAATTACAGAGCGAAATCAAGTCCATCTCTACACTGCACAGTCGAAAAATAACTTACTTGGGAGATGCAAACGGCATTGCAGAGGAGGAAGTTTTGATTCCGGCTCCATGAGCGGTCGTCTTCTGATCGAAACGCCGTTCCTCCGAGTTCTCGAAACCCGCCACAGAGAGGCGCATCGGTGAAAGCATATCTGCGCAGCAGCTAAATCGCCTCGGAGCACTGGCTTGATCGCCATCAAACCATAGCAGCCTACTTCTCCACTTTTTCAGGCTCAATTCATGATTACTTGTGCCAACGCCGAATTGACGGAGCCTGATATCAAGAAGAGAGACTGCGGAGTTAGCCGCCATTGTTCACAGACGCGCCATGGAAAACGAATTCGAAAAATGAGAAATCCTAGAAAGCGAATTGCAGACTTTCGATCCGTGGAAGCTAGCTAGCGAGCGAGCTAGAGAAAGAGAGAGAAGTGAATCAGTAGTAGGAGAGCAGCACACCCGAGACGACATTTATATTCTGAAAAAATGCAGATTTAATTAATTTACTTTAATACTTTTTAATCTCGTAGGTTTAAAATAAATTTGGCCGTATATAATTAATCATTGCAAATCTTCTCAACTGGATTTCTAGTCCTTTTGGGAAAATATGTTAAAAAAAAAAAACATCAATTTTGGATAATTTGTTGATTTAAAACACCGTAATTTGTTGATTTTAAATTTAAGTTATGAATTTTGGTTGACTAAACAAAAAAAAAAACAATCGATACATTGTCGTTTTAGTTTTTGTTGGTTAAATCCCAAATCGACAACTTCCATCTCCTGATTTTAAAAGTTCATGATTTAACTTTAAAGTCAATAAACTATGATTGTTTCAAATTACGTACTCTCCTTCTAGTTCATGCTTTTGTGGTAAAAGTTGATGTTTCTTTTTACAACTTTTTTATATTTTTTCCTCAATTAGATTTTATTACTGAAGAGGTAAAAACTGGCCTAGTAAATAGAGTTCTGTAAAACTAAGGTAAAAAAATCAGCTTAGTCAAAAACACCTGCAAAGTCAAATGAGTAAACAAGCTGGAGAAGCTACTAGTGTTAGTATCTATTTTTTTAGTCGAAAGTGTTAATATCTATTATCAAAAGGAATTAAACACAGAACCATTATTCAAGCCTATCAAGAACAAAGATTCGTTTAAACCGATGAATGAAGACGCTTAAATAAACAGTCGGAGATGTTAAACACGTTATCTGAGTATAAAATAAAAATAAGAGCAAGAAGCAAAGGACAAAGTTTTGAACTCTCAAGAGCTTAGCTCTAGAATCAAACATTTGTCTTTTTTTGAGAATCGAAATAATAAACCAGTTTACTCAGCAAATTTTTTTTGTTTAAAACGCTCTTGAATATATATCCTCATCGAAAAACAAACTCTCTTTTTATTGCTTGATAGTCCATCGGTCCTTCTTTTCTTCAAGATCAAAGCCAAAGTCTCCAGTCTACTCCTATTTACAAATTTTCACCGTTGTATTTCTATGTACAATAATCAAGATAGAAGAATACCAATAATTAATTAGACTACATTTTTGTGGTAAATGTTGATGATTTTTTTACAACTTTCCTGGGGTAAAAATCTGGTCTAGTAAATAGAGTTCAGTAAACCTAAGGTAAAAAGGTCAGCAAAGTCAAAGAGACCTGCAAGGTCAAATGAGTAAACGAGGTCACAGATCGAGCTGAAAGACCTACTAGAGTTAATACCTACTATCAAAGCAAATTAAACACAGAACCATTAGTTAAGCATGTCAATACCAAAGACTGGTTCAAACCGGTGAAAGAAGACGCTTAAATATAACAGTTGGAGACGTGAAACACGATATCATAGTATAAAATAAAGAAAAGAGCAAGGTGCAAAGGACAAAGTTTTGAACTCTCAACAAGACTCTTAACTACAGCTTAGCTCTAGACTCAAACATTTGTCTTTCTTTGAGAATCGAAATACTAAACCAGTTTACTCAGCAAAAAACTTTGTCCAAAACGCTCTTGAATATATATATATATATATATATATATATATATATATATATATATATATATATATTTGTTCTCATCAAGAAACAAACTCTAGGTTTATTGCTTGATAGTCCATCAGTTCTTATGTTCTTAAATATCAATGCCAAAGTCCCCCATCTACTCCTACATACAAATTTTCACCGTTGTATTTCTAGATACAATAATCACAATAGAAGAATACCAATTATTAATTAGACTACATTTGTGGTAAAAGTTGATGATTTTTTTACAACTTTCCTATATTTTTTCTTCAATTCTAGAAATAGATTTTATTACTAGAGGGCTGAAAACCTGGCCTAGTAAATAGAGTTCAGTAAACCTAAGGTAAAAAGGTCAGCAAAGTCAAAGAGACCTGCAAGGTCAAATGACTAAACGAGGTGACAGATCGAGCTGAAAGACCTACTAGAGTTAATATCTACTATCAAAGCGAATGAAACACAGAACCATTATTCAAACCTGTCAAGAACAAAGACTGGTTCAAACCGGTAAATGAAAACGCTTAAATGTAACAGTCGGAGATGTTAAACACAATATCATATTATAAAATATAGAAAAAAGTAAGGAGCAAAGGACAAAGTTTTGAACTCTCAACAGCACTCTTAACTACAGCTTAGCTCTAGACTTAAACATTTGTCTTTATTTGCGAATCAAAGTACTAAACCAGTTTACTCAGCAAAAACTTTGTCCAAAATGCTCTTGAATATATGTTCTCATCTAGAAACAAACTCTATGTTTATTGCTTGATAGTCCATCAATTCTTATTTTCTTAAAGTTCAATGCCAAATCCCCATCTACTCCTATTTCTAAATTTTCACCGTTGTATTTCTAGGTACAATAATCACAATAGAAGAATACTAATAATTAATTAGACTACATTTGTGGTAAAAGTTGATGATTTTTTTACAACTTTCATATATTTTTTATTCAATTCGAGACACAGATTTTATTACTAGAGGGGTAAAAACCTGGCCTAGTAAATAAAGTTCAGTTAACCTAAGGTAAAAAGGTCAGCAAAGTCAAAGAGACCTGCAAGGTCAAATGAGTAAACGAGGTGACAGATCGTGCTGAAAAACTTACTAGAGTTAATATATACTTTCAAAGCGAATTAAACACAGAACCATTGTTCAAGCCTGTCAAGACCAAAGACTCGTTAAAACCGGTGAATGAAGACACTTAAATGTAACAGTCGGAAACGTTAGACACAATATCATAGTATAAAATAAGGACAAGAGCAAGGTGCAAAGGACAAAGTTTTGATCTCTCAAGAGCACTCTTAACTACAGCTAGCTCTAGACTCGAACATTTGTCTTTCTTTGAGGATCGAAATACTAAACTAGTTTACTCAGCAAAAAACTTGGTCTAAAACGCTCTTGAATCCTATATATTCTCATTAAGAAACAGTCTCTCTGTTTATTGCTTGATAGTCCATCAGTTCTTTTTTTTAATGTTCAAAGCTAAAAACTTTGTCCAAAGCCAAAGTCCCCCGACTACTCCTATTTACAAATTTTCTCTGTTGTATTTCTAGGTACAATAATTAAAATAGAAGAATATCAATAATTAATTAGACTCATTTGTTTGGGCTTTGGACTCTCTAAAAGTAGAGCCTTTGGCTCTAAAGGAATGTAAGGTTATTCACAACAAGAAAACAGCCCAATTCCGATGACCATATCTGTCGCTAATCTGTCGAAAAGCACCTTTTCTGACGGATTTCCAACCAAATAAATTTGTCGGTTAGAAATCATCGGAAATTATTAAGCAGTCAAAAATTAGTTATAAATTTCCGATGAAAAGACCGACGACATGCTTTCCGATTACTTTCTGACGGATATCCAATGAATCAAGGGTCGTCGGAAAATAGTCAAAAATTTATAACGGGAAACCGACGACTTACTTTCTGACAACTTTGAGACGAATATCCGATGAATTATTGTCAGAATTTGTTTTTGTATAACTGTGATAACATTGTCGGAAAGTCATCGTAAATGTTCCGTCCATAATCCATTGATAACCTTTCTTACAGAAATACGACGGTTCTATTTCTGACAGATTATCGACAGATAATTTCTGACGATTTTAATTAATAAAAAAAGAAATTTTATTAAATAATAATAATTTAAATTTAAATTGTTTATAATATAAATCTAATAATATAAATGCCCCCATCAGCTTTTCTCTGCGTAAAAAATAATTAGTTTCTAATAAAAAAAAATTAGAAAATAAAAAATGAATAACAGAATTACCATTTCCTCCGTCTCACGTTCAACCGATTTTGTGCCTCCATTGTGAATGTAAATCCTTTTTCCTCCTTGGTCATTCTTCCGGTTCTTCGAGTTTTTGTTGGACTGCTTTTTCATTGAATCCTTACTCCAATGCACGCAAAAGCCCTTCCAGACGTCGTCATTGAGAGCTTCTGGCTTAGGCTGGTCGTACATGTGTATCGAGTATTATCTTAGCAGCGTATTTGTTGAAAGCTGTGATCACCTCATCGGTATGTGTATGGTCCCATGTTAACTCTTGCTACAAAATTAAAGACACATAAAATTTTAATGATTCAAAAATGTTAAAACATCTTATTAATTACAAAATTACACAATTTATAGCAAAATATCGACGCCAAGAGTCTTTCACGACTTTTGGCATGATTTTGTACATCTCGTAAAGTTTGCCCAACATTGTATGGAGCATTCGGAGATTCGCTTTTGTGATCACAACAGATAATTTAAACCTGTAAACATTAACAAAAAATAAAATATTAAATAATATTAAAATATAAATTAAAATAAATTACATCGTAAACTTATCTTACCAATTTCCATTTTCCAGCTTCGAATCGAGTTTGATGCAGTGCTTCCAGTTGGGTTGCTGGACAAGGGTCTGAATAGACATATAACTCAAATGGACCTCTAACTCTCTGGAACTCCGGGATTTGGGTCTCATCGTTCCTTAGTAAAAATTATAAAAATATTGATAAAAAATTTAATTAAAATTAAAAATTAATAGTATTAAAAATTAAATTTTAATTATTATTAATAAAAATAATAATATAAATAATTTTTGAAATAAATTAATTTAAATATACATAAACAATAAATAATTAACTAATTATAAAATGAATTATTCAATTACTTTTTTATTAAAAAATATTTTCGCATTAAAAATAATAGTTAACGTCTAAAAAAACTTTTATTTTTAATTTTTTAGAATTTTAATAATTCTACTACTAAATTTCAAATAAGTATAAACCACTAATAATTTTGATAATTTTATTTAACTTTTTCAAATCCTAAATAATAAATTCCTTTTTAATTCACAAACTAATAAAATTCTAAAACCACCAAATTCTATATAATCTACAAACCCTAATTTTTTCAAATCCAAAATTAATCTAAATTATAAATTAACTAACATCATAACTTATATACTAACAACCTAACAAATCAATCTAACAGATCCATTACAAATCAACCTAACAAATCAAAGAACTAATCTAATAATTGAAACAAAAAATTAGAAAAAGGTTGAAATGTTTTTCACAAAATCAGCTATTGCATATACACATTATTTGCTCAAATTGAAATCTGTCTTTACATCCATCATCCTAGTTGCAGCTGATAAAGGGGAATGAGATCCTCTCAACCATCATATAATGGATTTTCAGCAACATCTAACATATCAAAGAACCTCCGAGCTTCTAGGCTGGGTTCTTCACCTATATGGCCATACTCAGCAATCGATGGGAGACTTTCACGAAAAGCATCATTCACCATCTAAACATGACCTACACTTTCAACTTCCATTGCAGATTCTTCTAAGCCACGACCAATAGGTTCACTAGTACTACCATAATCCACCATTGTACCATTTTTTCCATGATAATACCAAATTTTGTAACCAAACACAAATCCATTACAATACAGGTGTGACCATACATCATCTATCACCATGAATCTATGATTCTGACATTTACTACAGGGACAATAGATTTTACCGGAGTTTATAGCTTTCTTCTGCGAAGTCACGAATGCCATGAATTGATGAAGACCTTATTTGTATTCTTCCATAAGTAGGCTCGTTTCCGTAATTTGATGAGGATTATCTGATCAAAAATAATTATATGGATTTGAAGTAGACATTTTTACTCGTTTAGTGAGTACATAGAGTTTTGGTTTTATATGTAGTGAGAAAATGAAAGAGAAAGGAGGATATATATAAAAAAAGTAGGTCCCATTCCGATGGGTTTCTGATGGATTTCAAACGACCGCTCAAACAACTAGTAACGGTTAAATTTTCTAACGGTAGCGAAATCCATCAAAAATCTGTTGGAAAGCAGTTGGGAGATCCTTCGAAAATCGATTGGAAAATACTCAACAGAGGCCTGTCATTGGAATTTCATCGGAAATGTCTGACGGTTTACCGACGACTTGTTGGTCATTGGAAATAGCTGACGGATTTTCGACAAATTCTATTTTAGTCGAAAATCTGTAGGAAAGTGGTCGAAAATTTCCGACGACTTTTTTCTGTCAGAAATAACGTCAGAAACATGTATATTTTCTTGTAGTGATTGTTTGGGGGTTTTGCCAATTTTGCCGAGATTTAGACATATCATAACAATATTTTGGTGGATTTTGTGAATATCATTTGCTTTTTGTGTGGATTTAGCTTAGTTTTTTCTAGAGTACTTTAAATGCTTCTTTTTGTTTAAAGAACCCTTAGTCTGAGTTTTTGCATTCTGATAGAGTTTTGCTATGATTTTCTCAGTGTAGATGGTGAGTATTGAGCATTATCAGCGTACTTTGAATCTGGAATGTCAAAACTTTATCGGTATATGCCTTACAAGTGGTAAGTAGGATGTTGTGCGAGGAACTGCATTACCAAAAGAAAAGTTCCAGTTCATATTCAAGTATGAACATGATTTGGAAGAAGTGATAAAAAGAGTGTGAACTTTCAACGATGGATGGTTGTTATCGATGGATGGGTGGAGCATCCTTTGGAAGATTATATGGGAAATAATAGAGTCTTATGTGTTGAGACTTTTTGAATTTCTGAAACAAAATTGTTCCCTTGTTTTAGATTTTGTTAAATAATGTTTCGTGTTTGGTGTTGGTGTTTGTTCATTTTATTGGGTAATCTAAACTACTCATCCCCTCTTTATCCTTCTTGCTCTCACAGGTTAGAAAAGGGAGAAGTGATGGGTTTGTTCAATTTGTTGGTGTATTTGCGAAATGATGCTTCTCATAACCAAGATCCGAGTTAGATGTCGCATATTAGCTCAAGGGCCCAAAAATGTTTCTTAACACCAGTAGTTGGTGAAAAAATCGCGGTGGTGGTATGGAGGAGGCTGGCCGTGGGTGAAACAATCACAACCACAGTAAATATTCAATTAATATTTTATTTATTTTATATAAAACAAATATATATATATATATATTTTTTTATTTTGATAACATAAATTAGTTTCAAATGATACTTTTTTTTATATTATTAAATATGATCTCTCAAAACTTCAGTTATAATATTTAAATTTCAAATATTTATGAAATACTTGATTTTATTATTGTAGTTAATACCATTCATGCACAATATTTTGTTTTATAGAATATATATTTAACTAACTAGTTATTTCTAATGATCTTCATTTAAGATTTGATCTTACACCAAATTCTATATATAGCACATTGGTTACAGTCAGTTACTTATTTTTTTATTCATACACATTTATCAAATTTAGGGGTAAGCATGTTTATTCTTCACTCTCTTTGATTTTTGACATCGCTATTTGATAATCGCACGTGGACACTTGTGGATAGGAGGAATAAGAAAAGCGTAGACAAGACATGGAGACAAGTGGTGTATTTTCGGCTTACGTGTTTTTGACTTTATTTTCTATGGTGTATCTATTTGGAGCACCACATCTTAGGCATACGAGATTGTAATGATGTGGCACCAAGTGATTTTCAGATAAGCGTAACAAAATCTGAGTTGTATAGCTTACGTGGCGTATCTGTTTTTAATGGCCTGTGAGGACGGCACGTCTGAAAGAACAACCAGCACTCGCATTTGCTACTGACCCAGGAAACCAAACACCACTTTGCTTGGAGGCTGATGTTCTGGATGAGGCTAATGTCGCTTTTACACTTCAAATCTCTTCGAACAGGAGAAAATAACATCTTTGACAGATTTGTATGTTTGAAAAGAGCTAAATTTCGATACAAGTGTAACATCTCAATTTTTTTTTTGTCTTTTTTTTTTGTGATATCAATATCTCACTTCCTTTCGGAGAACCAGATGGATCGACCGTATCAACTTTTAACGCCCCAATCATCTTTTCCAGTGAGCCCAACACCTTTACTCTAAGACTCCAACACTTTCTGTCTAAATCCGTTGGCCCACCACTGTCTGACAGTTGGTATTTCTCTAGATTTGTTGGTCCACTATTGTCTGATCATCGGTGCATTAGTTTTGGAAACTCATAAGACTTGTTTACTGTCCCTGCAATCAACACGTGATCTTTTTCTGTGCTTTGTTCTCACTCACACGGTATCGCAGACCACTTCACGGTAGGTCACCCATCCTGAAATTACTCCAGTTTTAGCACCATTAACTCTGGAGTTCTTTTAAGACCAGTGCCCGAAAAGATAAGCGCATCTGATGATATAGGTAACCAAATCAATTTTTATAAGCTTCTCCACATGTACCAGAAATCGAGATGTTACAACTCTCCCCGACTTCTAAGGAATTTTCTTCGAATTCTCTCAACTCAATTACGTCCCAAGACGCCACCTGGGTCAGAGTCAGTTAGCTAACTTTACGCTCTGATACCAACTGTGATACCTCGATCCCGCCTTCCCTTCGAAGAACCAGACGGACCGGCCGTATAGACTTCTAATGCTCTAACTGTCCCTCCCAGTGAGCCCAACAGCCTCACTCTAAGCCCCAACATTCTATTTTAAGGCCTGTTGGCCTACCAATTGCCCCTCCTATTGAATCCAACGCCTTCTCTTTAGGTCCGTTGGCCAATCACTGTCTGATAGTTGGTCTCTGTTTAGGTCCGTAGGCACACCACTATCCGACGGTTGGTCTCTCTCTAGGTCCGTGGGCTCACCACTGTCTGACGGTCGGTGTGTTATGATGTAGGAACACTTATGAGATGTTCTTACACAAGTGTGAGTGGTGGTGAATCTCTAGCTTGCCGTACAGCTCTCTCTAGTAGACTCGGTGAGAATGGGTGATGGACTGAAGACACAAGGTAACTATGGAGTGAAGGATGCCACACAGAAGATGGAGAGCTCTATGATAAGTTAGGGTTTCTCAGCTTCAAAGGAATCGCACCAGAGAAGAAGAGAGAGCTAGCTACGGCTAAGATTTTGTTCTCTAAAGAAAACTTGGTTATTTTATGAATCAAAGGTAATAATTACAAGCTCAGCAGGAACCTTATATAATGGTTCCTCAACTGGTGGCTTCTCTTGGCCGAAATTGTTACAAAAGGATACTAAGAAACTCATCGTTTAACTTAAAGAAAAATAGAAACTACTAAACTCTAAAAACGACTTAAGGAAAAGTTCCTGCAAAACAAACAAGAAACTCATGAGAAATAATCTGTAATGTAGACACTTATATTGGCTCGAGGAGTGGAGTTTCCACTTGTTTTAGATGACAAACATAGCTGCTTCCTCGTTGCCTTGTAAGACCGCCAAGAATGATACAGTTTGAAACTTGAGTTAAGGGTAATCGTTGCTTGGTGTTTATTCTTGGTCTCTTGAAGGTCCTTGAACTCCACTAGATTTTATCTAGCCGTGGCCTCCAAGTCTTGTGTCTCTAGAGTATTGAACTCGGTTAGAGGCTCCATTGGTGTTTCTCGGGTGATCTCTCATTTGAGTAGCTTCTCCTTGAGTTCTTCATGTTCTATGATAACACCATATTTTGACCACTTTTATGGATCGTTTGAAATATTTTTTCTATGTTTTTTATTGCTTTCAAGTGTTTTTATTGTGTTTTTCTAGTATTTGTAGTTTCAAGACTCTTTTCAGGAAACTTAGAAAAAAGCTTAACAAAATGGATAGAAGACCAGATTTCAACTCAGACTCAAACCATCAGAACTTCACCCTTAAATGAAGACCTTTTAACCGTCTGATCCAGCTCAAATTTGGAAACCTTAAAGATGGTAATCCAACGGTTCAATCAAAAGTTACGCGAAAAGCAAGATGTCTTGTAAACCAGCCGGCAAGCATTTTGCTGCCAACACCCATTTCACACCGGTCCTGTCTTTCCCGACCGCGAAGAATGGTTTGCCAACCTTAAAGCCCATTTTCAAGCCCAAAATAATTCCTTCATTTGGATAAACCCTAAGTGATGCCCAGAAATGACTTGATAAGTCGTATGCTCTTTTATGCTAAGGACTATTTTTTAGGTTTTTCAATACTTTTCTTTCTCTTAAGTTTAGGGAGATAGAGATCTATCTCTTGAACCCTTTTTGTTTCTTTTTCAATATCGATTTCTACTCAGCTTTTCAATACAAAGTGTTTGCTTTCTTTAATCATGTGTGAGTAGTTTTATTGTTGGGTTCAAGGGATTTTCGATGGGGCTATATATGTTCAATGAGGATTCCATTAGCTATTGAAGCCGAATCCTAGAACTTTTTCTTCTAAACTTATTTTAAATGTATGTGAGTAGCGTCATGAACTACAATATGATCCCTGTCCTTGGTTTTGTGAAAGTATTCATCCGGGGCCAGATCTAGTTTGAGAAGAGCAGATCAACCATAGGAGTGGAAACCTACCTATGAGAGAGCTCTGAATGTTGACGAGTCTTAAGCAAGCTTGCATCTTTTCCCTTCTAGGGCCAGAGTGGAAACCTAATGGACAGGGTTGCGAGTGATAGTTGGTTATGATCACGATAGTGGCGTATTCAAATGTTCGTGACTTGAGTTCTAAAATTTTTGGCTAGGATCTTTTAATTTACTTTTTAGCAATGTTTTGAATAGTTCATCCCCCAGAGAGAATTTCCCTGAAAATCCAGCGTCTCGTATGTATAATTTTTTGCCAATTTCAATACAAGCTTTAGTCATTAGGTTATTTTTCTTCATTCCAGCTGATTTCATTCAAGCAACTTAGGTCTAGACGTTTTCCCGTTTTTAGTCGATTTCATTAGGTTTAGTTATTAGGTTACTTTAATTTCCGCATTTTCCCGTTAAAATTAATTTTAACGTTTTAAAAACACCACCAAGGCCCATAAAAATCGCCTGGTTCTAGACTTCTTTACTTAATATTTCTTTCGAAAGCTTTTGCAAAAAAAAACCTCCTTCCCTGTGGATTCGATCCCTAAGTACTACAATCGATCAGCTGTGCACTTGCAGCTTATTGATTTCATTTAGAGTAAAACTTGACAACCCTCACGCACGTAGACATCATTCTATGATTGTGATCAGCCCCTCTATTGACTTGTTAAACTCTTCTCTTAAGCTCTTAGTGTGTGAACTTGTCCTTGGTGTGTGCCTCTTAGTCGGTATAGTGATCAGCTCTTCATCAGCTTGTATGGTGCTTTTCTCGATGTCCACATCATTCCCTCCCTATTGAAAAGTTTCTGGCCTCAGAACATGATCTCCTGAATAGAAAGGAGCTAAGTCAGTAACATTGAAAGTTGGAGAAATGTTCATCTCACCTGAAAGCTCAAGCTTGTATTCGTTTTCATTGATCTTTTCTAAGAACCGGAATGGCCCATCTCCTCTTGGTAGGAGCTTTGATCTTCATTGATTTGGGAACCTCTCGGTCCTCATGTGTAAGCAGACCCAATCTCCTGGTTCAAAGGTAATTTCTCTTTGGTGCTTATCAGCTTGTTGCTTGTATTTCTCCGTCTTCTTTTCGAGATTCTCCTTGACTCTTTTTCTGTTTATTTCCATTTTTTGGTTCTTTTTGTTTCAGTTTCCGAAGCAATAAACCCTATAAATCGAAATCCCTACTACGAGGGTGGTTTTTACAACACTTCTCAAGCCACCAGACAAAGGGAAGAGCCAAATATACGCGACCTCTTCAACTCAGTTCAGAACTCAGATCCAAACTACCGAGCATTCCTGGGCGACCCTACACGCCTCCCATGGTGAGCCCAAGACCACTTATGCATCGCCTACCTCACCAAATCTTCAGCAGGATAAGAACGTCCAGATCAGTAATCAATTGGAGCAGCTTGAAGCCACAATCAATCAGTTCATCGAAGCTCAAGCCGTCTCTAAGGCCACCCTTCATGAGAGAAATTACAATATGTCAATTCACTTCAATAAGAAGCTTGAAGATCTTTCTGCTCAAGTCAAATCCATCAAGACTCAAGATGCCGAGATTATAAAAGGAAGAATAGACGCAGTTGAAGGACGGGGCGAAGAGAACGAAGTCGGCATTCGCAAGGCTAGTGGAAACATCCGCACCTTAGAAATCAAACTTGATGAAGCAGAAGAAACTATCAATGATAATAGCAACCAGACTTACTCATGCGTGGAAGAAATATGGGATAGAGTACACAAGGTCTGAGACAAAGCAGAAGAGATTGACTCAACCGTAGACAAAGTAGTCTATGCTCTTGATGAAATCAAAGAAAATTTCGAAAAGGTTATGTAAGGGCATGAAGCGTATGATTCAACACATCCCAACAATGATCTTGACCCAAGAGAATAGAACATAGAGCTGGAAGATCCAAAAAACTACTTAGAAGGCAAAGGGGAAGATGAAACAACCAAAACACCTTGAAGTCTTTCACCAATGGTCGCACCTCCCACGACTGCAGCCAATGGCCCCTCAGCCGCGGTCGTGAAGCATCCACCCGCGGCCACGAATCTGTTTCCCACGGTCGCGCCTCCTCCACCTGCGGCCAACCATTGGTCAGATTCGCCTCAGCTTTCCTCTACTCTTACAGGCTAGTGTTCATCTGATGCATATGCTGGGATAGTCAGAACCCCTTTCCTCGGGCAAAAAGTGTACGCCATCAGATCCATAGTATCTCAAGAAGAAGATGAGATACTACCTTGCAGCATAGCTTTAGCTTATGAAGATGCATATGAAGGACAATACTTTAAAGACGAAGACTATTGTTTGTTCATAGAAAGAGGCAATCAAGAAAGATTGGTGGAACTAGGAGCACCAATATCTAGAGAGAGACTCATTGAATTCAACAAGTTAGTGAACACAATCCCTCTCTATAAAGGTTTCGATGATGTGTGGGATCTTGGTTGTTTGCAAGTTTTCTATAGGCACAGGAAAGAGACAAAGGAGGATATCGGAACTTACTTTGGGAGAGCCTGACGCATGTCCTTTCCTAGGACATCACCTGATGCTGCAGTTTACTCAATTCACCTTCAAAGACCTGAAGAATGCAGCTACTACACCAACAAAACCAGCAAAGAAAAGCTTGATGAGTTCAATGATGTAATTCGAAGTTTACCTTAAGGAATCACCTTTGCCAGAGCTTGCAAAGACTTCATGATCGGCCATTACTTCTGTGAGAGCAAGGAATCCATTCCTGAAATAGAAGAATTTTTCGATGTTCGAACACTTCAAAAAATCGAAGGTCAAGGTCAGTTTCTCATCTCTTGTTTATTAGAGGTGAAATGTTTAACAATGTGCTTTGTGATTCTGGAGCTTGTCTAAACATGATGTCCAAGGAAATTTCTTTGACAATTGGTATTAAGCACCTGCGGAGGACTAGGATGAAGATAAGTATAGCTGATGATTCGAATGCAACACCTAAAGAGTAGCTTATGACATTCTTTTGAGGATAGGAGATTTCATTGTTCCTATCGACTTCTACATTATCGAAACAAAAGACGCAACACGTCTAGTGATTCTCAGATGGTCCTTTCTAGCAACTTCCGGAGCCATCATGGACTGGCCAAACCGGAAGATCTCATTTGCTAATATCGACAAAGATGTCTTGACAGAAGCTGTCCCGTACAACAGTAAAGCGGGAAAACGTCCTGCAACAGATGATTTTGAAGCAGAACTTTGGAGTGAGGAAGAACTTACTAAGCAAAACAAGGAGATTTCGAAAAAGACCTGTCTTAGGACAAGGTTTTCTTCATCTGACTAAATCACGTCCTACACCAAATCAAGCTAAACGACTTAAACCAAAAGCGCTTAGTGGGAGGCAACCCATTTAGGTATTGTTTTCTTTATGATTTTTTTTTCTTTTTCTATTGATATTTTTCTTTTTCTTAGTTTCAGGTGTTTCTTATAAATAAAAAAAAACCAAAAAAATGAAAAAAAATTCAAAAAAACATAAAAAGGATGGTTCTCGACTGCTCGGCCCAGCAGGAACTAAGGAGAAGCAAGAACATGCCGCATTTAAGCCCCCGCGGTCGCATGAGTTCGGACCGTGGCTAAGCCTACATCGACCACGGCCGCGTACTTGTGACCGCAGCCAAACACATCCCAACCGCGGTCGCGTAAACCCTGACCGCAGGAAATGGTCGTTCACATGACCCCCGACCCCAAACCACCCACTTTCATCCATTCCACCTCACCAAGTCCAATTCCACCTCATCCATCACTTCCCACCACCTCCCATCACCATTTCTCTTCCATTTATCAGCTTCGCGCCTCCTCCCGAATCGATCCGGTTCATTCCCATCAGCATCCCGGATTCAGGTAAGTTCCATTTAGCTTACCTATTTCGATATATCTATGCAGTTTCCTCATCTAAGCTCGACTTCTTTCACACTGAGGACAGTGTGATTTAAGTCTGGGGGAGAATTTCATCATTTTTAACCACTTTTCTTTCATGACTCTTGCATTATCTACACTTTTTGCATTTTCTCTAAAATTTTTCAAAAACGGTTTTCAAAACAAAATACGTTTTAAAGGAAATGGTGAACATGAATCAATGATAGTTGACTGTATGCTTTTAGACTGTTCCTAGTAACATACTCATTCATGATTTTGGACTAGACTAGGCGGTAGCTGAAGACATTTGAAACGAAGTACCCCAGAGAAATTTAAATGATTTCGATTTAGATGAAGGATTAATACACTAACATTATGTTAATTTTCTCATTAGAGCATTAGACCAGGGAAACGAATCATACATTCAGGACTCCTTTACCCTTTTTACCACGCTCTGTTGATCCTGAATGGCTAGTTCATCTTTAGCTAGTCCCTACCTTAACAAAGCTTCTTTCGAACCACATGCACTCTTTTTTCCATTGTCTTATATGCAGATATGTGCAAAAACGTCAGATAGAAAGAGGAACGACATAGTTTTCAGTCACTAAGACGAAGAACTGCGATTTTCCGGAAACTTTACCAGAAGGATTCAACAAAGGACAAAACTCAGCTTGTTTCAGAAAAATCGCCATACATTGGTACATTTTCGTCCCTTAGACTCTCTCTCTCTTTCTAAAAAGGTTATTTCCCCTTTCTAAAAAAAAAATAAATAAAGAAATCCAAAAAAGAAAAGAAAATAAGAAAGGAAAGGAAATAAAACCTTAGAGGGACTAAGATGATCGATTTTATCCTTTGGGCAAGTTAGAGTTCGATTATATGGAGTTTTGGAGATCATTTTTCTGATTCCCGGAAAAGATCTAAGTCTGGGGGAACAGCTGCTCACAACAATGGAGGAAGGATTATGCAACAACATTGGACAAGAAGAAGTGACTGAAAATTGCGGATATCAACAGGTCCACTCTCTCTCTTGCGGTTGTGCATAATATCTTGCATCCTCCAGATTCATCAGGTAATCCGAAACACTTTGACTCCACCACTTAAACAGCCTTTAAATGTCAAATGCCGTCTACCCTGGATGACGTCTTTGATGAGAATTCACTTATGCACTTAATGAATGTAAAGAGCTAGTTGACTGGAATCGAGATTTAGATTGTTTATGTTTTGCATGACGGAAAAAGTGGACTAGTATCTTTTGTGTCTTGGTGAGAATTTTCTAGACTAAGTTGTGAACTAATGTACGATCTATGGTCCTAGCTTAGGAGTTCATGTCTCTGAGATTTGTGCATTCCCTATTTTTTTTTTTTTCCATTTTACCAGATTGGATTTTTGCTTTGTTTGAAGACAAACAAAGGTTTTAAGTCTGGGGGAGTTTGATAACAACGTGTTTTGACTATTTTTATGGATCGTTTTGAAATACGTTTTCTATATTTTTTATTGCTTTCAAGTGTTTTTATTGTATTTTTCTAGTATTTGTAGTTTCAAGACTCTTTTCAGGAAACTTAGGAAAAAGCTTAACAAAATTGATAGAAGACCGGATTTCAGCTCAAAGTCAAATCGTCAGAAGTTCACCCTCAAATGATGACCTTCTCACTGTACGATCCAGCTCAAATTTGGAGACCTTAAAGATGGAACTACTATCTTTACGCATCGCTCTGGATGTAATTCGTCTATGCATACCGAGATCACCGGATCACAGCTCGGCGCGCTCTTCTCTTCACGCGCCTCGCCGATCTGTAATTGCTATAAGAGCTTGGCGAGCTCATTCGCAGGTTCTCGGTTCGTCTTTAGCTTTTTCCTGTTTTCGTCTGCGATCGAGTCTACCATGGGCTTCCTCATCTTATGCTCGGCCAAAAAACACATACACGACTCTTTTTGGTTTCCCCATATCGTCTTGATTCCGCCAGGAGTCGGGAACTTGACGCATAAATGATATGTTGATGGAACGGCTTGCATCGAGTTCAACCACGTCGTTCCCATGATTACGTTGTAAATTGCCGAATGATCAGCTACATAATACTCCACAACTTTCGTTACTCCTTCTGCTTGCACGGGAAGCCTGATCGTCCCGATTGTCATCGTTGTTTTCCCTGAGAATCCCGTTAATAGCTTCGGGATGGCAGTTACTTCGGACAAATCGATTTTCATCCTCCTAATGGTTTCGCTGAAGATATTAATTAATATTCTGACGACATCGTGATCCCTAATACTAAGCTCGATCACAAGGGGATCACTATGTGGCATGTCGATTCCCACTGTTTCGTCTTTCGAAAACGAGATTATTATAGCGGGATAGCTCGGAGGCTCCGCCCAGTTAACACTTGCATCGGCTCTCCACTACAAAGCTTTAATTGACGATACGGTGCCAAGACAGTATTGCGATCCACCCATTATCATATTGATCCTTCTTCTGGGGCCATCTCGCGGATCCTCGTTATTCATCCTTCCTCGCTTTTGGGCTTCGCCTCGGTTTCCTTGCTCCCGGTTCGGGGGGTTAACTTCGTCACCTTCTCGCTTTTTCGTCTTCAGGTTCCTTGGCAGCTGCAGTTTCTTTGGGCTCTCCTGCTGTTCGCTTTGCGGCGATTCTGGCAGCCAAGAACTGACAGTTTGCTGTTGAGTGTCCGTAGCACTGGTGGTGTTCGCAAATGCTGGTTCAGAGTGTAAGTGTTCCTTGGTCCTTTGCCTCGTCCTGCTACCACTTGATAATTGTGGGCTCCTTGTAGCCACGACCCTTCGTGATGCACATAGTCATTGCCTCTCACATTCCTTTGACGCGTCGTCAGAGAATTTCGGATTGCCGCTTTAGTCAACTCGTACTGCTCGTCTAGTGATAACACCGGATTTTGACTATTTTTATGGATCACTTTTATATCTTTATAGGTGTTTTTACTCCATTTTTAAAGGTTTTGAAAGGATTTCTATGTTTTTGGATTTTAAAAGACTTTTCAGGTAATTTGGGATAAAGAGACACAAATTGGAACAAAAAGATTCTTTTGGATAAATGCAGACCGTCAGAACTCTCATGGAGAGACGAAAACCTTCTCACCGTCCGATTACCCTCAAAATTAGACAACTTATAGAAGAATCAACCAGCTTTCAAATGCATTTGGTTTGAAGACATTCCAACGGTTGGATATCAAGATATATTTCATTTGCCCCGCACACACTCGAAGACGGCCAGCAAGTCACGCGACCGCGGCCACCGACCCATCCACCGCAGTCACGACAACGGCCAAGCCTCTATTTCCCGCGTCCACGTTACTCTCGACCGCGGCGGGCCATCTCCGATTAAAAGCCCATATTTCTGAAGCCCAAAGTCATTTCTCTGCCTCAATACCATGGAGTATTGAAAACTATAAATACTTGTCATTTAGGTCGTTTTTAGACATCACCTTCATACTTTTTCAAAAACCCTTTTTCTCCAGCCGTTTTATGTGATTTTAAAGAAGATTGTTCAACTCTGAGTTCATCAATAGAGAAGCTTTCTTTCATCTCTTTTCTTTACTGTTTTTGATTGCTTTTATTAAAACCAATGATGATGTCAACCTCAGCCATGTCTGAGTAGATCCCGAGTTGGGCTTAGGGTTCCCGAAAGGGGCTCTCATAATCGATTAAGACATCTAGGTTTATAGATCTGGGATTTTAACATTGTTCTCTGTTTATTCTCGTCCTTATTGCATGTATCCTTGATTGATCACTCCGTATCTGATCTAGATAGGTAGTGTTGTGAAAGTTTTCATTAAGTATCCGACCTAGAATGAAACATGTAATTTTTCCGTAGGAGTGGAAACCTACCTGCGGCGAAATCGTGAGTACTAACGAGTCCTGTTCAGCTCTTACGTTCTTTCCCTTCCAGGACCAGAGTGGAAACCTACTGGTCAGGTTTGCGAGAAACAGTTCGTTATGATCACGACAGTGACGTAGTCATACCGCCATACTCTAGCTCTAGAACCCTATATTTCGATATCCGTCAATCCTAATCTATAATCCCTAGTGTGAAACCCGATTATGATCCCTGTAGAGTTCCCAAAAGCTCAGTGTTTTTAACTATAGTTTACAAACCAATCGATTTTTACTTGCTCATTTAGATCTGCCTTATATTTGCCTTAGTTTGATATTCTGCTTTGCTTCATTTGCCTTTTATTCGATTTTCTACTTGCTTTTTAAGATAGATTTATTCGCTTTTTTTAGTTGTAGTTTAATCCGTGACAAACAACTAATATCTAAAACCAATATAGTCTAGACATAAAGTTAGAAACTGTAGAAGAATACCAGGCACACAAATCTCTGTGGATTCGATCCCTAAGTACTACAATTGATTAGCTGTGCACTTTCAGCTTTCATTTGTTTTTATTAAGGGAAAAACTTATTCTCTCACGCAGTAGACACATCATCTAGGTTCTTCATCTCTTCTTCCTTCACGAAAAAGTCAGCAGAGCGATGTAGGGCATCCTGGATCGTGAGCGGCATGTTCAACTCCATTTCCCTCCGGAACTCGGACTTACACCACAGTGATCTTTTCAGGGATTCGAGAGCTGCCTTGTCACTCACTCCTTCCACCTTCGACACCACCGCTTTAAACCGAGCCATGTAAGCTCTCAATGGCTCGTTTGGTCCCTAAGACAAAGTCCATAGATCGGCATCGGAAGTTCCTCGGTCCATGAACATGGAATACTGTTTCAGGAAAACGGCAGACAGCTGCTGAAAATTCTTAATGGAATTACGCTCGAGCCTCGAGAACCATTCCAATGACGCACCCTTCAAGTGTTCGACAAATAGGAGGCAGAAACTAGCATCTCTTTCGTCTTGCTGAGATTGGGGGTGTTTCTCGAGAAGGCTCGTCCCATTCCGTTCCGAAAAGCTGTGATGGGCGTCTTCGGGTTGGTTTTCCCTTCGTAGAAAGGAATTCTTCTTGGCGGCCTGCCTTCATCTCAAAGGAATTGCATGATGAACTTGGGATCGGACTGCCTTCATCTCGGCGGCCGTCTGAGCTATAGTAGCTCGTTCATCTCCTTCATCTGGTTGTTCTTTCGCGACTCGTTGACTTCGTCTTCTGTACTGCCACCGTTTAGAGCTGCTCAGCACGCATTGCCGCGTTGATTTCCTTTTCGTGCCAAGCTATCATGTTCCATCTGCTCGACCCATAACAGATTTTCCTCCTCCTCTATCAGGTTTTGATTTTGAAGCAAGACGTCATCCTCTTCGTTAGTCATTGCTCCTTCCAACGCCTCTTCGAGTTTGGCTCGGGTAATACGTCATGAAGTGCGGCTCGGCTAAAGGGCGAGCTCCTCTTCCTGGTCATCTTCATCATCGACAGTGATCGTCTCTGTGAGAATCCGCTCCCTTCTTCCCTAACCGGGAACCAGACGGACCGGCTATCAAATCCATGAGACCCCGAATCCGCTTTTCATCTGGATTGACTATCAACTTTGAACGCCCCCAACCGTCCCTACCAGTGAGCCTAACGCCGTATAATCTGGAGCCCAACGTCCTCTCTCTAGGCCCGTTGGCCCACCAAACACCCCTACCAGTGAGTCCAACGTCCTCTCTCTCTAGGCCCGTTGGCCCAGCACCGTCCAACGATTGGGCTCTTTCTAGGCCCATTCGGCCCACCCCTGTCTGACGGTCGGGAGTTGCTCCTTCCAACGCCTCTTCGAGTTTGGCTCAGATAATGCGTCCTGAAGTGCGGCTCGGCTAAAGGGCGAGCTCCTCTTCTTGGTCGTCTTCATCATCGATAGTGATCGTCTCTGTGAGACCCCACTCCCTTTTTCCCTAACCGGGAACCAGACGGACCGGCTATCAAATCCATGAGACCCCGAATCCGCTTTTCATCTGGATTGACTATCAACTTTGAACGCCCCCAACCGTCCCTACCAGTAAGCCTAACGCCGTATAATCTGGAGCCCAACGTCCCCTCTCTAGGCCCGTTGGCCCACCAAAGGCTCCTACCAGTGAGTCCAATGTCCTCTCTCTCTAGGCCCGTTGGCCCAGCACCGTCCAACGGTTGGGCTCTTTCTAGGCCCATTCAGCCCACCCCTGTCTGACGGTTGGGAGTCGCTTGGTCCGGGAGGCTCGTAAGAGGTGTCTACTGTCCCTGCAATCACTATGTGATCTTTCCCCGTGCTTTGTCCTCACTTGCACGGTACCGCAGACTACTTCCTGAGAGGTCACCCATACTGAGATTACTCCAGCATAAGCACGCTTAACTCTGGAGTTCTCTCAAGACACTTGACCAGAAAAGATAAGTGCACTCTGATGACATAGGTAGCCAAATTAATTCTTATAAACCTTTTCACACATATCAGAAATCGAGATGTCACAATTGTGAGACCCTGCTCCCTTCTTTCTTAACCGGGAACCAGATGGACCAGCTATCAAATCCATGAGATCCCGAATCCGCCTTTCATCTGGATTGGCTATCAACTTTGAACGCCCCCAACCGTCCCTACCAGTGAGCCCAACGCCGTATAATCTGGGGCCCAACGTCCTCTCTCTAGGCCCGTTGGCCCACCAACCGCCCCTACCAGTGAGCCCAATGTCCTCTCTCTAAGCCCGTTGGCCTAGCACTGTCTAACGGTTGGCCTATTTCTAGGCCCATTAGACCCACCCCTGTCCGTCGATCGGGAGTCGCTTGGTCCGGGAGGCTCGTAGGAGTTGTCTACTATCCCTGCAATCATCACGTGATATTTCTCCGTGCTTTGTCCTCACTCGCACGGTACCGCAGAGTACTTCCCGACAAGTCACCCATCCTGAGATTACTCTAGCATAAGCACGCTTAACTCTGGAGTTTACACTTGACCGGAAAAGATAAGTGCACTTTGATGACATAGGTAGCCAAATTAATTCTTGTAAGTCTTTTCACATATATCGAAAATGGGATGTCACAATTCTCTCCGACTTCCAAGGAATTCGTCCTCGAATTCTCAACCACGTCCCAAGACGCTACCTGGGTCCGAGCCGGTTAGCTAACCTAGGCTCTGATACCAATTGTGAGATCCCGTTCCCTTCTTCCCTTACCGGGAACCAGACGGACCGGCTATCAAATCCATGAGCCCCGAATCCGCCTTTCATCTGGATTGTCTATCAACTTTTAACGCCCCCAACCGTCTCTACCAGTGAGCCCAACGCCGTATAATCTAGGCCCAACGTCCTCTCTCTAGGCCGGTTGGCCCACCAACCGCTCCTACCAGTGAACCCAACGTCCTCTATCTCTAGGCCCGTTGGCCCACCACTGTCTAACGGTTGGCCTCTTTCTAGGCCCATTGGACCCACCCCCGTCCGACGGTCGGGAGTCGCTTGGTCCGGAAGGCTCGTAAGAGTTGTGATTGCGTAAAATTAGTTTTATTGCTTAGGGTTTATGTGATTGCGTAAAAGTTACATAATGAAAGAATTACATCGACTATTTATACTAAGTCTACAGGCCGCCTAACCGAGATTCTCTCTCGAGATTCTTGGAAATTTTCCTTTTCTTTTGTGTGGCTGACGACTCCAATCTCTCTTAGGGTAAAATCTCATGGACTCGTCCATCAGGCCTTTGCGATCCTGCAGCTCGTCGCATCGATATTTTTGGCCCTCCGGCTTGGCCCAATCTCTTCCTCCTTCGGCCCAATGTACTTTTTGTTAACAGGATTACTCTTTGGCTCGGGTACACAGGGAATCTCTTGAACCGGTGTGGTTCGGCTCAATTTCATGGTTCTTTGTATATTTAGCTCGGTCCAACTGAGATCTTTCTCAATTTAGCTCGGTTTTTGTCGAACCATCTCTTGGTTCGGCTCGGTCCAAGATGGAATTTGGCTCGGTCCAAGGTGGAATTTGGTTCGGTCCGGCTTAATCGAACTGATCGTTTGGTTTATCGGTTCATTTCGGTTCGCCCCCTTTTTCCAGTAAATCGTAGAATTGGGTTTTCCGAACCCCGATTTTAACACTTAGTCTTTTTAGGCTGTTAAAATCGTGGGGGTGAAAACCGACCTCAACATAAGAGATTCTGATCCAAGGTGCAACTCAATTTTGCCTCCTCTCACATCAATTATGGCACCTGCTGTAGCAAGGAATGGTCTACCCAAAATGAGAGGATCAACAGGCTCTTCATCCATTTCAAACACAATGAAGTCTGTTGGGAGTTCAAAATCACATATCTTCACAGGAAGATCTTTAAGAATCCCAATGGGGAGCCTGACTGATCTATCAGCAAGCACCAAAGATAACCTTGCAGGCTTGTAGGTTGTGAACCCCAACTTCTTTGCAATAGAGAAAGACATTAATCTCAGTAAAGCTCCCAAGTCACATAAGCAGCTTGCAAACTTCAAAGGACCAATAGTACATGGCAATGTAAAACTCCCTGGATCAGATAGCTTCCTAGGGATTGTCCTCCTCTAAATTATTGCATTGCATTCATGACTTAAGACCACCATTCCTTGTAGTTCTTTTGTCTTGTTCAAAATAGCATATTTTAAGAACTTCCCAAGTTGAGGGACCATAAAGAATGCTTCTATTATGGGCATGTTGAACTGAGTCTTCTCCAATTGCTTCTCAAAAGCAGCTATACCCTTATCTAAGAGCTGCTTCTTGAACCTTCCTGGAAATAGAAGTTTGTGCTGATAAGGTGGTGGTGGCACATATGGTTTCTCAGGCACCATCTATTTTGCCTCACCTTTGCTCTTGTCATTCTTAGCAACTTCATCTTCTGGTTCACTCCCTTGAGCCACCTCCCTACCAAGTTGCTCATTGTTCTCAATAAGCACATGGCTTTGTTGTTTTATCTCAGGTATATCCTTGCCACTTTTTAGGGTAATGGCATCGGCATACTCCTTTGGCTTTGGTTCAGGCTTCCCAAGAAGTGTTTCTTGTCGTTTAGAGGAAGAAGCTTGATTCTTTTTAAGCTATTTGATCTCATGGTTCATTGCTTCATACTTGGAACCCAGATCAGTAAAGCTATGTTCAACCCTTTGTTGACCTTGAAGCAGCTGCTATAGAACCCCACACAAGTCTGAACCCATCTGCTGCTGAATCGCCTGCTGCTGACCCATCTGCTGATGAACCTGCTGCTGCTGTCCCATTTCCTGTTGTCCAAAGTCTGGTGGAGACTTGCTGACAGGCGGTTGACTAGTAAAGCTGCTCCCCTAAAGCTGTGGCTGTTGTGCATATTGATGAGGTTGCTGCACAAACTATTGCTTGTTTTGAAAGTTCCCTTGAAACTGGTTCTTGGGAACAAAGCTCTGATTCTGGACTTGCTGAGGAGGATTCATTTGGTCTCCATGGTTGGCTACATTAGGGTTTCTATAGCTGATGTTCTGATTGTAGTTGTTGAACCTGTTGAACTTGTTCTGGTTCCCAATGTAGTGGAGTTCCTCCTGAGTCAAGGCATCTTCATTGACATTTTAAAAACATGTGGTTTGGTCATCAAACTCGCCAACATAGTGTGGTGGCTTCTGAGTAGCCAGTAAGACCTTATCAAGCTTGCTCTGAATTTCCTTGATATCCTTTCTCATTATTTGCTCCTCACTAGAGCCTTGTCCTCTATTGGCTCTGTCATAATCCTCCCCATAGGTGTCATTGCTCATAGCCAAGTTCTTTACCAGCTCCAGTGCTGCATTGATTTTCTTGGCAAGGAAGTTGCCATTGGAAGGTGTATCCAACTGATTCCTGAACTTTGGGAGAGCTCATCGGTAGAAAGTGCTGAGTAAAGAAGCTTCAGATAACCCATGATGAGGGCACTTGTTTGTATAGCTTCTAAATCTTTCCCATGCTTCCCGAAAGCTCTCATTGTTGTGTTGGATAAAGCCTGAGATTTAATTCCTCAACTTGGATGTCCTTGAGGTGGAGAAGAATTTAGAGAGAAAGGCCAGCTTACACTGCTCCCATGTTTGGATTAAACCTCTTGGTAAGTTCTTCATCCACTGATGAGCTTTGTCTCCTAAGCTGAAAGGGAACAGTCTTAACTTGAAGCTATCCTCTGAGACCCCATTAATATTTGTCAGATCACAGACTCTGTCAAATTGATTAAAGTGCTCAAGTGGATCCTCTATAGGCAGCCCATGAAATTTTGAATTCTGCACCATATTTAGAAGTGATGCTTTTACTTCAAAATTGTTGTTTTGGACTGGTGGAGCTTGGATTCCTGCTCTGTATTTAGCCCTGTCATTCTCTCAAACAAAGACATGTGGTGGCTCTTGACGCCTGGGAGGTTGAGGGTGGGGTTGATTGACCTGATGCCCTTGCTGGTTCTAGTGTTCCTGAGCTTGTCCCTGATGGACCTGTGATAACACCTGATTTTGACCACTTTTATGGATCCTTTCAATATCTTATGCAAGTGTTTTTACTCAGTTTTAAAGGTTTTTAAGTGATTTCCATATTTTAGAGTCTAAAAAGAGTTTTCAGGATATTTTGACAAAAGGGATGCACTTGGGAGCAAAAAGCACATCTTTGGATAAATTTGGACCGTCAGAAGTTTTTTAAACAAATTGAGGCCTTCCCACAGTCTGATCATCCCCAAATCTGGACACAAGATAGATGAGACAATCAGCTTTCTAATACAAGTGCAATCAAAGCAATCCAACGGTTAGATCTCCAGTTATTTTCGATGCACTGAAGGCAAATCAACACAGTCGGAAGCTCACCCGCGGCCAAAACATCATCCGCCAGGGGTGCGAAATTATAGACTGCGGAGACCTTATTTCTGAGTCTCAGAAGCCCATTTTAAAGCCCAAGTCACATCGTCATTCTGTCCAATATGTTCTTCGTTTCTTGGCCCCCCTGCTTCATTCTGGGCACCATCGGCCCTCTTGCTTCATTCTGGGCACCATCGGCCCTCCTGCTTCATTATGTTCTTCGTTTCTAACCTTTGTCTATTTCAATTCTCTGCAACTCTAAATAATTTTGTGATGTTAAACTCTACTACATTTGAGTAATTTCCCAGTTGGATTTTTAATGGATTTTTCAAAGGGAATTTCATGTCTTGATCATACGCTTTCTTCGATTCAAGGTTATTAATCTTCTAGGAGTCCTTCGTTCATTCTTGTTCCCTATGCTGTTTCTGTTGCTAGCCGCTTAGAAATTGATCTTAGTAATTGGAGCCACGATAGTGTTGTATCGAATTACTAGACCTAGAAGTGATCAAGCGAAGTCGCTATATGAGACGAAAGCTACCTGTAGAGAATCGCGAGCATGGAAGAATTCTGTTTTTAATGCATGATCTTACCAGCGGCATGAGAGCGAGAGTTAACTGCCGAGTTTAGGTATTTGTTGATTAGGGTGGTGAGAGTTGGCTAATCATACATGCGCCTATTCAAGTTCGTGATCCTTACTAGATGATTACCTTTATCGATTTGTTTGTCTTTTGATCAGTTCATGAACCCCTGCGAAAAATCTTTAGACCCAGCGTTTAGTTCTTATTGTTTTACAACCTTTTCATTTTATTTGCATTAGATTTAGTGATACCGAAACCAAAAACCTCTATTTCCCTTGTTCTACTAGTCTTAAGTTTTGATTGATTCATACTGAAAGCTCAAAATCTGTGTGGTTCGACCCCTAAGTACTACAGCGTACATCTGTGCATTTGCAGATATTTAGGGTTATAAATTTAAAACGTGAGGCTAGAAGTAACCCTTGATTCTCTTAGCATCAACCTGTGGCTGTGGAACCTGAACGTCAATCCCATGAGCTCCAATACCAATTCCCTGACCCTGAACATCTGCGTGAGCCTGATGCTGCTTGATCCCCTGGTTGTGCCATATTCTCAGCTTGACCTTCTGCCCTTGATCTTCTTGCTCTCCTCTCCAACAAGTTGATATTGTTTATGCATGGAAGAGGGAGGTCACAACTCCTGGATCTTGTTCTCATACACCTGTAACTCAAAGAAAAAACTCAAGAGTCTTATCAGTAAAATAAAAGAAAACACTTGATCTCAAGACTAAACCAGAGACTAATGCTCAATCCACAATTTGGCAACGGCGCCAATTGATAAACAAGAGTTTTTAGTTCTTATGGGTATCAATCCCTTTAAGCAGTTGCAGCATAAAAGGTAATCAATCCATAAATGTGAAAATAGACACTAGTTCATGTGAATTCAAACTTAATTCAAGCAGAACAAAGATTTTTGGTTTTCACAAGTAACAAATGCAAACTAAACTAAGCTAAAACAGGATTAGCAATGATTAAGGACTTAAACTAAACAATAACAAGATAGCAAATGATCAGGATGATGTCAATATGATGAAACCTAGGGATCTAGACATGATAGTTGGTTAGGGTGCATCAGGGTTTAATTAAAGAGCTAATGACAATGATGATGAAACCTAGGGATCTAGACATGATAGTTGGTTAGGGTGCATCAGGGTTTAATTAAATAGCTAATGACAATGATGATGAATGATCTAAGCAGCTTAGGATTCAAAACAAGTTTCAATCTTTCTCAAGTATCAAAACACAATCTCAAAACATTGCTCATACCCAATTATCATTAGAGACACAATGAAAGAAATGCATTAAACATCAATCCTAATATACTATCAATGCTCAAAACATCATTCCCATATGAATCAAACAATAGACTCTTGATTTATCTGGTTCAGACATTTCCTCAAACACCTTTTGGGTGGATGAAATGCCTAAGATCTGGGTTAGAGAGATTATATAATACCCAGCATTAAGATCAGCTAAACAAGACAAAGATGCATAAATCTAGTCCTAAGCAACATTAATCAAACCCCTAAGCACCCTAACCTACATATCTAGAACCCTAATGAGATGACTGCTCACCAATTATGATTAACTCTCTGATTCCTTTGCAAGAAGAGTAGTTACACATGATTAGTTGATGAGAATAGATAGATGGAGAATGGATAATGATGGAAAGATGATTAAAGCTCTAAAACTCTCTTGGATTAAACAGAAAAATGGGAGACATCTATATCAAAGTAGGTTCTTACATAAAAGAGGCAAAAAGCTTAAGGGAATAAGAGGTGAGTCTTGGGAAAAAACCCTAAAAACTATATATAGTCTTAAGCTCAGACTAGGTCAGCCCAGGACAAACTGGGTACTGACCCGGCTCAGATGGGTAAAGTATCTAGTGTGCGAGATGGTCTAGGTCTTGGCTCACCCACACAGGTCTTGGAACTGGTTCCTGCGAGTTAACTCGTTTTGCTTCATCTGCACTCCCATCTCGGTATGAATTGCGAGTTCACGTGCGGTTCAGGCCATTCTTCTTTCCCACTCGCACTCTCATACCACAGCCTGGAGAAAGCAAGTGTGCGAGATGGTTCTTCTTGACTCCAAATCGCACAGCCATGTCTGTTTGATTTCCGAACATTTGTGCGAGATGGTTGATAACTAACAGTTTTGGGACTCTTAAGGAGGTTATCAATCCCCTTAATCAGTTGTAGAATAAAGGGTTATCAATCCAACAATGTGGTTTAGACACTTATCTATGAGATAGTTTCTTAATTCAAGCAATATGAGTAATTTGGTTGGTAACAAGTGCTTAAAATGAAAACTAAACAAGACAATGAAAAGTGATTAAAGTGAATTAAAGCAAGCAATAACAACAAGCAGGTGATGATAATATGAATATGATGAGGGAAAGGTCTTAGACATGATAGATGGTTAGGGTGCTTTGATGCTAAACTAGAGAGTTAAATGAACAAACAATCAAGCAAAACTATTTAACATAGACTCTTAAGTAAGATAATCCTCTCATGAAGGCATTAAACTCCTATACTAATCCTCTTTCATACCAAATTTCCATTTGAGAAGCATGAATTAACAAGCATTAAGAATCAGTCTAATAAGTCATTTAAGCATTAAACTATCACTCTCATGATGAAAAACGCTTAAACCTCTAAGAAGCTTGGTTCAGGCATTTCTACAAACACCTTTTGGGTGGTGAAATTCCCAAGATCTAGACCAGAGTGATGTGCAAAGATCTAACTTTGAGAACAGCTTGTTAGAGAATGGATGATGCATGATCTAACTCCTAAACTCTCTAATCTAACATTTTAGCACCCTAACCTATATATCTAAGACCTTAAAATGGATCTACTCACTAATCATAGTTAACACACTTGATCTTTTGCAAGGAGTGATGTTAAGCATGATTAGAAGCTTTGAATGAGATAGAGAAATGATTTGGTGCAAAGAAACACTCTTAAAATCGATTAGCAAATGAGAGATATCTCTTATTTATACCTTTTAAAAGAAAATGAAAATGGCATAAAAGATGATTAGGGTTTTTGCCAAAATTGTATTTATACCTTTTAAAAGAGAACCGGGTCAGCCCGGAACAAACCGGGTACTGAACCGGTCTTGCTGGGTCTTTGGGTCAGACCCTCGCCTTGGACAAGTCTTGTGCCGAGGTCTTTATGGCAAGGGTGTCTTGCAACCTGGGTTGGAAATGCATGAACATCTCAAGAACATGCATGGATGCTCGCCTTTGATCTTCACGTGAAAAGGTTGTGATGAGAGAATTGTTTGTGAGCTGAACCGTGTATGAGAAATCCTCTGTATGAGCACTGCCGAGGTGTTTGGTCGAGGCTTGGACCAATCTGTTCGAAACATACCTCGGCTTGACCTTGTACCGAGGGTCTTAAGCTGAGGCCTCTAAACACTTATTCATATATATGCTCTTGAACCTTCTTTATGCAAAGCCTCGGTATGGCTACAGGTGAGGTAAATGACCGAGGCTTGACGAAAATGTTTCGTAAAAATAGCCTCGGTCGAGGTTCTTTTCCAACACAGCCTTGACACTTAGTCGTTTCAGGAGATGTTTATGATGGCAAAATGCCTCGACTTGGGCGAAGTAGAGACAAAAACCTTTGTGAAGAAAACCCTCAGTATAGATATCCCGAGGTGGCCAGGCCAAGGTTCTCGTGAAACACTTAGCACAAATTTGCTCCTTGAAACCCGAACTGACATGCATGTCTTCTTCTTGTTGTATCTTACAGCTCACAACTCCAAATGGCACGAAACCAAGTCCACGTGAAATATCATTCAACCAGCTCCAACATTGGCGAAGACCTTGATTGGATATTGGGAAAGGAAGGTCTCCCGGACGACCAATCTTTACAGTGCATCGAAACAATCACAAAGAGGCTTCTAGACCCACGTTCATTCCGGAAACGTTATCTCCCAGCTCAGAGCTTCAAATCGAGAGATATCAGACGTTGTGGAAAGAGGACTCAATGATCTTGAATCCTGATGAAGTCTCCGTAGAATGAATCGGTCAGGAAGGGTATCGTCTTGCGTTATCTTTGAAGCATACCGGATTGGCCTAGAATGGAAGCAAGACAGGTGTGTCTTCTGTTGGTCTTAACTCTCTGCTCACTACTCCGAATCCAAAAAATTCCAACTGTTCTGGAAACAACTGCCTGCGGTACGTACTGGAACCAAGAAATTCCCTGTACTGATCAACCTTTCTTGCCCGATAAATTGCTTTCCTGTAACATGTACCAACACCGAACCAGATCTTCCTGTAACCCAAACTTGCATCAAACCAACTTCTTCCCGCGGTGCGTACTGGTCTCGACCCGAACTCCATCTTCACCCGATAAAACCCATGTCCCACGGTAAGCACTTTGGTCGATGGGAAACCTTCCTGGTAAGCTTTTTAGCCGGTAAAACCCATGTTCTGATGCCGATAAACCCGGTGAGCTCTTTTCACCATTTTTGAAGCTCCAAACACCATTTCTTCAGCCTGATCACTTTCTCCACTCCAAATAACCTCAAAAGTACCTGTTTAAGACTTCAAACCATGCAAAGACTCACTTGGACCTAATGCAAACCCCTAAGTCCTAAAACAATGCCTTAGGACCTAAAATGCATGAATTAAGACTTGATTTGGACTAAAACATGCAATCTAAATGATGCATTTTATTAACATATCAACACCCCACACTTGTCCTTGGCTTGTCCTCAAGCAAAAAGAACAAATGAGAGAGAGAGAGGTTGAATGCTTGGGAGTTCATATTCCATAATAAGAGAGTGGATCACTAAAAGAATTCAAAGTTCATTGTCCTAGTTGGTGATAACTAAGGTTTTTAGGCCTTAAGAAGGGTTACTAATCCCTTGTAGTTGTAGTACAAAGGTATCAAACCATGCATGTGGGTTCTAGACACTAGAATATGAGAAATGTATCTTAAGTCAAGCAAGTCAAGTGATGATTTGGTTTTAAACTAATGACAAGATAAGCAAATGAACTAAAAACAGAATTTCAACAAGATAAGGATGCAAGTAAGCAAACAAAGCAAGTACGATAAGTGGTTATGAGATGATATGATGATGCAAAGGCCTTAGACAGGATATTGGATCAGGGTGATTCAACACTAAACTAGCAAGCTAATGAACAAATAATCAAGCAAATCCATTTAACATAAACTCATTAAGCAAAATAATCCTCTCATGAAGGCATTAAACTTCTATGCTAATCCTCTTTCATATCAAATTCCCATTTGAGAAGCATGAATCAGCAAGCATTAAGAATCAGTTTAATAAGTCATTTAAGAGAACAAACTATCATTATCATGATGAAAGACTCTTCAACCTCTAACAAACTTGGTTAAGGTATTTCAACAAACACTTTTGGTGCATGAAAGTACCTTAGATCTAGAACACAAGTAATGTGCAAGGATCTAGCTTAGAGATCGGTTTGTTAGAGAATGGATGATGCAAGATCTAGTCCCTAAACTCGCTAATCTAGCATTTCAGCACCCTAATCTACCTATCTAAGACCTTATAATTAAACTACTCACTACTCATGGAGAGCACACTTGATCTTTTGCAAGAAGTGATGCTAAACATGATAAGAAGTTTGATCTGATGAAAAGAAAATGAAAACAACAAGACTTTAATGATGCAAAATGAGATATCTGATTAAAGCAGCAAGTTTTACACAAAAGAGGCAAGTTTTATAAGAGAATAAAAGATAAGATAAAGGATAAGTAGGGTTATAGTGCAGCTAAGTGATGCGGGTCAGCCCGTAACAAACCGGGTACTGAACCGGTCTTCTTGGGCAGATGAGTGAGCTCCTCGGTATGTGAAGGTCCAAGGCCGAGGTGCTGATGTCGAGGGCTTCATGCTTATTTGAGCTGAAATGAAGAACTCATCAAGAACACGCATGAACCCTTGTCTTTAATCCATGTTCACGTGCAACCGTTAGAACATCTTTGTTCTCCATATGAGTACGTGGCAAGAGGCCTCGGTGTGGATACACCGTGGAGTTAGGTTGAGGTCTGGTGCATTTCATTCGGCAACCTTGCACCTCGGTATAGAAAAGCCGTGGAGTTAGCTCGAGGTCTGGATCCTTTTGCTTCAGCAAGAAATCACCTCTGTGTTGGCACACCGAGGGGCTTTGGTCGAGGTGCTCAGGAAAATAGAGTCTAAGGTGCAACATCGAGGGGTTGAAGCCGGGGTCCAGTTCCATACTTAGAAAGAATTCAAACCAAACCGCATAGATGCTCAACTTCAACACTTAGTCATTTTTCAGGCTCGTTTCTTCAGAATGCATGCCTCAGTGTTGCATGACCGAGGATTCAGCTCGAGGCTTGGATCCTAAATCTTTGGAAACAGGCCCCGGTATAGAACAATGTCGAGGTAACAACACCGAGGTCAGCCATAATACTTAGCACCATGCGCATCTCTAAAAAGCTTGTATCGACACGCTTGTCTCCTGATCGCAATTATTTTCAGCTCGTAACTCCAAATGACTTGAAACCAGATCCTATTAAAAGACCACTCAACCAGCTCAAACTTTAATGAAGGAGCCATTAGCATCCGAGGAGTGGAAGGTTGATGTGATCCTGGTAAGGATCTGCCCTTGATCATCACTCTAATGACTGGAACTTGATGAAATAGGCCTTGGAAACAATCGGAGATTGTTCAAGGGACTTGGGGAATCGATAGGACACACACAAGAGTCGTGGAACACTCTTGATACGCCTACTTGAATCTTCTAAGTGATATAACACACACAAAGTCGAATCAAGGTGTTTGTAGGATATGACACACCAACAAACGTGATCTTAATCTTTAAGGAAAGAGTTTGAGAATAAAAGATAAGATGATTTGTTACAATGGAGTTCAAGCGAATATAAAGAAGAAAGAAAGAAGAGATGAGTCTCACAAACATTAACTCAATCTCGGAAATAAACAAAGAACAAGCTGTCAAGTTTGAATTCGATTTAGACGCTCCTCTTGACGAAACAGCTTGGGCTTTAGGCTTTGTGGACTTAGGCGAAATAGAGATCCATTCTTGCCTCATTAAAAACCTATCTCAAGAAAACCCAATGGGACAAAACTTAAGATAGGGAAAAAGAGTACAAGCCTGGATCTCAAGCCCACTTAGCCATCTTGGACTTGGATCACAATCAGGGTGCTTGTGATCGGCTCTTTTCCCTCCTGAATCGAGTCAAGGCCCTTGATGATAGCTCCAATGATTTGCTTGAGCTTCTTAGTCCTTGATCGAGTCATTGGACCACTTGGAACGCTTAAAAGATCTTCTTGATCCGCTACAAGCTCTTGTTCCTCAGCTACTTGCTCTCCATCTTCTAGTTCCAACTTCAAGTCTTTGTTGTTGCTTTCTAGAATCACATCATCCCCCTCTTCTTGAAAAAGATTTGACCTCAAATCTGGATCATCTGCACAAAAAGGAGCTAAGTCAGCAACATTAAAGCTAGGACTAATATTATACTTACCTCGGAGATCTAGTGTATAAGCATTGTTATGAATCCTCTTGATGATCTTGAACGATCCATCAACCCTCGGCATAAGTTTTGATTTCCTTTCAGCCGGGAACCTTTCTTTCCTTAGGTGAACCCAGACTTGGTCGCCAACTTCAAAGATCATCTCTCGTCGTTTCTTGTTAGCTTGTTCCGCATAGAGCTTAGTCTTTTCCTCTATATTTTTCTTGGCTTTCTCATGGATCTGCTTCACTAGCTCGGCCTTCTTTTTCCCATCAATACTAGCTCTTTCACTCAAAGGAATGGGGTTAGATCCAAAGGAGTTATAGGGTTAAAGCCATAGACAATTTCAAATGGTGAAAATTTAGAAGCAGTGTGCATCGAGTGATTATAAGCGAATTCAACCTGAGGCAAACATTCTTCCCATGACTTAAGATTTTTCTTAACTAATGCACGTAGTAAAGTAGACAGAGTTCTATTTACTACTTCAGTTTGTCCATCAGTTTGCGGATGACATGTAGTAGAGAACAGAAGCTTAGTTCCTAGCTTAGACCATAATGTTTTCCAAAAATAACTAAGAAACTTAGTATCACGATCAGAAACAATGGTCCTAGGCATGCCATGCAAACGAACTACTTCTTTAAAGAACAGATTGGCTACATGAGATGCATCATCAGTTTTATTACATGCAATGAAATGAGCCATCTTTGAGAATCTATCCACAACAAAACGAATAGAGAATCCTTTCCTGTTCTAGTCCTAGGCAAGCCAAGTACAAAATCCATAGAGATATCAACCCAGGGGTGAGAAGGAATAGGTAATGGAGAGTACAAACCGTGGGGCTTAACCTTAGACTTAGCCTGTTTACACGTTGCACATCTCTCGCAGATTCTCTCGACGTCTCTCTTCATGTGAGGCCAGTAGAAGTGATCTTGCATTACTTTCAAAGTTTTAGTAATGCCAAAATGACCCATGAGACCTCCTCCGTGTGCTTCCCTGACTAAAAGATCTCGAATAGAACAGTTAGGAATGCATAGGCGATTATCATAAAAGAGAAAACCATCTTGCCTGAAATAATGATCTTTGGCAAATTTTTCACAGGATTGGTATTTCTCTCCAAAGTCAGAATCTGATGCGTACATATGTTTAAGCTGTTCAAATCCTATAAGCTTAGCATCAAGAGTAGAGATCAAAGCATACCTTCGAGACAATGCATCGGCAACTACATTGTCTTTACCTTGTTTGTACTTGATCACATAGGGAAATGTTTCTATGAATTCTACCCACCTTGCGTGTCTCTTGTTGAGCTTTTGCTGTCCCTTTAGATGCTTAAGAGACTCATGATCCGTGTGTATGACGAACTCCTTAGGCCAAAGATAATGTTGCCATGTTTGCAAGGCTCGGACCAGGCATAGAGTTCTTTGTCATATGTAGGGTAGTTAAGTGTGGCGCCTCCAAGTTT
>NW_006256547.1:11546358-11682074 GCF_000478725.1 Eutrema salsugineum | reverse complement strand
CACTCACGGTCTTAGGACTTCGCCATTCCTTTATTGATTTCACCTGCACTTCATCGGCCTTGATTCCGTCTGCGCTTACCACAAAACCTAAAAATACCAAGTTATCTGTGCAGAATGGGCATTTCTGAAGATTGGCATACAATTTTTCCTTTCTAAACGCATCTTACACAGATTTCAAATGCAAGACATGATCGCTTAGACTCTTACTATAGACCAATATGTCATCAAAGTAAACGACCAAAAATACACCTATAAACACCCTAAGAACATGATTCATCAATCTCATAAAGGTGCTAGGTGCGTTTATCAGACCAAAAGGCATGACTAACCACTCGTATAGGCCATGCTTTGTCTTAAAAGCAGTTTTCCACTCATCTCCCTCTTTCATCCTAATTTGATGGTATCCACTCTTAAGATCAATTTTAGAGAAGATGCTAGACCCATGCAATTCATCCAACATGTCGTCTAATCTAGGAATTGGATGCCTATACTTAACCGTTATATTGTTAATTGCTCGGCAATCAACACACTTGCGCCAGCTACCATCCTTTTTAGGCACAAGTAATACGGGCACAGCACAAGGGCTCATGCTCTCTCTGATGTGGCCTTTCTCCATGAGCTCGTTCACTTGTCTTTGAAGCTCTTTAGTTTCTACCGGGTTTGTTCTGTAGGCAGGTCGATTGGGTAATGAAGCTCCGGGAATGAAATCTATTTGATGTTCAATGCCTCTAATTGGTGGCAATTCCTTAGGATTGTCCTCCGGGAACACGTCATTATAAGCCTGCAATAGATCATTCATTTCACTCGGTAGCACCGGTGTAATGTTAGTGAGACTAACAAGAGATTCTTTAAAGACAAATAGTAAAACCGGTTGCTTGGATATCAAGGCTCTTGCTACATCACCAGATTTTAAGAAAAAGTTCGATGATTTGTTCACGAGTTTCTCCTTTTGTTTGAGTTAGAGCTGATCTTGATACACTTCTTGAGGTGTTAGAGGCACCAGAATTGTTTTCCTGCCATTGAAAACAAACGAATGCTTATTAGTGAAACCATCGTGTATAACTCGTCTATCGGATTGCCATGGTCGGCCAAGAAGGATATGTCCAGCCTCCATAGGTAGCACGTCACAAAGGATCTCATCTTGGTATCGTCTGATGGTTATAGGGACTGAGACTTGGCTATTCACTTTAAGTTCTCCATTCTCGTTTAACCATTGAAGCTTGTATGGTCTCGGATGCTTCTTAACGCTTAAACCTAGCTTCTTAACCATAGCCTCACTTGCGACGTTAGTACAACTGCCCTCATCGATGATCAGACTACATACTTTCCCTTGAACAAGGCATCGAGTGTGGAATAGGTTTTCTCTTTGCTCTTGTTCTTCTGTCTTGGACTGAACACTTAGAGATCTTCGGGCTACTAGTAGCGAACCCTGAGCCGGCATCTCTTCATACTCGGTCATAGGTTCATGCTCAGGATTTTCTTCCTCAGACTCGATCTCTCCATCGTCTTTGATAATCATGACTCTTTTATTAGAGCACTCATTGGCGTAGTGACCTCGGCCTTGGCACTTGAAACACTTTACATCTCTAGATCGACTTGTGGAGGCTTCGGTTTTGCCTTTTACTTCTTGTTGAGTCACGAACGGCTTGTTCTCAGGCTTTGGCACCGCGATTTGCTTTCCATCTCTCTGGTAAGGGTTGAGATTCTCCTCCTTTAGGTAACTTGGCCTAGAAGTTGTAGATACGGCTCCATAGTTTGATTTTATCACCGGCTTCCTCTTAAGCTGTTGCTCGATAAGGATGGCCTTATGCAACATTTCCTCAACCTCCATGTAATGCTGCATCTCAAGCCGATCCTGTATATCTCGGTTTAAGCCTCCTAGAAACCTTGACATTGTGGCCTCTCTATCTTCGGTGATATCAGCTCTCACATAAGGGTTTCCATTTCTTGATAGTATTCTTCCACTGATCGGTTGCCTTGAGCCAATCTTCTGATCCTTTGATGCAATTCCCTATGATAGTGGCTCGGCACAAACCTCTTTCTCATGATAGTTTTCATTTCTTGCCAACTCTCAACAGGGTATTCTCCATTTCGTCTTCTAGAAGTAACCAATTGATCCCACCAGCTTAAGGCGTAGTCGTAGAACTCGGTGGCTGCGACCCTTACTCGGTTAATCTCGGTGTAATGTTGACGGTTAAAGACCAATTCGATCTTCTTCTCCCATTCTAAGTAAGCGTCCGGATCATTTTCCCATGAAACGAGGGATTTCGCAACTTTGGTTCCTCCTAGTCCGTCTTTGAGAGGTATAGGCTCGTCTCGGGGCTCGTCCTTTGGCGTCGGTGGTGGCTCCCTAGAAGAGCTGCTATCTCGACTGTAGTACGACTCAGCCGCTTCATCTCTTGGTGGTCTAAGTTGTTCTCAGGTTCTCTCAGGCGAATGCACGCGATTCCTTCTCCTTGTTTCTCGGTCAGTTTTTGCATTGGATTGGTGTTGCATCTCTTGCTTGAACACTTCAAACTGAGCAGCCATTAGTTCTTTCATTTTTGCGGTCATAGCCTCCATCAGAAGCTTGTTGTCTTGTTGTTGGCTTGTCTCTTCTTCTTCGATCATGGCTTTTCCTGAAAATTTTCACAAGCAAAGTCACTAGCGATCGGTTCTTTTCATAGAATCTCGATAGACACTTTAAGAGAATTTAAAAAGACGATCTCAAACGGATGCGAGTAGGAAGTTGATCGGTCAGTTTATAGTAAGACTAGTATGATCTAGATGTCTTGTGATGCAAACAATCAAGTTCTCAACAGATCTAGCACAAGTGATCATAAAATACAGATTAGAACTCGAAAAGAACTTAGATTTGAATCGGTACAACCTGATACACGACGATCCAGTGATTAGAATGGTGCTCTGATACCACTTGATGTGATCCTGGTAAGGATCTGCCCTTGATCGTCACTCTAATGACTGGAACTTGATGAAATAGGCCTTGGAAACAATCAGAGATTGTTCAAGGGACTTGGGGAATCGATAGGACACACACAAGAGTCGCGGAACACTCTTGATAAGCCTACTTGAATCTTCTAAGTGATATAACACACACAAAGTCGAATCAAGGTGTTTGTAGGATATGACACACCAACAAACGTGATCTTAATCTTTAAGGAAAGAGTTTGAAAATAAAAGATAAGATGATTTGTTACAATGGAGTTCAAGCGAATATAAAGAAGAAAGAAAGAAGAGATGAGTCTCACAAACATTAACTCAATCTCGGAAATAAACAAAGAACAAGCTGTCAAGTTTGAATTCGATTTAGACGCTCCTCTTGATGAAACAGCTTGGACTTTAGGCTTTGTGGACTTAGGCGAAATAGAGATCCATTCTGGCCTCATTAAAAACCTATCTCAAGAAAACCCAATGGGACAAAACTTGAGATAGGGAAAAAGAGTACAAGCCTGGATCTCAAGCCCACTTAGCCATCTTGGACTTGGATCACAATCAGGGTGCTTGTGATCGGCTCTTTTCCCTCTTGAATCGAGTCAAGGCCCTTGATGATAGCTCCAATGATTTGCTTGAGCTTCTTAGTCCTTGATCGAGTCATTGGACCACTTGGAACGCTTAAAAGATCTTCTTGATCCGCTACAAGCTCTTGTTCCTCAGCTACTTGCTCTCCATCTTCTAGTTCCAACTCCAAGTCTTTGTTGTTGCTTTCTAGAATCACATCAAAGGTTCCGCGGACGGCTTATCTTTGCATCGCTTCGGAACGATCATAAAGAAGCTCTTGGACCAGTGTTTACTCCGGAGACAGTATCTCTTAGCAAATAGCTCTAAATTGAGTGATATGAGATGTTATAGAAAGAGAACTCAAAGACCTTGAATTTTGATGAAGGCAACGACTGCTGAATCTGACTGGAAAGGCATAGTCCCACGCAATCTCTGAAGCTCATCGGATCGGCTTAAAATGGAAGCGAGACAGGTGTGTCTCCTGATGGTCTTAACTCTCTATATCACTGGTCCTAATTCAGTAATTCCAACTGTTTTGGAAACTTGACTCGATCCTTTTCAACTATGATGAAGACCTCGACAACTGATTCGGACCGGAAGCTTCCCGGGACAGTCAATCATTGGCGTGTGTCGGTGTAAACAGATTTTTTAGCCGAGAGTTATGTACCGCGGTAAGGAAAAAGGTTGCGAATCACATCCCACGGTAAGCTTTTTAGCCGATAAGTCTCACCCGTCTTGGCATAAAACTTCACCCGATAAGCCTTCACCATATACATGGTTTGGCCAAGAAGAATCCACCTGACAGCATTTTTAGCCGATAAAACTTCTCCCGATAGCGCTTTTGCCCGAGAAAAACTTGGCGGACAGGATTTTTAGCCCAGAAACCGATCCATCCGGTACACGATTCAGCCGATAAACTCCTTTAGGCCATTTTCACCGTTTCTGACCCATTTTTCCACCGTTTCACTTCTGATCACATCTCTTCTGCTCCAAACAGCCTCAAAAGTACCTGATAATGACTCAAAACCATGCAAAAGACTCATTGAGACCTAATGCGACCCCTAAGGTCTAAAACAGTGCTTAAGGATCTAAAATGCATGAGATAAGACATGATTTGGACCTAAAAATGCAAGCTAAATGATGCAAATTATGAACATATCAACTTCCCCACACTTGTCCTTTGCTTGTCCTCAAGCAAAAAGAACAAATGAGAGAGAGAGACGTTGAATGCATTGGGAGTTCATATTTCCTTTAAAGGGAGAAGTAATCACAAAGAGATTCAGAGTCCAAGTTGCCAATCCTAACTTTACTTTGATGCATAGAATTCAACAATGATCTCCACAAGTTTTCTTAGTCCTCAGCTCTTTGACATTCATTAAGCGCTTTACCATGTGAATCAAGTGATGCAAGTTCAAGCAAGCAAATTTTGGCTAAGGATTAGGCTATGAGACTAAAACGATCTCATTAAATGTACAATCAGGTTCAATGCATAGGGGATCTCTCAATGAACGATCAAACTTTGGCAGGAGGCTAAAGGTAAGGAGAAACTGATGCATACAAGAGCAAGACTAAACTCACTCCCCTTACCTAAGACGCCTCTAACTCACACTCTCACAATGAACCTTACAACTCTCTTCTCACTCACTTTCATCTCTCAAAAGGGTTTCTTTTTTTACTTGAGACACACGGTTTGGGCTCTTTATTTACTCACAGCTCTTTTCACACTTTAAATCATCTAACCTCTCACTTTTTTTTAGACACATGAGCCTTTGGCTTCTTTTTCTTTTCTTTTGCACTTAAGAGGTTAGAAGCTTTTTCCTTTTTTTTAAAAAATACTTAGAGCTTTCTTTTCTTTCAAAACACAAGACCCAAAACCGGTTTTCTTTTCTTTTAAAAACACTTAGCTCTCATCACTCTGATTTTTACAATTCTTTCTCTTTTCTCTCTCAAAATTTTTTCTCTCAAAGCTCTCACTCAAGGAAACCTCTCCCCCACACTTATTCACAGCCTAGACCTAATAGTTCTTTGATGATGGAACTAGACACTTTGAGACTTGCCCTTGTCGCTCTAAACCTAACAATTTCTGCTAAGTTTGATCCAAGGAGGCCTCACAACACTAACAAAACGCTTTTGGCTTGAAAGAAGGATGGGTTCAGGGTGTGGAACTGATCCAAATGTGGAATCAGCTACTTGAGCTAAGGAAAAGAGTGGTAAAAACGGGTTCTAGCTCAAATATGTATATGCGTATCCACAATGCTCACTCAAACAATGCATCACAAGATAATTAAAAGTCAGGTTCAATGGTTGTGACTTGTTAGAGCCGAGTTTAATTCAAACTTGTTTCACAGATCTAAATCTTTTCAAGCCTTGCAAGCATAGAAGAACTAACAAACATGAACGATCTGAAATCTCAATGTGATGTTCTCTCAAGGGAAATATCTATCATTACTCCCATGCAATGATGCAACCTATATGATGCAGCTAGACGCAATCCTAAAAATGTGAATGCAACTAGAATGAGCATTTTTGTGAAAATTTTTCTGATTTTTCGATTTTTTTGGTTTTTATATGCACTTAGATGCAACTACATGAATGCATGAGACTCAAGACTCAAAACAGAAAATAAGATCAAAGAAAACATGATTAGCATACATAAAACTCGTCCCCCACTCTTAAATAACACAGTCCCTTGTGTTATAAAAGCAGGAGAAAAGGAGTGCAAGCAAAACAAGTAAAATGCAAAATGAAAAATAAGAACTATATGCATATTTACAAAGGGTTTGGAGAAGGTACCTAGTCGCTGAGGTCAGACCCCACATTGTTAGAGGGGTTAAACGTGGAACAAGATGGAGATGGCTCTATTGGTGGACTGCTTTCTGGTGAATCAGGGAGGAAGGCGGTTGCCGGATTGATCCAGTCCTCTTTTCCCGGTGGGAACTCAGGTGCACAAGCCGTGGAGCTTTCTCCAATCTCCTCCCTTTGAACCGGTGCTGGAAAAGTGGCCGAATCTTTAGCTGGTGAGGCAGGTGCTGGGAACTTCTTCACATTCTTCTTTAAATGCCTCACACACTTTACAAGCTTATGAATCGTCTTGTCTTGCCACTTACACCATTGCTGAAGCCCATTGACTCTTGTATAGAACTTTCTAGTGTGATACTCTGGTGAACCCCAAAAATAAGGGTCAAAATGATATCGACCTGCACCCATTCTTCTTTCTAGAACTCTGGGTTCATCATTCTCACAACCAGCAGCTGGAGGCTCTTCATGAGGCCTGCTTGACTCGGCTTTCTCTTCTTTCATCCCTTTGCGAAGTGGAGGGTCTCTTGATGGGTTGTAGAGCTTGTCCTTGAGCAAAATAAAAGAGACATTGCATCTCTCTTGAAGTGTGGTGATCGCTCTGTTGGGTAAGAGGACTTGTACATCATCTCTTTAAAGCAGCTTGAAGTTATAAGCCCATCTGTTCCCAACTTTTCCTTCAAAGAACCCACTCTTGCTTAAGTAACCCTCATCAATGAGACTCCGTTTAGCTTTTGTTTCTGGGAACACAAAATCTTTTGCTCTCAATATCTTGGTAACAATCCAACCGTTCTGCAGCCTTGAGATACCTCTCTTTCTTCTGTCACACCACAGATTGTGCCTGTAAACAAGCATCTGAATAGAAAAGAACGCCCCTAAAGAAGGGACATGAATAAGGCCCTCAAAATCTTTCTTGTTTCTGGTGTGAGAGATGAACGGTTTCAAGCCAAGTCCCAAGAGTTCCATCTCATTCAAGTGCATCACTCCGAGATTGTAGGTGCTGAAGAACATACAAGCCAATACCCTGTTGGCGTATCTGATTGCCGGATTCCTTATACAGCTGGTCTTGCTCTTTCCTCCAACATAAGTTCTGAACGCTATTGTATCCCACAGAGCAGAAATCTCTTCTTTAGGGTACACAAACTTCTCCATAGGGATTTCATTTCTGACAAAACCAAAGATCTCATCAATCTCCCTAAAGCTCACTTCATAAGCAACCCCATTGATCTCGAACTCAATGCGTCCAAAACCGTTCCCATGGAGTCTGTTGGGGTAACTCTTACAGTATATATACACCTCCAAAGAAGCAAGAAACTGCTGAGTGATGCCCTCATAGGCAACATCTTTCATCTAAAGGAATGATGCGAAACCCATATTTTGAAAAATGAGCTTAACATCATCAAGGATCTCCAGCTTGCCCAATAGTTCTACATCAGGAAACCGTCCTTGAGTCACGTGTGCCTTGTTGAACTGGTGCAAGTATTCTCCAGCAGTGGGCAAGTGGTTGATGCGCGATTTGTAAACGGGGTATTGGTTTGTTCTACTAAGCTTCAGGTTTTAAATTTATAACCCCTAAATGTCTGCAAGTGCACAGATGTGCGCTCTAGTACTTAGGGTATCGATCCACAGAGACTTAGTTGTTTTAGTACGAATTCACTGCAACGCTTAAATCAGATTAGAACTAAACAGGTTGGGTTTTGGTTTTGGGTTTTGGTTGTCACTAAATCTAAACTATAAAACTAAACAAGTAAAAGCAATTAAAAACAAGAGCAAACAAAAGCAAGTAAAAATCGATTATGAATGAAAGCAAGTAACAAGCGAATAAAAGCAGAATGGAAATCTAAGGTTGTAAGCAATGAAAGAAAAACGTTGGGGCTCAAGGGGTTTCGCAGGGATTCATGGACTAAGCTATGTCGATTTTAAACAAGTGATAAAGGTAATCAACTATGTATGTTCTAGAACTCGAGGCACGGAAGTATGAATAGCCTACTTTCGCAGCACTAAACAACTATCTCTCGCAACCCTGATCAGTAGGTTTCCACTCTGATCCTGGAAGGGAGAAGATGCAATAGCATAACAAGACTCATCAACATACACAACTCAACTACAGGTAGGTTTCCACTCCTATAGAATCATTGCTCGTTTCACCCTAGTTCAGACAATCAATGAAAGCTTCGCAACATATCATGTCAGATCGGCTTCTAAGTGGCCAGCAGAGAATCACGCAGTAAGATTAAAGGCAAAAGAAGAACATCTAGAAGATTATAAATCCTAAATCTATCGATTCATAAGCAAAGACACATAAAATTCCCTTTAACAATCCCTTTAAACCCAACTGGGTAACTACTCAAACATATTGTAACAAAGCATCATAAAGTATTGAAAGTGCAGGAAATTAAAGAAAAGAAGGAAGAAGAACGAAGAACAGAATTGCAGGTGGAGGCGCGATGATGCTCTCCAGCGGCGGCTCCTTCGGGATCAACGGCGGCGGCCTCCTCTCTAGGGTTCCACGAAATCTTTCTCTCTTTCTATCTTATGTCGTCTCCTCACCTTTAGGAATGACCTAAAGGGGGTATTTATAGCTTCTGGGGTGATTCTGGACAATTAGGGCTTCAAAAATAACGAAAGGAATTGATCTGCGCTTTAATTAAGTCGCTGGGAAAGTGAACGACCAAGTTCCGCGGTCGCGGTGGCTCTACCCGCGGGAAAACAGGTGTTGGCCGCGGTCCCGGCTCGTGGTCCTCTTCCGGAACTGCATTTTCTGTCATTCTTGCATCGGGAATATCTGAAGATCTAACCATTGGATTGTCTCCAAACCAAGTGCATTAGAAAGCTGGTTGGATCTTCTATGTTGTCCCAAATTGTGATGGTGATCAGACGGTGAGAAGATCTTCATCGCTTGTCATACTTCTGACGGTCTGCATTTATCCAAAATTGCTCATTTGTTCCAAATTGCATATCTTTTGCCCAAGTTTCTTGTAAAGTCTTTTGAAACTCTAAAACATTGAAAACACTTTAAAAAAATTGAAAACAGAGTTAAAAAACCTGCATAAGACATTATTATGATCCATAAAAGTGGTCAAACAAACTTAAGTCAGGAAACAAACTTAACTCCCCCAGACTTACCTTTTTATTTGTCCTCAAACAAACTTAAGTCAGTAAATAAATTTTTGAAAAATCGCAGGAACTAAACAATATCTCAGTGACCGTCCTTCTAAACCATAACTTATCGTGAAACATCTATTTGGATCTAGTCTAGAAAATTCTCACCAAAATACAAGCGAAACTAGTCCGTTAATCCGTCATGCGAAAATCTACACACTTAGATCTAACTTCCAGTCAACAAGCTCTCTACATTCATTAAGTGTAATGGTGAATTCTCATTAAAGATATTATTCAGGGTAGACGGCGTTTGGTATTAAGGGCTGTTTAAGTGGCGGAGTTAAAGTGTTTTGGGTTACCTGAAGATCTGGAGGATGCAAGATATTATGCAAAACCGCAAGAGAGAGAAGGACCTGTTGATGACCGCAGATTTTCAGTCACTTCTCCTTTGTCAATTGTTGTTGCATAATCTTCCTCCTTTGTTGTAAACAACTGTTCCCCCAGACTTAGATTCTTTCCGTGAATCATAAAGATAATCTCCAAAACTCCATAAATTCTAATCAAGCTTGCCTCATGTATTAAATTTGATCCTCCTAGACTCTCTAAGGTTTTAATTTCCTCTCCCTTCATATTTTTCTTTTCATTTTTGGAATTTTTATTTTTATTTTTTATTTTGAAAAGAGGAAACAACCTTTTATAGAGAGAAAGTCTAAGGGACGAAATTCTACCAAGATTTTGAAGTTTTTCTAAGGCAAACTGAATTATCTCTTTTTGTTGAATCATTCCAATGAAATTGCAGGTCTTCGTCTTCAGTGACTGAAAACTGCGTTGATCCTCTTTCTCTCCGACGTTTTTGCACATATCTGCATATAAGACAACGAAAAACAGGAATGCATGTGGTTTGAAAGAGGTTAGGTTCGGTGGGGAACTAGGTAAAGATGAACTAGCCATTCAGGATCAACAAAGAGTGGTAAAAGGATAAAGGAGTCCTGAATGTATGATTCGTTTCCCTGGTCTAATGCTTCAATGAGAAAATTAAGTCAAAATTAAGTCCAGATAAAATGAGCTAGTATATCCTGTCAGAAAGAAACTCCATGAATAGAAGTCCTCTGGTGGGATTTCGTAATGCAAGTACTAAGCTACCGCCTAGAAGCACACTGGTCTAAATCATCATAGTAGTGTTTATTGTGTTTCTGGTTTGAAAACTTTTTGAAAACGGTTTTAAAAACGATTTTTGAAAAATTTTATGAAAAACATTTTAAAAAACTTTTTGAAAAATTTTATGTGTCCAAAAAAAACTCAAAACAAATCAAATTTCATTAGTAACGGATGAACATCCTCCCCCAGACTTATTTCACACTGTCCTCAGTGTGATAAATCTCGGAAAGAATGGTAACGAATATAGAAAAACTGAAATGTTTAAGTGAACTTATCGTGTTGGAGAGTGCTGCTCGTCTTTTGTATTTATTCTTCCTTATTGAAAACCTTAAAATAAATGAAACAGAAACAAAGCAATGGAAATAGAAATAAAGGTCAAAGGGAAATAAATAAAATACCGAGTGGGTTGCCTCCCACTAAGCGCTTGTTTCAAGTCATTAGCTTGACATTGTTGTTCGATTAGACTTAACCGGGATCGTGACACTCCTTGATCTCATCATTGGCCGATGATGGATCAATCAAAAACATCACTTCTCTTTCGTCTTCTGTTTCTTCAGCCAGATATGGCTTTACACGCTGTCCATTCACTGTAAATGAGTTTCCGGTTCTGTCCCACAAGACAATGGCTCCGTATGGTTTGACTTCCTTTATCGTGAAGGGTCATGACCATTTTGAACGTAATTTTCCTGGAAAAAGCTTAAGACAAGAACTGAAAAGGAGTACCTTATTGTTAGGAGCAAAAGTTCTATGAATAATCTTATTATCATGATATGCTTTAGTCTTCTCCTTGTAGATCTTCGAGTTTTCGTAAGCATTGTGTCGGATTTCTTCTAACTCATGAAGTTGAAGTAGTCCTCTTTCTCCAACTGTTTTCAGATTCATGTTCATCTCCTTGATAGCCCATTGCGCCTTATACTCGAGTTCTACTGGAAGGAGACATGCTTTTCTGTAAACTAGGTTGAATGGTGTTGTTCCTAATGGTGTCTTGAATGCTGTTTGGTATGCCCATAATGCATCGTCAAGCTTGGTAGACCAATCCTTACGATGAACTGCAGTTGTTTTCTGCAAAATCGACTTGATTTCTCTGTTTGAGATTTCTACTTGACCGCTGGTTTGAGGATGGTATGGGGAAGCAACTTTATGTGTAACTCCATTCTTTCTAAGAAGATTCTCGAAAACTCTGTTGATGAAGTGTGATCCTCCGTCGCTTATCACAATTCTAGGAACTCCAAAACGCGGGAATATAACAGATTTGAACAGCTTCATGACAACTTTCGCATCATTGGTGGGACTAGCGACTGCTTCTACCCACTTAGAGACGTAGTCTACTGCTACTAAGATGTATTGTTTTCCGAAAGAAGTAGGAAATGGTCCCATAAAATCTATTCCCCAGACATCGAAAATTGCGACTTCGAGAATAAAATTTTGAGGCATCTCATTCATTTTGCTTATGTTGCCCATCCTTTGGCATTTATCGCATCGCGATATATAAGCTTGAGTATCTTTGAACAAAGTAGGCCACCAAAAACCTGCTTGCAAGATTTTTGAAGCAGTTTTGAAGGTTGCGAAATGTCCTGCATAAGACGAACTATGGCATCCGAATAAAATTCCTTCCATCTCTTCTTCAGTCAGACATCTTCGGAATAACCCATCAGCACCTCTCTTATAGAGATAGGGTTCATCCCAAAAATAATGTCTTATGTTTTTCAGGAACTTTTTCTTCCTATAACCAAAGAATTGTGGTGGTTCTACATCAGCTGCTAGGTAATTTGCTATGTGCCTAAACCATGGGGTGTTTAAAGCATCTGCTCATCGCAAGAGTTGACGTGGTGGTGCGGTATTGGCATTGGTGGGGGTAGTATCTATTGCATAGATGTTTTCTTCTGGCAAACTATCATTTAAGGGCAATCTTTCTTCAACTTGAATTCGTGAAAGATGGTCTGCAACTCCATTATCTGCGCCTTTTTGATCTCGAATTTCGATGTCAAATTCTTGCAGTAGGAGGATCCATGTTATCAACCGAGGTTTAGCGTCTTTCTTAGACATTAAATACTTGATTGCAGCATGATCAGTATGAACTATGACCTTAGATCCTACGAGATAAGAACGGAATTTCTCAAATGCAAATACGACAGCTAGAAGTTCTTTTTCTGTTGTAGCATAATTGCATTGAGCTTCGTCTAGAGTTCTGCTTGCGTAGTAGATTACGTGCAGTTTCTTATCTTTTCGTTGGCCAAGCACTGCTCCGACTGCATAGTCACTTGCATCGCACATGATTTCGAATGGGAGTTCCCAATCAGGTGCTTGCACGACTGGCGCGGAGACAAGGGCTTGTTTGATCTTATGAAACGCGGCTAAGCACTCATCATCGAACTCGAAGTTTGTTTCTTTGCAAAGCAAACGCGTAAGAGGTCTAGCTATTTGAGAAAAATCTTTAATGAATCGCCTATAGAATCCTGCGTGTCCTAAGAAACTACGAATTCCTTGTCAACGTTTGTGGGAGGTTGTAGGCTGGTCATGACTTCGTTTTTAGCCTTGTCAACTTCAATACCTTTTCCGGAAATTCTGTGCCCAAGCACGATTCCGTCTTGTACCATGAAGGAACATTTTTCTTAATTTAATACTAAATGCTTATCTTCACATCTTTGCAGAACTTTACCAAGATTGCCTAGGCATTTTTCAAAAGAAGATCCATAGACAGAGAAATCGTCCATGAACACTTCCATGAAATCCTCAATAAAATCTGTGAAGATCGACATCATGCATCGCTGGTAGGTAGCAGGTGCATTACATAATCCAAAGGGCATACGTCGGTAAGCAAACGTGCCATATGGACAAGTGAATGTCGTTTTTTCTTGATCCTCCGGTCGAATAGGAATTTGGAAAAATCTGAAGTATCCATCAAGGAAGGTGATTAGCTAACCTTTCTAGCATTTGATCTATGAAGGGAAGTGGGAAATGATATTTCCTAGTTGCTGCATTCAGTTTCCGGTAATCGATGCACATACGATGTCCAGTTACTGTTCTTGTAGCGATCATTTCATCCTTATCGTTTTTAATGACAGTGACTCCTCCTTTCTTTGGAACAACATGAACTGGGCTAACCCAAGTGCTATCTGAGATAGGAAAGATTATTCCAGCTTCTAAAAGCTTCATAATCTCCTTCTTGACAACATCCATGAGATTAGGGTTCAGTCTCCTTTGACTTTCGATTGAGTTTTTAGCATTATCCTCTAGATTTATCTTATGCATACAAAGATCCGGAGAGATTCCAGGTATGTCATCAAGTGAATATCCTAAGGCTTTTCTATGCTTTCTCAGCTCAGTCAACAGCATTGTGGTTTCTTCTTCCGTCAAATCAGAGTTTATTTTGACAGGATAAGTAGAATTTGGTCCAAGGAAGGCGTACTTAAGTCCGACGGGAAGAGGTTTAAGCTCGACTTTAGGGGCTTTAAGCTCGCTCCAAGGATCATTAATTGCTGCAGCAGTGTCTTTAGGAGGTGTAGGAATGTTTGTTTGGTCCTTAAGATCTAGATAGTTCAGAGGTTTCCTATAAGTTTCGGATTTATCAAGCATATGCGCGCATTGACTCGAAATTCCTTCAAGGAAATTGCGTTCGTCTTTTGCGGGTGAAAGCGTGACACTTAAAGGGTCGTCTAGAAGCAGATCTTCATAGACTTCCTCAATAATTCCGTCTAACTCATCAACCCAACAAATTTTGCCATCCAAAGTTGGTTTCTCGAAACTTTTGTTTATGTTAAATTGCATAACTAAACCGGCTAGATGAAAGTCGATTTTTCCTTCAGGAACATTGATTATGGCTCCGGCTGTAGATAGGAATGGTCTTCCAAGAATAAGTGGATCATTAGGTTCTTTTTCTAGTTCTAGAACTACGAAATCGGTGGGTATGGAACATTTTCGATTTCGACAGGAACATCAATTAAGATACCTACAGGTTGTCTAACAGAACGATCAGCTAATACTAAGGAAATTTTAGTGGGCTTGAAAGTGTGGTGTCCTAAGCGTTTTGCTACAGAAAGAGGCATCATGTTTATGCTTGATCCTAAATCACAGAGAGCACGCTCAAAAGCTACATCATTGATGGTGCATGAAAGTACGAAGCTTCCAGGATCGTTTTTCTTTTCAGGGATTCGGCTTTGCAGGATAGAACTACATTCATGGGTTATCATCATAACGCATTCTTCAAGAGTTAAAGAATTTGTTAGAATACCCTTCATGTATTTTCTTAAAGCAGGAATCATAGCACAAGCTTCTACGAAAGGTAATCTCACATTTAATTGATCGATTAGCTCTTTCAGCTTAGCTTTTTCTTTCTCTTTCTTAGGGGCTCTTAAGGCTCTAGGATATGGAGGTTTAGGTTTATAAACACGAGTTGGTGGAGGTGGAGTCGGATCTTCTCCAAGGATTTCTTGGGATGAATCTTCTCTTACTTCTTCTCCGTCCTTTTCTCCTACCACTTCTTTTTCAACATCTTCATTTGTGATTCTCTCTTTTTTTTTCTCCTTTTCCTTACCCTTTTCCTCATCTTCGGGATCTTTAGGAAATTCAGGCTCTTTGTAAGCTAATCCACTCCTAAGTGTGATAGCTTTCACATGATCGGAGGGATCTGCTTCACTTGAGCTTTCGAAAGAATTTTCACTTGGCTCCTTTTCAGAATTTTCTAAGTTTTTAGAATTAGTTTTGATCATCAGGCTAAGGAGGGTGGAAAATTTTTCATCAAAATCTTTCTGCATCTCTTTTAGTTCAGATCTAAGATCACTAATCTCTTGAGACCTAGATTTTTCAAGCTCTAAATTCTTTTTGTTTAGGTTTTCAGATTCAGAAGAAGGAAAACTAGGATAGGGAACATGATTAGATTGAATAGCCAAGATTGGTTCGGAAGGTGGTTTCCAGTTAAGCTTGGAAGATGGTTTCCCGCGGTCAGAAGGCTTGCGACCGCGGTGAAACATGTCTTGGCCGCGGTCAGAACAGCCACGACCGCGGTGAAAGCTTGGTTTGCCGCGGTCCGGATGAATGGACCCGCGGTGATCAGAAACGAATGGAAAATCTTGAATTTGATAGACTTCTGCAGTGTTCACCATCCCTTGATCATAAGAATCCATTGTGTGAGCCAAAACTCGCACAACCAGAAATTTGTTTAAGGAAAACTAAGGGATCGGAAACTTCTAGGGTTTATCGTCAAGAACAGTAAGATCGAAAGAAAGTTTTTCTTGCTGTAAAAGTGTTTAGCTCTTATTGCTTAGGATTGCAAAAGTTACAGAATGAATTGTATACATCGTCTATTTATACTAATTCTCTGAACCGCCTAGCCGAGAATTTCGGGAGAGATTTTCGGAATATTTCCTTATCGCCTCGTGCGGCTCACCGCCTTTGTATTTCACCTAGGGTTTCTATGGGCTTCGTCTTTCAAGGCCTAGGTTCGGCCCATCAAAACTTCTCCACGGCTCGGCCCACTTGCCATTCGAATCGCGACGTGATTTGGTCCACCTCACCGAGGCGCGGCTCGGCCCAAGCATGTTGAAATGCGGCTCGACCCATTTCTCACGATACAGCTCGGTCCACCTGCTTTCTTGCACAGCTCGGCCCACTGGACATCCTTCCCGCGGCTCGACCTACTTGTTCCTCTTCACGGCTCGACCCATCTTTGCACGGCGTGGCCCATATTTCCTTATTCACGGCTCGACCCATCTACCTTTCTCCACGGCTCTCCCACTTGTCTATCTCCACGGCTCTCCCACTTGTCTTTCTCCATGGCTCTCCCACTAGTCTTGGTGAGCGCGGCTCAGCTAATTTGTCTTTCTTCCATACTTAGTCATTTCGAGATGGTTTTATCCGCTTGGGATGAAAACCGAACCCAACAGTTAGCCCCCCAGCTCGTCAGTTTCGGAGGCGAGAATGACGAGGTCAATTACTCCTGACTATAGGATAAACCATCGAGTCAAGCTGTTACGACTTAAGCCCAAAGATGCCGAGGCGTTCCCAAGGAGTGCCGAGGATGCCGAGGCATTTCAAGAAGGTGCTGAGGATGCAGAGGCATTTTAAGGACGAGGCGATTCTGTTTAGTAGGGGCGAGCCGTGATGAGGCGTTTTGAGAAGTTTCTGTCGAGCCTAATAAACGGCGAGGCATTTCGAGAGAAAGTTGGTGCCGAGCCGTTTCATTAACGACGAGGCGTTTCAAGAGAAAGTTGGTGCCGAGCCGTTTTGTTAACGACGAGGCGTTTCAAGAGAGAGCTAACACCGAGCCGTTCGGTTAACGGCGAGGCGTTTTAAGAGAGAGTTAATGCTGATCCTTTTTGTTAACGACGAGGTGTTTTAAGAGAGAGTTAATGCCGAGCCGTTTCGTTAACGACGAGGCGTGTTAAGAGAGAGTTAATACCGAGCCGTTTCGTTAACGGCGAAGCGTTTTAAGAGAGAGTTAACACCGAGCCGTTTTGTTAACGGTGAGGCGTTTTAAGAGAGAGTTAACACCGAGCCATTTCGTTAACGGCGAGGCGTTTTAAGAGAGAGTTAAGGCCGAGCCATTTCGTTAACGACGAGGCGTGTAGAGAGAGTTAATGCTGAGCCGTTTTGTTAATGACGAGGCGTTTACTTTGGTAAGATATCGGCTGAAAACTTGGGTATCCCAACTGTTGGTCTTCCGAGAGAAAATTCCTGATCAATTGGCGCGTGCCACCGACGCAGTTTGGGCTAGCTAATTCACCGTTTATCCCACGCGCTGTTGGACGGTTTCCCAAGGTTTACACGGAATTCACGCGCTTCGGTTTTCCTATAAATAGGTGAGCTCCTTCATTCTTCCTCTTTATCTTCAGACTCACTCATTTTCACTAAAGGTAGCTCTCCCTTGTCTCTTCTTTCTCTCTCTAGTTTATTTATTTTCTGGCTAGGGTTTCCGAGGTCTCCGCCGTTCCAGATCTTTTTCCGGCGGAGGTTCGCCGAGTCGTGCTGTAATTCCTGTATAAGTTGTAAATTATGTCGAGCCGCTCTGACGATTCTCTGGATTCACTCTTTCATTACGAGCCGAGCCGCGTAGATGCCGAGGTGAGAGGTACAACAGAATCATTCGAGGCATCTGTTTCACCGAGCCCTTCCAATCGTTCATCTGACGAGGCGTCAAATCATGCAAATCCGTCAGATGTCGGCTCTCCAGATGATGAGCCGTCGGTTTCGACGAGCCGTCCCCAGGATCCTGTTCCTGATGAAAATATTAATCGCGCCGCACTCAAAGCCGAGGAGAAGGCATTTCCCTTTGACCTATTCGAGGCGAAGCGTGAGTTGGAACATCTCATGGCGCCCCGAGGCGCTTCCACATCTGGGCGAGGGCCACGAGTTAAGAGACAAAAGCCTGACCCGCCTGGCTCTACGCTTTGCTCCCTTGAGTCGCTCGAGGCGTTGAGGCATCGCTTCGGGATATCCGAGGCGGTGGAGTTTGTCGTTCCAGAGAAGAGCGGCCGAGCCGACAAGCCTCCAGAGAACCACTTCACTCTGTACGAGGCGTTCTTCAAGCTTTGCTTTCTCTGGTTCCCGATCGCCGGAGTGATCCTCGAATATCTCTGGAAACATGGAATCTCGATTGGGCAAATCATGCCGAGGGGATTACGGCATATGATTGGCATCTTAGTTCGAAGCTTTGAATGCGGGCTTGATATCGAGCTGAATCACCTGCTGAACTTGCTGGAAATCAGGAAAGCTCCGAAAGGAAATAGATTCTATATTTACAACAAGGCGAAGCGACGGATCATAGGCGGTTTTCCCAGCAAGGATCAGTTTCGGATTGAACGCTTCTTCTACGTCTTGGTGAACGAGGCGTCGGTCGGCGAGGATTACGTTCAAAGAACCAAGACCGCTTGGGGACCACTTGGTAGCCGACCCGAAGCTTTGCCTCGGCTCGGAACTGTTTTTTGGTATCCTTTTCCCTTACTGAATTTTTCCTTTTTTTGCTTTGTTTTGCAGTTCGGAACATTCTTCCCCCGATTCCCGACGACCTCTTTGTTGTTCGAGATTCTCTTTCGGCTCGGAAGGTCAATTGGAGGAAGAACTTCTCCCTCGAGAGAGTAGAGAAAGCCCGAGCTATCCTTGCCGGAGTCCCTGTCAGCTCTTCGTCTTCCAGCTCCTCAAGAGATACACGAGAAAAAATGGTGATAATCGCTCTGAGAGATAGGAAGAGGCGTGAAGAAGAAGAGGCCGCGAGACGAGCTGCCGAGGCGGCTCAAGCGCAGACCGAGGCGGTTCAAGCGCAGACCGAGGCCATCCCTCAACCCGACTCGCCGAGCCGGGAAGGAGACGAAATAGTCCAAGCCGCAGAGGCCAACACTGCCGAGGCGGCCGAGAAAGATGCAGCGCCCGAGGTGGAACCGGGCGAAATTATTCCCGAGGCATCCGGGGATGATTCGGCGGTGCGGAGCAAAACCCCTTCGAACTCCGCCATTTTGGCCCTCCCGAAGTCGACGAGGCCCCCAACTTCAGTTGTTCAGAAACATGACCCCAGCCAAAAACGTTCGGCCGCTGACAAGGGGAAGGGTGTTGCTGTTCAGAAGGATGAGCCGTCCAAGAAGAGGCGGAAGCCGACGCCCGGAGGCTCTGCTGCGCGCAAGTTGGTCGTCGACGACCCCGACGCCTCTGCCGTTATGTTATCGCGTGTAAATAACGCGAACACTCGTCTTCCTCCTCCGGAGAAGCTGAGGAGGCCGAGGTCGTACGGCGCGATGGCACAGCACGGTACCAAGGTACGTTCTATTTGCTTTCCTTTATTTTCACGAATTTTACTAAGTGTTTAACGCGAGTTTGTTCTTTGCAGTTTGTAGCGGCCATTAACGACCTGATGGCCGAGTACGAGGCGGACCTGTCTAAGGTTGAACGTCGCTTGGACGAGGCCCGAAATGAGACCGCAGCGTCAAAGGTGAAGCTGGAAGAGGCTCAGAACGAAGCCGCGGTGGCAAAGGGGAAACTGGACGAGGCGATGGCCAGGGCGTCCAGGCTGGAAGAGGAGAAGATTGTTTTGCGCGCCAATGTTGATAAGGTCTCTGCCTCAGTCATTCGCCTCGAGGAGGCGAGGAGAGCTAAAAGCGCCGAGGTGGCGATGCTTAAGAGGCGTATTGAAGCCAAGGACGCCTTGTTCGATGCCAAGGTCAAGCCGGCGAAAAAGGAGACGAGGCGAGAGCATACGGCTAAGTTTCAAGAACGCCTCGCCAAGGTGGAGGAGGGTTTGGCCAAGCTCGAGAAGGCCAAAAATGACGAGAATGATCTGGGGCAGATCAAGGGCAATCTTGCGATGATTGCCGACCTGAAGAAGTTGAACGCCCCAACGCTCGATGACGAGGAGGCGAAGCTGAAAAACTAGGAGAGTGAATATGCCGACGACGAGGCGTATAAGCGTATTGCCTCCGAGATCCGAGGCGAGCTGGTTTTCTCTCCCGTATCGCCGGACTTGGTAGACACCAGCATTGGCAACAAGCCGCTTGAAGAGACAGCGACCAACCTGGGTGTCGTTGATCCGACCAGATCGAACACGGGGACACCGGCCCTCTCAAACCTCCTTGCCGAGCGCGAGACGCAGTCCGCGGGCTGATACTCTCTACTTTCCCTCACCCTTTATTGCATATGTTCTTTTTTTGTACTTAGGTTTTTTGATGATTCACTTTTCAAACTTGTTATGTAATCGGTGCCTGGATGGCTTTATCCACTTGACTTTTGTTTCTGCTTTATGGATATATTTTATTTTCCTTAGCCGTTTTCGGATTCACTTGTCTCTAACGATCCGTGAAAATGTTTACGAAAACTGTTGGCTTAGAAAAATGTTTACGAAAAATGTTTTCGAAAACTGTTGTGTCGAGAATGATTTTGATTGCTTCCTTAGCCAAACTTTTTGAAATTGATAGAAATACGGGCTAAGGGATGAGTTGTTTAAGGATCTCTTTTGGGTTCTTAATTGATAACACCGTATTTTGACCACTTTTATGGATCGTTTTGAAATACGTTTTCTATGTTTTTAATTGCTTTTAAGTACTTTTATCACGTTTTTCTAGTATTTGTAGTTTCAAGACTCTTTTCAGGTAACTTAGGGAAAAGCTTTACAAAATGGATAGAAAACCAGATTTCAGCTCAGAGTCAAACCGTCAGAAGTTCACCCCTGATTGAAGGACTTCTCACCGTCTGATCCAGCTCAAATTTGGAGACCTTAAAGATGGAAGTATCAGCTTTCCAGTGCACTTTACAGCTTGGCAATCCAACGGTTCAATCAAAAGATACGCGAAAAGCAAGATGTCCCGTAAACCAGCTGGCCAGCACTGGCCAACAAGCATTTTCCCGCGGTCAGGAGCATCCCGACCGCGGCAAACCACTCATCCACCGCGGTCAGAGCACTCCCGACCGCGGCCTTAACCTCCGAGCCCAAAAAGCCCATTTCTGAAGCCCATATTTGGAGAAACCCTAAGTGACGTCCAGAGAGGTCTTGAGCACTATAAATACATGTCTTAGGAGCCCTAGAAATAGGGTGTGTAACCTTAGACCACCGAAATATTTACTTTATATTTTTATTGTTTTTGCTTTAGCTTTTAGGGAGAGAGAGAATTGTTCTCTTCAACCCTTGTTCTTTCTTTTTCAATTTCGGTTTCTATTCTACTTCTTAATACTATGTCTTTGATTTCGTTCATTATGTCTGAGTAGTTTTATTGTTGGGATTAAGGGATTTTCGATGGGGATTTATATGTTCGGTGAGGATTCCATTGGCTATTGAGCTGAATCTTAGAACTTTTTCTTCTGAATTCGTTTTTACTGCATGAGGGTAGCGTCATGAACTACAATCTGATCCAGATGCTTGGTGACGCGAAAGTGTTCATCCGGTGTCAGATCTAGTTTAGGAGAGCAAAACAAACATAGGAGTGGAAACCTACCTATGGGCGATTTGTGAATTAGGACGAGTCTTAAACATAATGCATCTCTTCTCTTCCAGGGCCAGAGTGGAAACCTACTGGTCAGGGTTGAGAGAGATAGTTGTCTATGATCACGACAGTGGCGTATTCATATGTCCGTGACTCCAGTTCGAAAAGGTTAAGCTAAGATCTTACAAAATTTCCTCTCTAGCAATGTTTTGAATCGTTCGTACCCCTGAGAAAACTTCCCTGAAGCCCAACGCCTTTTTCTCCATTGATTTACACCATTTTTCTTTAAGCTTTAGTTCAATATTGTCTTTCCTTTTTAGTTCATTTTCATTTAAGCATTAGAATATCCGTTTTTATCATTTTTAGTTATTTTCGTTAAGTTTAGTTATTACGCCATTTAATTTCCGTATTCGCTTTTAAGATTTCGTTTTTAGATTTTAAACACACTACCAAACCCCCACTAAACCGTTTTGTTCTAGACTTCCTTACTTTAACTAATTTCAAAGGCTTTTTGCAGCAAAAGATCCTCCTTCCTTGTGAATTCGATCCCTAAGTACTACAATTGATCAGCTGTGCACTTGCGGCTATCGATTTCAATTAGGGTAAAACTTGACACCCACACTCAACATCACATCAAGTTTTTGGCGCCGTTGCCGGGGAAGGCACGCGTTTTTTTTTCTGCAAAACCCCGAGAAAGGTTAGTAAATCGATTCTAGAACCCCTTTTCTGCAACTTTCCATTTTTTGGTTATTTTGTTTCCATTTCAGAAGATATGGATCCTATAAATCAAAATAAACAAAATGAGGAAGGTTTCTATAACACTCCTCAAGCCACCAGACGCAGAGAGAAGCATCTACGCGATCTCTACGAAAAAACTCAACCCAAAGACTACAGAACGTTCCAGAAAGAGCCCTACGCACCTCAGATGGCAAACCCTAGATACTCTATGTATCGCCTACCTCACCAGGTTCTCCAGCAAGATGAGAACGTCCAGCTCAGCAACAGATTGAGCCAGCTCGAAGGCGTGATCAGACAATTCATAGAAGCTCAAGCAACCACTACAACTGCTCTAAACGAAAGGATTGATGGGATATCGAAACTTTTCAATGAAAAAATCGATAACCTAGTCTCACAAGTCAATTCAATAGAGGAATGTGCAACCAAGGATGCAGCTATGATTGCTAGCAGGTTCAACAGCATCGAGGAAGAGCAAGCAAAGCACAACTATGAGCTTCGCAACACCAAAAACAAAGTCATGGACCTGGATTTCAAACTTGATGACGTGGACAAAGCCCTAAACGAAGCCAAGAACGAGTCTTATGACTTTACAGTCGAAGTTTCAGAGCAGGTTTACAAAGTCATCGACAAAACCGAAGAGCTTGACTCAACTATGGACAAAGTAGTCTATGCTCTTGATGAAGTCGAAGAAAAGGTTGAGGAGATCATGCAAGGACTTGGAGAGCAGATTCCAACAACCAAAACTAAAGACTCAAGTCCAGAGAGGAAGTACATCAAGCCAAAAGACCCAGGAGACCACCAAGGAGGCAAAGGAGGAAGCAACAGCAGCAGAGAAACTCGGAGACCAACTCCCGCGGTCGTGATGGGTCTGCCCGCGGCCCATGGTCGCTTCCCCGCGGTCACGTCACCTGCAGTCAAGGCTAACCGTAAAAACGTTCCAAAACACTCCCGTTCAGCTCATACAAGCATCTGTACGTCTGGTACACCTCCTGGGATGACTAAACCACTCCATCAACAACTGGTTTGCTCCATAAGCACCCAAAAATCTGAAGAAGAGGACAAGTCATGGCCTTGCAACATGGCTTTGTCTTGTGAAGATGAGTATGAAGAGCAATACTCTGAAGATGAAGAGTATGGATTGTTTGTAGAAGATCCAAACGCAGGATATTCCTCAGAAGACGACTCAGGAGAAATTCAATGGATCACCAACAACATCAGTAGAGAGAAGCTAATGGAGTTCAACAACGTAGTCAGGTCATTCCCTGCTCATTTAAGCTTTGAAGAAATCTGGAAACTTGGTCGTTTGCAAGTCTTTTTCAGGTACTGCAAGGAGTCTAAAGAGGATATTCATAGATACTTTATGAGAGCTCGATACATGACAATACCAGAAGCAGCTGTCTATGCGATTCATCTCAAAAAATCCGGAAGACTGCAGCCACTACACCAACAGAATCAGTAAAGAAAAGCTCGATGAATTTAATGATGTGGTTCGAAATTTGCCTGAAGGAATCACGTTTGCCAGAGCTTACAAGGACTTTATGATAGGCCACTACTTCTGTGAGAGCAAAGAATCAATCCCTGAGATAGAATACTTGTTCAATCATGCCAGAAGAGGTAAGCCTGTTCGAACACTTCACAAAATCGATGGTGCAGGTCAGTTTCTTATCTCTTGTTCTATTAGAGGAGAAATGTTTAAAAACGTGCTATGTGATTCTGGAGCTTGTCTTAACATGATGTCCAAGGCAATTGCTTTGAGACTTGGTATCAAACACCTGCGCAGGACTAGAGCAAAGATTAGCCTAGCTGATGATTCAAATGCAACACCTCAAGGAATAGCTCATGAAATTCCTTTGAGAGTAGGAGATTGCATAGTGCCTGTCGACTTCTACATTGTCGAAACGAGAGATGCAGCATATCCAGTGATTCTGGGATGGTCTTTTCTAGCAACTTCTGGAGCTATAATGGACTGGCCAAACCGGAGGATTTCATTTGCTAATATCGACAAAGATGTCTTCACAGAAGCTGTTTCATACAACAGCAAAGCAGGAAAACGTCCTGCAACAGAAGAGTTTGAAGAAGAACTTTGGAGTGACGAAGAACCTGCTAAGCAAAGCAAGGAGATGTCGAAAAAGACTTGTCTCAGGACAAGGTCTTCTTCATTGGAATAAGTCACGTCCAACACCAAAAGTCGAGCTAAACGACTTAAAACAAAAGCGCAATGGGAGGCAACCCATTTAGGTATTGTTTTCTTTAGAATTTTTCTTTCTTTTTCTTTTGATAGTTTTCTTTTTCTTAGTTTCAGATGTTTCTTATAAAACAAAAAAGCCAAAAAAAATAAAAAACCAGAAAAAACCAAAAAGAAGGATGGTACCTGACTGCTCGGCCCAGCAGGAACCAAGGAGATGCAGGAAGAGGCCACGATATAAGCCCCCGCGGTCGCAGACGTTCTGACCGTGGGAAACCTACCGTCGGCCGCGGTCGCGTGAATATGACCGCGGCCAAGTGCTTGATTGCCGCGGTCGTGCAGCCCCTGACCGCGACACTTGGTTGTTGAGATCCAAACCTGACCCAAACCACCCCTTTCATCCCATTCCACCTCACCAATCACCCTCCACCTCATTCATCACCTTCCACCACCTTCATCACCACCTAATCACGTTCCCAAACCCCTTCGAATGAATCCGGTTCATCTCCACCAGCATCCCGGATCCAGGTAAGTTCTCTTTGTCCTTACCAATTCGATTATCTATGCATTTTTCTCATCCAATCTCGACTTGTTTCACACTGAGGACAGTGTGATTTAAGTCTGGGGGAGGATTTCATCCCTTTCTAACCACTTTTCTTTCATGAGTCTTGCATTATCTACATTTTTTTGCATTTTTCTTAAAGTTTTTCAAAATCGGTTTTCAAAACAAAATACGTTTTAAATGGAATGGTGAACATGAATCAATGATAGTTGACTGTGTGCTTTAGACTGTTCCTAGTGACATGCTCATTCTTGATTTAGGACTAGACTAGGCGGTAGCTAAGCACATTTGAAACAAAGTACCCCAGAGGAATTTGAATGATTTCGATTTAGATGAAGGGATACACTAGCTCTTTTTTTTTTGGACTTAATTTGGACTTAATTTTCTCATTGAAGCATTAGACCAGGGAAACGAATCATACATTCAGGACTCCTTTATCCTTTTACCACTCTCTGTTGATCCTGAATGGCTAGTTCATCTTTAGCTAGTTCCCCACCTTAACCAATCCTCTTTCAAACCACATGCACTCTTGTTTTGTATTGTCTTATATGCAGATAAGTGCAAAAACGTTGGAGAGAAAGAGGAACGACGCAGTTTTCAGTCACCAAGGACAGAGACCTGCGATTTGCCGGAAAAGTTCCCGGAAGGATACAACACAAGAGGAAGCTCAGTTTGCCTTAGAAAAATCTCAAATTTTGGTACAATCTCATCCTCTAGTCTCTCTCTCTTTAAAAGGCATTTCCTTTCCAAAAAAAAAAAAATCCGAAAATAAGAAAAGAAAGGAGATAAAAGCCTTAGAGAGTCTAGAGAGGTCGAATTTTAAGTCCCAAGTTCTATGTGAACATATTCAGTTCAAGTTCTCAAAGTGATGTACTCTCTAGAAAACCTATCATTACTCCCTGCAAGATGCAACCTACATGCATATGCAATCTAGACTCAATCCTAAAAATGAGAATGCAACTACATGATCATTTTTTTGTGAAAATTTTTCAGATTTTTCCATTTTTTTTGGTTTTTATATGCACTTAGATGAGACTACATGAATATGCAACTAGAATGTGACTCAAGTCTCAAAGTGTAAAATAAGAAAAGAGAAAACATGATTAGTAAAGGATGAAACTCCTCCCCCACACTTAAATAACACAGTCCCTTGTGTTATAAAAGCATGAGAAAAGAGTGAAAAACAGACAAACAAGTAAAATGCAAAATGGAAAAGAAGAACTACATGCATATATACAAAGTTTAGAGTGTTTACCTCAATCACTGAGGTCTGATCCCAGGTAGTGGGATGGGTTGGAGGTGGAACATGATGGAGTTGAGTATCTAGGTGGGCTGCTCTCAGGTGAGTCTGGTTGGAACGCTGTGGCCGGGTTCACCCAATCTTCTTTTCCTGATGGTAGCACAAGGTCATGAGCGGCTGAGCTTTCTCCCACATTTTCTCTTGCATCTTGTTTGGGTGAGGTGCCTGGGTTATAGAGCTGATCTTTTAGGACAATAAAGGAGACATTGTGCCTTTCTGTGAGAGTGGTGATGGCTGGGTGTGGCAACAGAACATGAACCTTTTCATTTTGCAAGAGCTTGAAGGTGTACAAGAAGTTTTCACCATCGAGATCATCTCATCATCACCATACCATCGATCTCTCGCTCACACCACCATCGCACATCCACGATTCAATCTGCCGAGTCTCCATCATCGTTTCGACCATCATCATCGAGTCACCACCACCATCATATCGCCACATCTATTCCTCTTTGCTTCAGAGTTGATCACCTAGGATCGTATCAGAATGAATGCTCAATCTTCATTTCTTTGCCGCGGTCACCTCGTCTTCCCGTGGCAATCTCAACCGTGGCAAAGCCCGAGCCTTGTTCATTCCTCTTTTCCTCTTGCCACGGTCTCTTACGCTCCATGTCTCCATGCCGTGGCAATCACCGAACATGTGCTTCTTTTGCCACGGCCAAGTCCCAGACCGTGATTCATTCCCCGTGGCAAAGCAAAAAGGCTTGCCACGCCTTGTTCCTGACCGTGGCCAGTTCCCATGTCAAAGGCCGAGCACAAGCTTGTCTCATTCCTTCATCTTTTTTTTTTGTTCATTTTGCATTCACTTTCAAAGGGTTCAGACTCAAACCTGTAACCTGTAGACACTAAACAAACACATCAAAACATCCTAAAACATAAAAATAAAGGAATCAAAAGATCAAAAGCTACAAAGGGTAAGCTTGGGGTGTCTCCCAAGAGCACTTTGTTTAAAGTCCCTAAGTTTGACTTTGGAAACCTGTTTAACAGGCTGGTGGATCAAGAAGGGGAACTGATGTAGCTTCCTCCTTCTTTTGTGAAACCAAATAATGCTTGATCCTCTGGCCATTTACCACAAACTCTTGCCCGTTCTTTCCTTCTAACACAACAGCTCCATATCGCCTGACTTCAAGAACCTTAAAGGGACCAGACCATCTAGACTTAAGTTTTCCAGGAAACAACTTAAGCCTAGAGTTGAACAGCAACACCAGATCACCATTCTTGAACTCCCTTTTCAGAATCTTTTGATCATGCAGAACCTTGGTCTTCTCCTTATAGATCTTTGAGCTCTCAAAAGCCTCAAGCCTAATCTCCTCAAGTTCATGGAGTTGCATGATCCTCTTCTCTTGAGCTGTCTTGATATCAAAGTTCAGCAACTTCACAGCCCACATAGCCTTGTACTCCAACTCAACAGGAAGGTGGCAGCTCTTCCCATATAGCAGATTGAAAGGTGATGTCCCAATTGGAGTTTTAAAGGCAGTCCTATAAGCCCACAATGCATCATCTAGCCTTTTGCTCCAATCTTTTCTGCTTGAGCTAACAGTCCTCTCAAGAATGGCCTTGATCTGTCTATTAGATACCTCAACCTGGCCACTAGTTTGAGGATGATATGGAGTAGCTACCTTGTGTTTCACTCCATGCTTTCTCAACAAACCCTCCAAAGTCTTGTTGACAAAATGAGATCCTCCATCAGAGATGACAACCCTTGGAACTCCAAATCTTGGGAAGATAATGCCCTTGAACAGTTTCACTACAACCTTGGAATCATTGGTAGGAGAAGCAATGGCCTCAACCCATTTCGACACATAGTCCACAGCAACAAGTATATACTGATTCCCATAGGATGAAATGAAAGGCCCCATGAAGTCAATCCCCCAGCAATCAAAGATCTCAACTTCTAGAATGGGGTTTTGAGGCATCTCACTCCTCTTTGATATGTTCCCATGCCTCTGACAGGCATCACATGCAGAAACCACCAGCTGAGCATCTTTGAACATTGTGGGCCACCAAAACCGACTCTGAAGAACCTTGGCCACAGTCTTGAATGCTCCCATGTGACCTCCAAAAGCTGAACCATGACACTCTTGCAACACAGGTTGCATCTCCTCCTCAGCAAGACACCTTCTATACAGCTGATCTTTGTTCAGGACATAGAGGTAAGGCTCATCCCAATGGTATCTTTGAACTTCTCTGAAGAACTTCTTCCTGTGGTAAGCATCCAATTCAGGTGGTTCCACTCCACAAGCAAGATAGTTCACAATGTCTGCAAACCAGGGCATCCTCCTCTCTTGAATGCTGTCCACTTCTTCAAACTCCAAATAAGAATGGAGCACCATCAGTGATTCCTCAGGAAGACTATCATTGAGAGGCACTTCAGAATCAATCCTCAGCCTGGAGAGATGGTCTGCAGCCCCATTCTCTATAGCCTTTTTATCTTGTACTTCCATATCAAACTCCTGAAGTAGAAGAACCCATCTTAACAGTCTTGGCTTGGCATCTTTCTTGGTCATCAGATACCTGAGGGCTGCATGATCAGTATATACAATGACTTTTGATCCCACTAGGTAGCTTCTGAATTTATCAAAGGCAAAGACTATTGCCAGCATTTCCTTCTCAGCAGTAGCATACTTCTCTTGTGCAGAGTCAAGTGTTCTACTGGCATAGTAGATGACATGTAGCTTCTTGTCTTTCTTTTGCCCAAGTACTGCTCCAACAGCAAAATCAGATGCATCTGTCATGACCTCAAAAGGAAGGGACCAGTCTGGTGCCTGAACTATTGGTGCACTGACTAATGCATCCTTGATCATCTTGAAGGCCTCTTAACATTCAGCATCAAAGATGAAATCCACTTCTTTACACAACAGCCTTGTTAAGGGCCTGGCAATTCTTGAGAAGTCTTTGATGAATCTTCTATAAAACCCTGCATGCCCAAGGAAACTCCTTATCCCTTTGACTGAAGTGGGGGTTTGCAGGTTCACCATTACTTCCACTTTTGCTCTGTCAACCTCTATGCCCTTCTCAGATATCTTGTGCCCAAGAACTATTCCTTCCTGCACCATGAAGTGGCACTTCTCCCAGTTCAACACCAAGTTGTGCTGCTCACATCTCTCCAAGACCTGTGAAAAATTAGAGAGACAATCCGAGAAGGAGGAGCCATAGACACTAAAGTCATCCATGAACACCTCAACTTTCTCTTCAATAATGTCAGAGAAAATGTGCATCATGCAACGTTGAAATGTGGCAGGGGCATTACAGAGACCAAAAGGCATTCGCCTGTATGCAAATGTGCCATAAGGGCATGTGAATGTTGTTTTCTCTTGATCTCGGGGATCTATGGGAATTTGGAAGAACCACAAGTACCCATCGAGAAAACAAAAGAAGGGGTGGTTTGCAAGCCTCTCTAACATCTGATCAATGAAAGGCAAGGGAAAATAATCCTTCCTAGAGGCTGCATTGAGCTTTCTATAGTCTATACACATTCTGTGTCCTGTGACAGTTCTAGTAGCTATAAGCTCATCCTTCTCGTTTTTAACCACTGTGATCCCACCCTTCTTGGGCACAACATGAACATGAGACACCCATCTTGAGTCAGAGATTGGTTAAATTATCCCTGCCTCAAGAAGTTTTAGTATCCCCTTCTTAACCACTTCCTTAAGGTTGGGGTTAAGTCGTCGTTGATGCTCAATAGAGGACATAGATTGGTCCTCTAGGTGGATCCTGTGGGTGCAAATGTCAAGAGAGATCCCTCTAATATCAGCCAAAGAATACCCTATGGCTCTCCTGAACTTTCTTATCTCACTAAGCAATGCACTCTCTTGATCCTCTAATAGGCTATCATTGATGATTACTGGATATGTGAAGTTTAAGCCCAAGAAAGCATACCTGAGCCCTGTTGGTAGAGGCTTGAGCTCAACAGGGGGTGCATCAGCCTTATTCCAATCCTGGTCCAAGCTGCTTTGGCTGGTGTCTGATCCTTTGATAGCCAAGACTTCAGAGCCACCTTGTTCCAGTTCCAAAAACCTTGTCTCAGGACCCAGCTCTCTTGCATTGTCCAAATACAGCGTATACCCTTCACTTGCTTCAGCTAAGAGCCCATTGTCTCCTTGTTCTTGAGTTAGAGCAGCTTGAAGAGGATCCTCAGTGTTCAGCTCATCTAGCAACTCATCAGCCAGCTGATCCATTGTCTCCACATAGAAACATTGACCTTCAATGGTGGGTTTCTTCATCATCTCATTCACATCAAACTTGAGCTTTTCAGACCCAAGTTGAAGCTCTATTATCCCACCTCTAACGTCAATTATGGCTCCTGCAGTGGCCAAGAATGGCCTGTTCAAGATAAGAGGATCAACTGGTTCCTCATCCATTTCCAGCACAACAAAATCAGTTGGAACTTCAAAACCACCAATCTTGACAGGTAGATCCTCCAACATACCAACAGGCAATCTAACTGATCTATCTGCAAGGATAAGAGAGATCCTTGCAGGTTTGAAAACTCTAAAGCCCAGCTTCTTTGCTATGGAGAATGGCATCAAGCTGACTGATGCTCCTAGATCACAAAGACATCCAGAGAATAGAAGAGGTCCAATGGCACAAGGGAGTGTGAAACTCCCTGGATCAGTTAACTTCCTTGGAATGGACTTCTTCTGAATGATAGCACTGCATTCATGACTTAGTACCACCATGCCTTGAAGCTCTTTTGTCTTGTTCAGAATGGCATCCTTTAAGAACTTCCCCATCTTTGGCATCATTAAGAATGCATCAATGAGAGGCATAGTGAGTGGTGTCTCATTGAGTGCCTTCTCAAATACAGCTCTTGCCTTGTCCACTAGTTGCTTCTTGAATCTCCCTGGAAATGGGAGCTTTGGTTGGTATGGAGGTGGTGGCACATATTTCTTTTCTGGTTCTGGTTCCTTTGCTACCTCTTTACCCTTTTCTGTCCTTGGTTTCTCAGCAACTTGATCCTCTTTTAAGGCTGCCTCCCCCTCAGTTTGATCATTGTCCTCAATGATCACATTGTTGTTCTCAATACCAAGTAACTCCTTTCCACTCTCAGTGTAATGGCCTTAGCATATTCTTTGGGGTTGGGTTCTGGTTTTCCAGGTAGGTGACCTTGGTTCCTTGAGCTTGAGGCCTGGTTCTGCTTCAGTTCCTTGATTTCTTGCTGCATAGCTGCATTCTGGCTTGCAAAGATCTGTTGACCCTGAAGTAGTTGTTGCAGAATACCAACCATATCTGTACCCATCTGTGGCTGCTGTTGAACTGTTGGTGGCTGAAACTGTTGTTGAACAGGCGCTTGCTGTTGGAACTGTGGAGGACCAAACCCTGGTGGTGCCTTCTGCTGCTGTGTACTGAAACTAGGACCCTGAAATGGTTGCTGTTGCTGACCAAAACCTTGATTCTGAGCAAACTGATTCTTTGGTTGAAAAGATCCTTGAAAGTTGTTCTTGGGAACAAAGTTCTGTGGAGCTTGAGAATTGGGATAGACCTGGTCTTGTGGGTTAGCTACATTGGTGTTCGTGTAAGAAAGGTTTGGATTGGCATTACCATACTGATATCTCTGGAACCTCTGATTCCCAATGTAGTTAAGCTCCTCTTGGGTGAGACCCTCTTCACTTATGTTCTCAAAGATTTGAGATGGTTCCTCATACTCTCCATAAAAATGCATAGGCTTGTGAGTTACCAACTTCAACTTGTCTAATTCATTTCTCAACTCCTTAACTTCCCTAGTGAGCCTCTGTTCTGAGCTTGAACCTTCAGATCTATTTGATCTGTCATAGTCTTCACCATAAGTATCATTGCTCAGTGCTAAGTTCTCCACTAGCTCTAAAGCAGCATGTATCTCTTTGCCCAGAAAGTTCCCATCGGAAGCAGTATCCAGCTGGTTTCTAATCTTGGGAAGAGCTCCTCTATAAAGTGTGCTGAGAAGAGAAGCCTCACTAAACCCATGGTGTGGGCATTGGTTTGTGTAGCTCCTGAATCTTTCATATGCTTCACCAAAACTCTCATTGCTGTGCTGAGTGAAGCTAGAGATTTGGTTCTTCAGTTTTGCAGTTCTTGAGGTGGAGAAGAACTTAGATAAGAAGGCTTGCTTGCATTGCTCCCAGGTTTGAATGGAGCCTCTTGGAAGATTCTTCTCCCATTGATGAGCTTTGTCACCAAGACTGAAGGGAAATAGTCTTAGCTTGAAGCTGTCCTCAGAAACTCCATTTATCTTTGTCAGATCACACACCTTATCAAACTGGTCCAAGTGTTCCAAGGGATCTTCCATTGCTAACCCATGGAACTTTGAGTTTTGGACCATATTCAGCAATGATGCCTTCACTTCAAAGTTGTTGTTCTGCACAGGTGGTGCCTAAATACCAGCTCCATACTGATGAGCATTGGCCCTGTCATTCTCTCCAACATAGACTTGGGGTTGCTCATAACTTCTTTGGTGTTGTTGGAAAGGGTGGGGTTGGTGGTGCACTTGTTGTCTTTGCTGAACATTGGCCTGATGCCTCTGTTGAGGAGCTTGAGCTTGTCCCTGGTGGACATAAGCTTGTTGGTAGTGCACCTGTTCCTGATGAACATTACCCTGATGAAGCCCTTGACCAACTCCACTACCAGCTCCATTACCCTGAGCCTATTGCTCCTGAACCGGTTGTTCTATATCTACTACGTGATCTCTTTGTTCTTCCATGTCAGCCTGATCAACTTGTCTTCCACGCCTGTCCCTTCTTCTCCTTCGTACCAAAAGATTGATAAGGCTGGTTGAATAGCTCTTCGATCTCCCATGAATTTCTCGAGTGAATCGAAACTTCCAATCAGTTCATCATCATCTTCATGTTTTGTCGATCCAATTAGCTCATTGTCATCATAGATCGGCTCTTCAAACTCATCATCAGTCAGGTCATCATCATCGATCGGATCACCATCCACACGATATGGTGGATCACCAAGAGTTCCGGGAACATGTTCCCGGTCTCTCATCGCAGAGAAACCTAAAAAATTCAAAAGAAAAAGTAAAAATAAACAAGTGTTCTAATGGATTTAAGCTGGGATTCGCAACGAAACAAATCAAAGTCCCTGTCAACAGCGCCAAAAACTTGATGCGCGATTTGGAAACGGGGTATTGGTTCGTTCTACTAAGCTTCATGTTTTAAATTTATAACCCCTAATGTCTGCAAGTGCACAGATGTGCGCTGTAGTACTGAGGGTATCAATCCACAGAGACTTAGTTGTTTCAGTACGAATTCACTGCAACGCTTAAATCAGATTAGAACTAAACAGGTTGAGTTTTGGTTTTGGGTTTTGGTTGTCACTAAATCTAAACTATAAAACTAAACAAGTAAAAGCAATTAAAAACAAGAGCAAACAAAAGCAAGTAAAAATCGATTATGAATGAAAGCAAGTAACAAGCGAATAAAAGCAGAAATGATATCTAAGGTTGTAAGCTATGAAAGAAAAATGTTGGGGCTCAAGGGGTTTCGCAGGGATTCATGGAATAAGCTATGTCGATTTTAAACAAGTGATAAAGGTAATCAACTACGTATGTTCTAGAACTCGAGGCCTGGAAGTATGAATAGCCTACTTTCGCAGCACTAAACAACTATCTCTCGCAACCCTGATCAGTAGGTTTCCACTCTGATCCTGGAAGGGAGAAGATGCAATAGCAGAACAAGACTCATCAACATTCACAACTCAACTACAGGTAGGTTTCCACTCCTATAGAATCATTGCTCGTTTCACCCTAGTTCAGACAATCAATGAAAGCTTTCGCAACATATCATGTCAGATCGGCTTCTAAGTGGCCAACACAGAATCACGCAGTAAGATTAAAGGCAAACGAAGAACATCTAGAAGATTATAACTCCTAAATCTATCGATTCATAAGCAAAGACACATGAAATTCCCTTTGAACAATCCCTTTAAACCCAACTGGGTAACTACTCAAACATATTGTAACAAAGCATCATAAAGTATTGAAAGTGCAGGAAATTAAAGAAAAGAAGGAAGAAGAACGAAGAACAGAGTTGCAGGTGGAGGCGCGATGATGCTCTCCAGCGGTGGCTCCTTCTTCAGGATCGACGGCGGCGGCCTCCTCTCTAGGATTCCACGAAATCTCTATCTCTTTCTATCTTATGTCGTCTCCTCACCTTTAGGAATGACCTAAAGGGGGCATTTATAGCTTCTAGGGTGGTTCTCGACACTTAGGGCTTCAAAAATAACGAAAGGAATTGATCTGGGCTTTAATTAAGTCTTCGGGAAAGTGAACAACCAAGTTCCGCAGTCGCGGTGGCTTTACCCGCGGGAAAACAGGTGTTGGCCGCGGTCCCGGCTCGTGGTCCTCTTCCAGAACTGCATTTTCTAGCATTCTTGCATCGGGGATATCTGAAGATCTAACCGTTGGATTGTCTCCAAACCAAGTGCATTAGAAAGCTGGTTGGATCTTCTATGTTGTCTCAAATTTTGGGGGTGATCGGACGGTGCGAAGGTCTTCATCGCTTGTCATACTTCTGACAGTCTGCATTTATCCAAAATTGTTCATTTGTTCCAAATTGCATATCTTTTGCCCAAGTTTCCTGTAAAGTCTTTTGAAACTCTAAAACATTTAAAACACTTTAAAAACATTGATAACAGAGTTAAAACACCTGCATAAGACATTATTATGATCCATAAAAGTGGTCAAAATACGGTGTTATCAGTGGTCCTCCTCTTTCTCAGCTTTCGGTTCCTTCTTTGCCTGTTGAGCACCTTTGGGAACCGGTTCAAGTTCAGCTTCTCTCTCAGCTTCGGTTTCAGTTATCTCCTCATTAGGTGCCTCAACTATCGAGGTTAAAATGTGAGGTGCCTATAGGGGTTTTCAAAGTGGTTCTGCATGCCCTAAGAGCATCATCGAGTTTCTTGCTCCAGTCCTTCCTTGAGGAGCTCACAGTTCTTTTTAAAATGGCCTTGATCTGCCGGTTTCAAATCTCCACTTGGCCGCTAGTTTGAGGATGGTAAGGGTTAGCTACTTTGTGTTTAACTCCATGCTTCTTAAGTAGCCCTTCCAAGGTCTTGTTAATAAAGTGACTGCTACCATCTCTTATAACAACCCTTGGAACCCCAAACCTTGGAAAAATGATACTCTTGAAAAGCTTTTACACCACCTTGGAATCAATTGTTGGACTCTCAATAGCCTTTACGCACTTAGAAACATAATCAACAGCCACCAAGACGTATTGGTTCCCATGTGATGAGATGAAAGGCCCCATGAAATCTATGCCCCAACAATCGAATACCTAGACTTCAAAGATCGGATTCTGAGGCATTTCATTCCTTTTTGAGATATTCCCATGTCTCTGACAAGAATCACAGCTTGAGACTACTCTTTGGGCATCTTTGAACATTGTAGGCCACCAAAAACCTGATTGCAACACCTTAGCGACCGTCTTGAAAGCTCCCAAGTGCCCACCATAAGCTGAACCGTGACATTCTTGCAAGACAGGCTGGACCTCTTCCTCAGCTAGGCATCTCCTGTACAAGTGATCCTTGTTGAGAACATACAGGTATGGCTCATCCCAATGGTATCTCCTCACATCTTTGAAATTTTTTTTCCTTTGATAAGCATCCATTTCTGGTGGCTCTATACCACAAGAGAGATAGTTAACTAAATCAGCAAACCATGATAGACTCCTCTCTCTGATGGTATTCGCTTGTTCAACCTCCAAGTAGGACTTGATCACCATTAGATGCTCCTCAGGTAAAAAATCATCTAGAGGGATATCTGAGTCCACTCTTAACCGTGAGAGATGATCAGCTGCTCCATTCTTAATGCCTTTCTTGTCTTGCACCTCCATGTCAAATTCTTGCAAGAGTAGAACCCACCTCAAGAGTCTCGGCTTGGCATCCTTCTTTGTCATTAAGTATCTCAAAGCCGCATAATCTGTGTACACAGCAACCTTTGAACCCACTAGATAGCTCCTGAACTTTTCAAACGCAAATACTATAGCCAGAATCTCCTTTTCAGTTGTAGTGTATTTCTCCTGAGCTGAGTCCAAAATTCTGCTTGCATAGTAAATCACGTGCAGCTTCTTATCCTTTTTCTGACCCAAAACTGCTCCCACAGCGTAATCCGAAGCATTGGTCATCACTTCAAAGGGCAGAGTCCAATCTGGAGCCTGGACTATTGGTGCACTAACAAGAGCTTTTTTGATCTTAAGAAAGGCCTCCATGCACTCCTCATCAAATACAAACTCAACTTCCTTGCAAAGCAATCTTGTTAGCGGCCTAGCCATCTTAGAAATTTCTTTGATAAACCTTCTATACAAGCCGGCTTGCCCTAAGAAACTTCTGATCCCGTTGACTGAGTTTGGAGGCTCCAAGTTAACCATTACCTCCACTTTGGTTTTATCAACTTCAATACCAGCCTCAAAAACCTTATGCCCAAGCATAATGCCCTCTTGCACAATAAAATGGCATTTTTCACAATTGTGAACCAAGCTGTGCTCCTCACACCTTCTTAGGACCTGAGAAAGCTTAGAAAGACAAACAGAGAAGGAGGATCCATAGACTGAGAAATCGTCCATGAACACCTCTACTTTCTCTTCAATTATATCCAAAAAGATGCTCATCATACAGCGTTGAAATGTAGCAAAGGTCCCATACAGACAGGTATGGGGTATTCTCTTGGTCTCTGGGATCTATTGGGATTTGGAAGAATCGAGAGTAACCGTCTAGAAAACAAAAGAAGGGATTGTTTGTGAGCCTCTCTAACATTCAGTCAATAAAACGTAAAGGCAAATGGTCTTTCCTAGAGGCTGCATTCAACTTTTGATAGTCTATACATATTCTATGACCTGTGATGGTCCGTGTAGCTATCAACTCATCCCTTTAATTTTTAATCACTGTCATTCCTCCCTTTTTGGGCACTACATGAACTGGTGAAACCCATCTAAAGTCTGAGATAAGATAGATGATCCCAGCCTCTAGGAGGTTAAGAATCTCTTTTTTCACTACTTCTTTCAAGTTGGGATTGAGCCTCATTTGGTGCTCAATGGATGACATATATTCCTCTTCAAAGTGAATCCTATGAGTGCATAGGTGGGGTGAGATACCCTTTATGTCATCCAAAGAGTAACCAATTGCTCTCATATGTTTCCTCAACTCGTTTAACAATGCATGCTCTTGATCCTCTAGCAACTTATCATTAATGATCACAGGGTATGAAGATTTTGAGCCAAGAAAAGCATACCTCAGCCCTGTTGGTAGAGGTTTGAGCTCAACCGGGTGCGCCTTTGTCTCATCCCATTCCGCATCAAAGCTGCTTTGCTCATCGGCAGCCTCCTTGGTGTTGAATTGCTCACACGGCTTGTGAACACACGGCCATGCATCCCCGAGGTGTTCCCTGACTTGTATTGGAACCCATGATGTCTAGAATCTCCAGGCCGCTTGTTTCTAGCTCCAAGAACTTTGTTTCTGAATCCATTTCCTTGGGCTGATCCAAATCCGCTTGTAGGCTTCACCCTCTTCAGCTAAGTACCCATGTTCACCTTTATCCTTTGTCAAGACCACTTGGAGAGGATCCTCTGTGTTCAGTTCCTCAAGGAGCTCATCAGCAAGCTCCTCCATTGTCTCGATGTAAAAGACTTGTCCACCAATAGTCGGCTTTTTCATCATCTCTTTTACATCAAACTTCATGGTCTCTGATCCAATGTGCAGCTCGATCATACCTCCTCTGACATCTATGATCGCTCCTGCTGTGGCCAAGAAAGGCCTTCCCAAAATGATAGGATCAACCGGCTCCTCATCCATTTCCAAGACTATAAAGTCTGTTGGGATCTCAATCTCACCAATTTTAAGAGGCAAATCCTCAAGTAACCCAATTGGTAACCTTACTGACCTATCAGCGAGTACTAGAGAGATCCTTGCTGCCTTGTAGCTGTTCTATCCCAACCTTTTTGCAATAGTACAGAGCATCTGATAACTAAGAGTTTTCAGACTCTTTGTAGAGGTTATCAATCCCCTGTCTTGTAGTACAAGGGGTTATCAAACCAAACTTGCGTATGAGGCACTAGTCTATATTACTTGTAATCTTAAGTCAAGATGATCAAGCAAGAGTTTTTGGTATCTAATCTACTTAACAAGCAAATAAGCATGAAAATGAAGCAAGCAATGGTATTTAAACTAGATGAAGATGCAAATGAGAACTAGTAAATGAGCAAATATTCGGATGATGATACTAGATGATAAAGGCAAAGGCTTTAGACAGGATAAAGGACTTCGGGTGTCTCCAAGCTAACCTAGCGAGTTAATGAATCCATATTAACAAACATCTTCATTTAACATGAACTCAAAATATGATAATCCTCTCATGAAGGTATTAAACATCTAAACTGATCCTCTTTCATACCAAAATCCCTTTTGAGAAGCATGAATCAGTCAGCTTTAAAATCCAGTTCAATAATTCGTTTAAGAGAACAAACTATCACTCTCGCGATGAAAGACTCTTAAACCCTTAGCCGATTGGTTCAGACATTTCCTCAAACACTTTTGATGCAAAGAAAGTCTCAGATCTGAACCGCAAGTGATGTGCTTGGATCCAGCTTAGAGTGCAAGATCGGGTAAGGAATGAAACATGCAAGCTAGACCCCTAAACTCACTAATCTAACTTGGAAACACCCTAATCTACCTATCTAACGCCTCTTAAATGGACTACTCACTGATCATAAAGAGCTCACTAAGTCCTTTGCAAGACGTGTAGCTGGTCATGATTAGAAGTTTTATGCTGGTGAATAAAAGAAATAAACAAGAACAAGAATTCTTACGTGAAAACGAAATATCGGATTAGATTAATCAAGTTTCACAAAAGAGGCAAGTTATTAAAGCTAAAACAGGCAGGAAATAAGATAAGATAAAAGATGATTAGGTTTCTGGTCCTAAAATCTATTTATAGTGAAGGGTAAGTGTCGCGGGTCAGCCCGGAACAAACCGGGTACTGAACGCTCTTCTTGGATCGTCGATTTAGCACCACGGTGTGTGAGAGAGTGAAGCCGAGGCCTTGATGCCGAGGGGTGCACGTGAGCAAAGATCAAGGTGAAGATCCCATGAAGAACACATCAAGAACATGCATAAACCCTAGGTGTGTCTTCCGGTGGAGATATCTCTCTCCTCACTGGTCAGAATTACGTGATTCCGAATGTTCTGGGATCTTGGCTTGATTATCTCCAACTTTGATGAAGACTCCGTCAACTGATTCGGACTGGAAGATTCCCCAGATTTGAGATCTTTGAGGCGCGCAGGTGAAAATGGACTTTAGCCGATAAATGCTTCCCGCGGTAAGGAAAATGTCCGAAAAAACATGTACCTCAGAAAGCTTTTTAGCCGATAAAAACTTCTCGCCTCGGCATAAAATTTCACCCGATAATGACTTTTAGTCGGTAAAGGCCACCCGATAGCGATTTTGGCCGATGTTCTGATCCAGCCGGTACGAGTTTTCGCCGAGAAATTCTTCCAATCGGTTTTCACCATTTTTGACCCTCTTCTTCACCCTTTCCACTTCTGAAATTCCTCTTGAGCTCCAAACATTCTCCAAAGCACCTGATAAAGACTTCAAACCATGCAAAACTCTTTGGGACCTAATGCAAATCCTAAAGCCTACTTTGAAGCCTTAAAGACCCAAAATGAATGAGAAAAACACATGATTTGGACTCTAAAGTGCAGTTTAAATGATGCAAAATATAGACATATCAACTCCCCCACACTTGTCCTTTGCTTGTCCTCAAGCATAAAGAACAAATGAGAGAGAGAGGTTGAATGCAACGGGAGTTCATATTTCCTTTTAGAGAGAAGTGATCACAACGAGAACTCAAGTTCATGCTAAAATATGCAATGCAAAGTCATACACAGATATATATATATATATATATATATATTAACTCAACAAGGAATCTTCACAAGTTCTCCTCTCTCTCAACTCTTTCACATTCATTAAGCTTAATCAGGTGAATCGAATGATGCAATGTTTAAACAAGCTGGCTTGGCTAGGGAGAGGCTATGAGATAAAAATGATCTCATCAGTGTTCAAGCGGGTTCAATGCAGCAAAGGGATCTGTCTATGAATGATCAAACTTTGGTAGAATGCTAAAGGTAAAAGGCAACCGATGCATACAAGGGCAGAGACTCATCCCACCCCACACTCTACTCAAAGTTTCCTCACATGCTCACACTCTCAAGAACCTCTCATTTCACTCTCATCATCGCCTAGCTAGGGGATTCACTTCCTTTTCTTATGCACAAGTCTCGGAGCTCACACTTTTATCAGCTCTTTTCCACTTTCTTTTCACGATTCCCAGCCTATTTTCTTTCTTTTCAAAATGTTTGAGCTATTTGGCTTCTATTCATTTTTCTTTTCACTTAGAGGCTGGGTTTTCTTTCTCACAACACCAGAGCTTGGTTTCTTTATTCAAAAGCTCAAAGGCAGAATTCTTTTCTTTTATTCCCTTAGCTATCTATTCTCTTTCTTTTCCACTCATCTCACCTTTTTCCACTCACCAACAAGTCTTTTTCTCACATTCATTTCTCGCCAATACTCTCGGTCCCTTGATGTTGGAACACAGCACTCAATGAGACCTGCCCTTGTCGCCCTAAACCTAACACTTTCTGTCAAGTTTGATCCAAGGTGGCCTTTCAATTCACACACAAAATTGGCTTGAAAGAACGATACATTCAAGGTGAGGGTACTGATCCATGATGCAGATTCAGCTACTTGAGCTAAGGAAAGAGGGCGGTAAAACAGTGATTCAAGCTCAAGTATGTATGTTGGTATCCACAAGGTTATTCAAACAATGCACCACAAGATATTTTTCAAGTCAAGTTCAAGGTTCTCTCTTAATTAGAGTTGAGTTCAATTCAAACTTGTTTCTCAGATTCGAATCGTTTCAGACTTTGCAAGCACAGAATAAGGTTCACAAGCATATTTAGTTCAAGTTCTCAAGGTGATGTACTCTCTAGGAAAAAACCTATCACTACTCCGTGCATTGATGCAATCCTACATGATGCAACTAGACTCGATCCTAAAATGTGAAATGCAACTAGAATGAACATTTTTTTTTGTGAAATTTTTCTGATTTTTCATATGCACTAAACACTAAACTACATGAGACTCAAAAATGCATAAAGTCAAATAAGAACAAAGAAAACAAGATCAGAAAACACAAAGCTCCTCCCCCACACTTAAATAACACAGTCCCTAGTGTTATAAAAGCGTGTGAGAGAAGTAAAAAGAAAACGAGACTAATGCAAGATGATATAGACAGAATGCATATTTACAAGGGTTTGAAGTCGATACCTCAGTCGCTGAGGTCTGATCCCAAGTAGTGCGAGGGATTTGATGTTGAACATGATGGTGTGGGCTGTCGTGGTGGGCTGCTCTCCGAGGGCTCAGGCTGGAACTCCGTGGCCGGATCGATCCAGTCTTCTTTGCCTGGAGGAAACTCAGGGTTCTTCGCATTCGAGCTTTCTCCAACTTCCTCTTGTGTAACCGGTGCTGTTGAGGTTGCCGAGTTCTTATCAGGTGAAGAAATTGTGGTGAGCTGCTTGACCTTCTTCTTCAGCTGCCTCACACAATCCACCAGCGCGTGAATCGTCTTATCTTGCCACTTGCACCACTTTTGGAGAGTGTTAACTCTCGAGTACAACCTTTTTGTGTGGTATTTTGGCTCTCCCCACACGTAGGGGTCAAAGTGGTATCGGCCAGCTCCTATTCTTCTCTCAGAGGATCTCTGTTCCTCATTCTCACACCCGGCGGTTCCTTGCTCATTCAGAGGTTTACTAGATGCAGCCTGTTCTTCTTTGGTGCACTTGAGCAATGGTGGATCGAAGAGAGGATTGTACAACTGATCTTTGAGCACGTAGAAGGAAACATTGTGTTGCTCATGTAACATGGTGAGGGCTCTGTTAGGCAAAAGAACTTGTGTGCCATCCCTGTGCATCAGCGTGAAGTTATAAACCCACTTGTTCCCTGCCTTGCCTCCGAAGAAACCGCTCTTATTTAGGAATTGTTCATCAATGAGGCCCGGTTTCGACATGGAATCAGGGAATACATACCCTTTGGCTCTCAAAATCTTTGTCATTACCCAACCGTTCTGAAGCCTCCTTGTGCCCTTCTTCTTCTGATCACACCACACATTGTGACGGTAAGTGAGCATTTGAATCGCAAAGAATGCACCAAGAGAGGGTACATGTATCGGCCCTTGGAACTCCTTCTTGTTCTTCATCTGAGTGATGAGTGGCTTCAAGCCAAGGCCCAACATCTCAAGCTCGGTCAAATGAATAACTCCAGGGTTGTAGGTCGAGAAGAACATGCAGGCCAAGACTTGGTTAGCGTATCTGATCGCAGGGTTTCTGATGCAACTTGTCTTGCTCTTGCCTCCCAAATATGGTCCAAAAGCAATGGTTTCCCATAGAGCATCTAACTCTTCCTTCGGGTAGACAAATTTCTCCAAGGAGCTTTCATTCCTCACAAAGCCAAATATCTCATCTAGCTCCTTGAAACTGACCTTGTAGCTTACCCCGTCCATTTCAAACTCTATGTGACCGAATCCTTTCCCATGTAAGCGCTTGGGATCTCTTTTTGGGTATATGAATACCTCTAGAGTGGCCAGGAACTGTTGTGTAATCCCTTCATAACCAACATCACTGAGCTCAAAGAACGAAGCCAAACCCATGTTTTGAAAGATGAGGGTAACATTGTCGAGTATCTCCTGCTTTTTTAACAACTCCATGTCAGGGAACCGACCTTGAGCCACTCTCACTGAGTTAAAATGGTACAAATACTTTCCAGTAGTTGGAAAGTGTTCTCATTCAGGCTCAGCCTTCGGTTCCTGCCTTGCCCCTTCATCACATTCGGGCTTATGCTCATTTGTATCACCCTTCAGGACCAGTGCTCCAGCTTCCTCATCATCAGACTCCGAAACCACTAGCTTTCCTTTCCTCCTTGGCTAAGGCACAGGTGCAAGCGCGAGCTTGCTGTTTCTTGCGCGTTTTGCAGCTGGCTCCCCTTCGGCCCCTTTGGTTCTTGCGGAGGACTTCTTGCTCGTTCGTCCATTTCGTGCCAAGGCGTCAGCTTTCCCTTTGTTTGTTCTCCTCTGGACATCGTTTCCATGATTTATAGTGGCTGTCTTCTTAGTCATCTGCAAGAGAAATCCTCAAAGAAGAAATGAGAACCGAGTATATAGCTGAGCTAAATCGCCAAAAGAACAAGCAAGATCGGAGCTTTTTCTCAAACAAAGCTGGATTTATGGTTTTTCAAGCTCAAAGTGATCATAAAACAATGTAATGCAATCACTATTAGCAAAGAAACACAGACAGCTCGGCTCAGAAATTCATTTCACCATTAAAGCCGATTTCAAGCACAATCTCTCATGAATTTTAAAAACTCAAGAACAAATGACTTGCAGTGCAAGAACGGGTTTTTCATGTGTTGTCAATCCTGATGGAAATTCTAAAAGTGTTCCCAAAGGTTGTAACGGTTTAAAAGAACCGATTCCATATTTTACAAACAATAAAGCTCGCAAATGACAATGGAAAAAGATGAGTTCTTTAAAATGCCAATACCTTTGGGAACACCGGATTCACGCTCAGTGAGATGCTTATGCAGAATAGACAACACCCTAACGAGCTAAGAACACTTGGAATCGTGCGAAACAAATGAGAAATGAGAGAGTTATGAGCGTGAAATGCAGAGAAAAGAGTGAAGAGGGCAAACTCTGCGTTTTGGCTCGGTATGGAGGCAGGTATGGGCTGGAGCGCGCTTTCCAGCTGGTTTTTGGACGGTTGTGGGACTGATCCCCCCTTCCTTTCAAACTCCAGCCGTTGACCGCGCCAAATCGTCTTGACCGAGCGTTTGAAATCAAAATGCCGCGCAAAGCCTTTAAGAGACCGCGGTATGGATAAGATGAGGGTCGTTGATAGCAGGAATTTTTCAATCCTTGATCAATTCCTCAACTACTCATGTCATTGTAGCACTTGAGGTATCAATCCAAATGGAGAGATTCTAGACACTAGAACTATGAGGAGCTATCTTAATTCAAGTCTAACAAGCGGATGAGTTGGTAACAAGGTGATCTAAAATATAAAGTAAACAAAAAAACAAGCAGTAATTTAAGAACAAGCAACAAGACAACAAAACAAAGACTCAGATTCAAAACAAAGAGAAAGCTAAACCTCTAGATGTGATCATTGATTAGGGTGCTTTAGAGATTTATTCATGATGCTAAGAACAATAATGCAATGCAAGTTACTCTTTAGTCTAGACTTCAAAAGCAGATTAATTCATTCCCATGACAATAAACTCTTTGTAAATCACTTAATCAAGATTAATTCACCTTAAGCAAGATCAAGCAATCAACAAGCATAAAGTATCAAGTCTAATAATGACCAAACGGTTTCTATTTCAAGGAGACCGAATCTTACACAGAAAGCAGCAACAAACAATCACATGATCTCAAAACCAATTAACTTAGAACTCAAATCTAGACTAATCCTCTCATGAAGGCATTAATCTCTACACTAATCCACTTTCAAACCAAATCATCATTTGTGAAATATGAATCAGTGAGCATTAAGAAACAGTTCTAATATGTCATTCATGCATTTAACAAATCATTCCCATGATGAAAAAGGCATAAACCCTTAGCTTAGCTCATTCAGACATTTCATCAAACACCTTGTGGGTGGAGAAATGACTAAGGTCTAGATCAGAGTGATGTGCAAAGATCTAGCATTAAGAGCAGCTAACTAAGGAAAGGAGATGAGAATCTAGAACCTAAACATCATAAACCGATCATCTAAGCACCCTAATCTACACACCTAGAAGCTTAAAAGATAACTACTCACTAATCATGATTAACACACCATTTCCTTTGCAAGAGGTGGTGTTAATCATGATTAGAAGCAGAGATGAGATGATTAGATGATAAGAAATAGCTTTAAGATGATTAAATCTGCTAGATATCTCTTGATCAAACTCGTTTTTACACTAAGAAGCAGAGAAAAAACAAAAAGAGGCAGATTAGAGGATAAGATAAAGCATAACTAGGGTTTTAGTCTCTAAAAACTATTCATATAAAAGGGTGTGGGCCGGGTCAGCCCAGGACAAACTGGGTACTGACCCGCCCTTTCTGGGTTGCTGGAGCCACCCCACGCCATCTGAAGAAGTCTCACACCGAGGGCCATACACCAGGGGGTCATGTGCTGGGTTGAAACTTTGATGAACACTTGAAGAACATGCATGAGACTTGGCATTTGATCCGGTTAAAGCTATGAAACGTGAAGAGGATTTGTTTGTGATCTGGGTTGGAGAGATGAGGACCTCGACATACATGCCGAGGTGCCTGGTACCCGAGGTTTGTGTAACATAGGAGCTCGGCATAGCATGCTGAAGGGTTCACACCAAGGTCTGCTTCAACACTTAGTCGTTTGGGGATCATTTTGGTGATCAAGGGAGCCTCGGTGTTGAAAGGCCGAAGTCCTACCTCGAGGTATAGTCCCAAGGCTTCGTAAACATGCCTCCTCGGCATACATGCCGAGGTATTCACGCCGAGGTAGGACACAGCACTTAGCTTACAGTTGCATCACTTAAAACCCGAATTGAGCAGCTTCTTTTCTGTTCAGTGTAACTTTCAGCTCGTAACTCCAAATGACCTGAAACCAGTTCCATGAGAAAGATAACTCATTCAGCTCAATCTTTGGTGAAGAAACTATCGGCGCTTGGGAAGTGGAAGGCTTCCTGGAGGGCTCATCTTCGCAATGCATTTACACGATCAGAGAAAGGCGTCTAGACATGTGTCCATTCCGGAGACGTTAAATTCTTGCTCATACATTTGAATTGGATGATCTTGGACGTTCTGGAAAGAGGACTCAAACATCTCTGATTCTTATGAAGACTCTGACAGCTGAATCGGCTGGCAAGATCTTCCGGTGACGCGATTTCGGAAATGTATCTGCACCCGGGATTTTTGGCCGAGAGACTTGACCGCGGTACGTGTTTTTGGCCGAGAAAGCTACCCTCGGGAAGGATTTTGGCCGAGGATCTTCGACTTTCAGTACAGCATTTTGCCGAGAAACCCAAAATTGCTCCTTTTTACCATTTTTGATCATTCCAACTCCATTTCTTTATCTGAATCACATCCTCCACTCCAAATTGGCTCCAAAAGCACCTGTTTAACACTCCAAAACATGCAAAACTCTCTTGGACCTAGTGTAATCTCCTAAGTCCTAAAACAATGCTTAAAGACCTAAAATGCATGAGATAAGACATGATTTGGACTAAAATATGGACACCTAATGATGCAATTTATGAATATATCAACTCCCCCACACTTATCCTTTGCTTGTCCTCAAGCAAAAAGAACAAATGAGAGAGAGAGGTTGAATGCATTGGGAGTTCATATTTCCTTTTAGAGAGAAGTGATCACAATGAGAATTCAAGTTCATGCTCAATTATGCAATGCAAAGCCATACTCAGATATATATCAACTCAACAAGGAATCTCCACAAGTTCTCCTCTCTCTCAACTCTTTCACATTCAATAAGCTTTTATCAGGTGAATCAAATGATGCAATGTTCAAATAGGCTGGCTTGGCTAGGGTAAGGTCATGAGATAAAAATGATCTCATCAATATTCAAGCGGGTGCAATGCAACAAGGATCTCTCTATGAACGACCAAACTTCGGCAGAATGCTAAAGGTAAAAAGCAACCGATGCATACAAGGGCAAGACTCATCACACCCCACACTCCACTCAAAGCGTTTCTCACTTGCTCACCCTCTCAGAATCCTCACTCTTCACAATCGTTTTCTTTTCACTAGGGGACTCGCCTTTTTCTTTCATTTTCAAGCCTTGGTTTTCACTTATTCACACAGCTCTTTTCTTTCATAGCATATAGCCTCTTTTAGACACTTGAGCCTTTGGCTTCTTTTCATTTCAGAGACTATACTTTACTTTTTAGAACAACAGAGCTTATCTTTTCCAATTCAAGACTCGATTCTTTTTCTTTCATTCCCCTAGCTATCTCCACACTCTCTTTTCCACTCAGCTCACCTTTTTCCACTCACCAATAGATCTTTTCCCCCACACTTATTTCTCACCAATACTCTTGGTTCCTTGATGTTGGAACATATCACTCAATGAGCCAAGCCCTTGTCGCTCTAAACCTAACACTTTCTGCCAAGTTCAGTCCAAGGTGGCCTTACAATTCACACACGAACATTGGCTCGAAAGAAAGATGGGTTCAAGGTGAGGGAACTGATCCATGATGCGGATTCAGCTGCTTGAGCTAAGGAAGGAGGGTGGTAAAAGCAACGATTCTAGCTCAAGTATGTATGTCGGTATCCACAAGCCTATTCAAGCAATGCATCAAAAGATATTTACATTTCAAGTTCAGGGTTATCACTTAGCTAGAGTTGAGTTCAATTCAAACTTGCTTCTTAGATTCAAATCGTTTCAGACTTTGCAAGCACAGAAAAAGATTCACAAGCATATTCAGTTCAAGTTTTCAAAGTGATGTACTCTCTAGAAAACCTATCATTACTCCCAGCAAGATGCAACCTATATGATGCAACTAGACTCGATCCTAAAAATGTGAATGCAACTAGAATGAACATTTTTTTGTGAAAATTTTCTGATTAGATGCAACTACATGAGACTCAAGACTCAAAGTGGAAAATAAGATCAAAGAAAACATGATTAGTAAACACTAAACTCCTCCCCCACACTTAAATAACACAGTCCTCTGTGTTATAAAAGCATAAGAGAGAAGTGAAAGGAAAAAGCAAGAAAAATGCAAAATGAAAAATTAAGAACTAGATGCATATGTACCATGAGTTTGGAGAGTTACCAGACTTGTTCATGATGGAATGGAGGTATTGGACATGGAGGAGGATGCTGGTGCTTTGAACCCTCTGCTTGGACTCAAGTCTCTCAAGCGTCCCTTTTTGTTCATGCTCGTTCAGGGACCCCTCTGCCTAGCCATGCCGAGGCTTCTATACCGAGGTGGACAAGTTTCTGTGTAAGTGGCAAGGGCACCTCGGTATTAGCTCAAGAACAACTCGGCTTTGGCTCTCCAAGGCTTCTCACAGCACTTTATTCCGTGAAGATCAAACATGAGACCTCGGTAATGATCATCTCGAGGTGCTTGGCCGAGGTGTCGGGTTCACTGCTCCTTTGAATCATAAGGCCGCCACCTTTAAGCTCCTCTCTGCACTTGTTCCTTCAAACCATTGAGTAAGAACGCTTTCTAGAATCTGAGATCACTTAGCAAACCCATCAAAACGTTCTGAAAATACTAAAGAAAAGATTAAAAAGACTATATACAAGGATAAGCTTGGGGTGTCTCCCAAGAGCACTTTGTTTAAAGTCACTAAGTTTGACTTTGTAAAACCTTTCTTAATGAGGGAGAGGAGGAGCTTTGATGCTCCTTGTCATGTCCATGAATTCAAGCATGAGGTCCTTGTTCATCAGCTCTTGGACACCACCAGATCCCTTGTCTATGAGTTCTTGTGTGAGGATAGCTCTGACTTTGGCAAATGGTCTTGATCTCACATTGCCTTTAACTTTGTATTCCACAGCTCCACCATCAAACTTCCATGGAGTGAGAGCTAAGACTTGAGAAGAAGAAGACCCAAGAGTGAATGGTTTAATGCTTGTTGGGCGCTTGTCTTGGGACTCTGAACCATTGCTTTTGTTGCTGCTGATCTCTTTCTCACCTGGTGTAGGAGGTGGAGATTCCAAGCAATCCTCATCATCACTAAAGAACTTCTCACCATCAATGAACTCAAGATCAAGCTCTCTTTGGTGTTCTTTCTTTTTCTCACAAGCAGCAAACGGCTGATCCTTCTCTTTCATTCCACAAGTCCCCACATACGTCATCTCAAAGTTTTGAAACTCATCACAGAGACTTACAGACACATAAGCTGGCGGTTCAATAGCTTTTTCTTCTTTCTGAAGCTGTTGTTCGGCCTTTTCTTCAGCAGTAATCTGAACTTTGTCTCTAGAAGCTCCATGGATGTCTTTTATAGCGAAAACTTCAGTTCCAAGGGTCACCTCTCCACTGAGTTGCTCAATATCCTCATTGTCTTGTGAAGAAAGACCTCTAAGAGCAATGTCTTCTTGTGGACAAAAGAGTACACGTTCTATCTCCTTTACAGCAGCTTCATGATCTTTGCTCTCCATGTGATTCACTTGAGAGGTTAAACTCTCTATTTTGTTGTGGAGATCATTGTATGAACGCTTTACTCTTGTTGTGAGCTCATCTTGTCCCTTCAGAAGTTGTTGGAACATGCTGTTCAGCTCCATTTCTTGAGTCTTTGAAGCAGCTTGCTCTTGTGGAACAGACTCTTGCTGAAAACGAAGCTCCACCTCAGTTTTACCATCTTGACAATATTCAGTATCAAGCTCTTTGTATCTTTCATTGCTCTTGGCCAAATTCTCAACAAGTAACTCTCCTTGTTCTATGGTAAGAGTCGCAAAACGCCCATTGCTAGCTGCATCCAATGTCCATTTATGCTCTGTATCAACTCCCCAATAGAAGATACTAAGAATAGCTTCTTGTTGGAACCCATGATGGGGACAATCTCTAGTGTAGCCTTTAAGTCTCTCCCATGCTTCATCAAAGGTCTCATGGATTCTTTGTTTGAAGCCCAAGATGTCTTTCCTAGCTTGGATAGTCTTTTGTATGGGATAAAACCTTTGGAGGAAGATCATCTTGCAATCATACCAAGAATTTACCAAGTGGGATGGTAATGCTCTCTCCCATTTGCTTGCCTTTTCTCCAAGTGAAAATGGAAACAAGATGAGCTTGATACTGTCGTGGGGCACTCCTCCAGTCCTAAATGTGTCACACAACCTCTCAAAGCAGTCCAAATGATCATATGGATTCTCCATACCAGACCCCAAGAACTTAGTTTCTTGAATCAACTTAACCAAGCTTGCTTTGATCTCATAGGCCGCAGCTTCAAATGGAGGAGGGTGGATGCCATACCTCTTTCCATGACTACAAGGAGTGTCACAGCTTCCAACTGTTGGCGTTTTCTTTGGAGCTTGGGTCAGTGCTGGAGGTTGTGGCTGTTGTTGCGGTTTTGGGACTGGAATAATGCTCTTGTGGACGTCCATCTCCAACAGCTCAATAGAACGTGTCTTTCCATTTCTCTTCTTGTGAATTTGGTACCTTTCAAAGCTCAAGAGAATCAAGGAAGACAAGTTAGTAACAATGAAAAAGAGAAAATTCATCATCTCAAAGAGATGCATGCTCTTAGTGATATACATTAACATGGTGAAAATAAAAGCTTAGTAAAACAAAAGAAAACAATGACTTGATCTCAAGAAGATCCAAAGTTCTAATGCTAGAATGAACTCTCCAATTGGCAACGGCGCCAAATTGATAGCAGGAATTTTTCAATCCTTGATCAATTCCTCAACTACTCATGTCATTGTAGCACTTGAGGTATCAATCCAAATGGAGAGATTCTAGACACTAGAACTATGTGGAGCTATCTTAATTCAAGTCGAACAAGCGGATGAGTTGGTAACAAGGTGATCTAAAATATAAAGTAAACAAAAAAACAAGAAGTAATTTAAGAACAAGCAACAAGACAACAAAACAAAGACTCAGATTCAAAACAAAGAGAAAGCTAAACCTCTAGATGTGATCATTGATTAGGGTGCTTTAGAGATTTATTCATGATGCTAAGAACAATAATGCAATGCAAGTTACTCTTTAGTCTAGACTTCAAAAGCAGATTAATTCATTCCCATGAAAATAAACTCTTTGTAAATCACTTAATCAAGATTAATTCACCTTAAGCAAGATCAAGCAATCAACAAGCATAAAGTATCAAGTCTAATAATGACCAAACGGTTTCTATTTCAAGGAGACCGAATCTTACACAGAAAGCAGCAACAAGCAATCACATGATCTCAAAACCAATTAACTTAGAACTCAAATCTAGACTAATCCTCTCATGAAGGCATTAATCTCTACACTAATCCACTTTCAAACCAAATCATCATTTGTGAAATATGAATCAGTGAGCATTAAGAAACAGTTCTAATATGTCATTCATGCATTTAACAAATCATTCCCATGATGAAAAAGGCATAAACCCTTAGCTTAGCTCATTCAGACATTTCATCAAACACCTTGTGGGTGGAGAAATGACTAAGGTCTAGATCAGAGTGATGTGCAAAGATCTAGCATTAAGAGCAGCTAACTAAGGAAAGGAGATGAGAATCTAGAACCTAAACATCATAAACCGATCATCTAAGCACCCTAATCTACACACCGAGAAGCTTAAAAGATAACTACTCACTAATCATGATTAACACACCATTTCCTTTGCAAGAGGTGGTGTTAATCATGATTAGAAGCAGATATGAGATGATTAGATGATAAGAAATAGCTTTAAGATGATTAAATCTGCTAGATATCTCTTGATCAAACTCGTTTTTACACTAAGAAGCAGAGAAAAAACAAAAAGAGGCAGATTAGAGGATAAGATAAAGCATAACTAGGGTTTTAGTCTCTAAAAACTATTTATATAAAAGGGTGTGGGCCGGGTCAGCCCAGGACAAACTGGGTACTGACCCGCCCTTTCTGGGTTGCTGGAGCCACCCCTCGCCATCTGAAGAAGTCTCACACCGAGGGCCATACACCAGGGGGTCATGTGCTGGGTTGAAACTTTGATGAACACTTGAAGAACATGCATGAGACTTGGCATTTGATCCGGTTAAAGCTTTGAAACGTGAAGAGGATTTGTTTGTAATCTGGGTTGGAGAGATGAGGACCTCGGCATACATGCCGAGGTGCCTGGTACCCGAGGTTTGTGTAACATAGGAGCTCGGCATAGCATGCTGAAGGGTTCACACCAAGGTCTGCTTCAACACTTAGTCGTTTGGGGATCATTTTGGTGATCAAGGGAGCCTCGGTGTTGAAAGGCCGAAGTCCTACCTCGAGGTATAGTCCCAAGGCTTCGTAAACATGCCTCCTCGGCATACATGCCGAGGTATTCACGCCGAGGTAGGACACAGCACTTAGCTTACAGTTGCATCTCTTAAAACCCGAATTGAGCAGCTTCTCTTCTGTTCAGTGTAACTTTCAGCTCGTAACTCCAAATGACCTGAAACCAGTTCCATGAGAAAGATAACTCATTCAGCTCAATCTTTGGTGAAGAAACTATCGGCGCTTGGGAAGTGGAAGGCTTCCTGGAGGGCTCATCTTCGCAATGCATTTACACGATCAGAGAAAGGCGTCTAGACATGTGTCCATTCCGGAGACGTTAAATTCTTGCTCATACATTTGAATTGGATGATCTTGGACGTTCTGGAAAGAGGACTCAAACATCTCTGATTCTTATGAAGACTCCGACAGCTGAATCTGCCTGGAAGTGCGCCGTCCTTCGTATTCTTCGGAGCTCATCGGGTCGGTCCAAGACGGCAGCGAGACAGGGGTTTCTTCCGACGAGCTCAACTTTCTGCTCACGCGTCCGAATTCCATTATTCTACTTGCTATGGAACGATGATCCAATCGTCTCCAACTTTGATGAAGCCCCCGACAACTGAATCGGACCGGAAGGTTCCCCGGACAGGCGATCATTCCGGAGTATCGGATTGCTCCGGAATGGATGCGAGAGAGGTCTGTCTTCCGATTACCATATCTTTCAGATCCGTGGGCCAAATGCTTTGATTACAACTGTTCTGAACTCTTGACTCAGTTATCTCCAACGTTTATGAAGACTCCGACAGCTGAATCGGCCGGCAAGATCTTCCGGTGACGCGATTTCGGAAATGTATCTGCACCCGGGATTTTTGGCCGAGAGACTTGACCGCGGTACGTGTTTTTGGCCAAGAAAGCTACCCGCGGGAAGGATTTTGGCCGAGGATCTTCGACTTTCAGTACAGCATTTTGCCGAGAAACCCAAAATTGCTCCTTTTTACCATTTTTGATCATTCCAACTCCATTTCTTCATCTGAATCACATCCTCCACTCCAAATTGGCTCCAAAAGCACCTGTTTAACACTCCAAAACATGCAAAACTCTCTTGGACCTAATGTAATCTCCTAAGTTCTAAAACAATGCTTAAAGACCTAAAATGCATGAGATAAGACATGATTTGGACTAAAATATGTACACCTAATGATGCAATTTATGAATATATCAGTCGTACGGTCTGGACTTATTTTTCTCGTGTTAACACAAGCGGCCTCGGCATATTCCATCCCGAGGGCATGATAGACAAGACTTTTTAGGTCTCAGGGCTATCAATCCCCTTGTCAATGTAGCATAAAAGAGGTTGTCAATCCAAGAATGTGGTGATAGACACTAAGCTATGTGATCAGTTTCTCAATTCAAGTAAACAAGTGATGTTTTGAATGATTAATGACAGCTAAAAAATTAAACAGGATTAATAACTAAAGAAGTGATCAAACAAGAACTAAGCAATGACAAGTGATGAGAATATGAAATGATGGAGGCACGAGATTCTAGACATGATAGTTGGATAGGGTGCTTTGGTGCTAAACTAGGAATGCTAATGACAATGATGAGACATGATTCAAATGATTAAGAACTCTAATCTAGATTAATCCTCTCATGAAGGTATTAATCCCTACACTAATCCATTTTCAAACCAAATCATCATTTGTGAAATATGAATCAGTATGAATTAATAAACAGTTCTAAATGATCATTCAAGCAAATAACAATACATCATCATGCAGCAAATGCTTAAACCTCTAATACAGCTCTTTCAGGAATTTCATCAAACACTTTTGGTGCATGAAATTCCCATAATCTAGATTTCAAGTGATATGCAAGGATCTAGCCTAGAGAACAGCTGTTTAGAGAGATGAATCAATGAATCTAGCCCTAAGCACTCCTAATCTAACACTTTAGCACCCTAACCTACACATCTAGAACCTCATTAAGGTGACTACTCACTAATCATACTAATCTCTCTTAAACCTTTGCAAGTTGAGAAGATTGGCATGATTAATGATGAGAAAGGGAGATGGAGAAGATGGATAATGAAGGATTTGCAGCTTTTAACACAAAGATCTCTCAAACTCTCTTGATTAAACCCTTAAAAATCGATATTTCTCTTCTTAAGTGGAGTCTTTTCACAAAAGAGGCAAGAGACAAAAGGAATAAAGCTTTTGTTTTGGGAAAAACCCTAAAAACTATTTATATGTCTCTAAAAACGAACCGGGTCAGCCCGGAACAAACCGGGTCCTGACCCGGCTTTAATGGATAAAGTGACGAATGTGCTAGTTGGTCAAGAGTCTCCCAGGTCGCATGCCCAAGTCGCACAGGTGAAGAAACAGTCTTGTGAGACTTAAATCCCTTAGTCTTAGGCGCACGCCCATCTAGATGTGTTTTACGAGTCTTTGTGCGGCTCAATCCTCTTCTTCTTCATCTCGCATGACCAAGGCGAAATCTGGGGAAGGTATGTGTGCGACTTGGTCATCCCTTAGTCCCAGGCCGCATGCCCAAGTCGCACAACCAGAGGAAGAAGCTTGGATGAGGTAAAACTCTTGTAAACTAAGCTGCATGACCTTCTCGGTGTGATTTGCGAATCCGTCTGCGGCCTGGTCTCCATTACTCCTTAACTCGCACGACCATGTAGCAGGGGCCTTCAAAGATATGTGCGGCTTGGTCTCCATTACTCCCAGGTTGCAGGCTCAAGTCGGTGTAGATTGCGAGTCTTCGTGCGGTTTAGTTCCAAGCGCGGCCAACTCGCATTCCTAAGTCACACGTTGGGGAGTTAGTATTTTCCTTGCTCGGAAGCCTCAGACCTTATCCAGTGATAGCTTACTCGCACTTCTCAACTCGCAGCTCAACCTCCAGGCATTCATCTTCAGGCGTTGCGAGTTAACCAAGTCGCAAGACTTTCTCGCAGCATTCAGGTCTCCTCGGACCACTTCACATTCAGGGAAGAGTAACTTCCAGGATACTGGTCCGAATGGTGTGATTCCAGTTTCAGTGGATAGAATACCCAGATATGGTCAACTTTGGTGAAGGAAGTGGAAGGTTTCCTGGAGGGCTCATCTTCGCAGTGCATTGACACGGTCAGAAAGAGGCTTCTAGACATGCGTCCATTCCGGAAACGTTATCTTCTTGCTCATAGATACGAATTGAATGATCTCAGACGTTCTGGAAAGAGGACTCAAATATCTCGGATCCTGATCAAGGCCCTGTAAACTGAATCGGTCTGGAAGTGCATCGTCCTTCGCATTCTTTGGGGCTCATCGGGTCGGTCCAAAACGGCAGCGAGACAGGCGTGCCTTCCGACGAGCTTAACTCTCTGCTCACGCTTCCAAATCCTATGCTTCTACCTGCTATGGAACCATGATCCGACCGTATCCAACCTTGATGAAGCACCTGACAACTGAATTGATAACTAAGAGTTTTCAGGCTCTTAGAAGGGTTATCAATCCCCTTGTCAAAGTAGTATAAGGGGTGTCAAACCAAGCTTGTAAACGAGACACTAGCCTATGTCATTTGTTCACTTAAGTCAAGACAAGATGATAAAAGTTTGGTGACGATGATTAACAGGCAAATGAGAAATAAAGTTAAATAAAAGCAGAGATTTAAACTAATCAAGATGCAAATAACAAACAGGTGATTCAGATGATGGTAATGAATGATAAAGGCAGAAGCTTTAGACAGGATATTTGACTCGGGTGCTTCCAAGTTAGACTAAGGGGCTAATGAATCATTTTATCAAGCGATTTCATTTGACTTTGAACTCAAGGCACGTTAATCTTCTCATGAAAGTATGAAACGTCTAAACTGATCCTCTTTCATACCAAAATCCCTTTTGAGAAGCACGAATCAGTCAGCAATAAGAATCGGTTCAAAAACGTCATTTAAGAGAACAAACTATCACTCTCGCGATGAAAGACTCTTAAACCCTTAACCGTGTGGTTCAGACATTTCTACAAACACTTCTGATGCGAGATATGTCTCAGATCTGAACCTCAAGTGATGTGCTTGAATCCAGCTTAGAGATCTCGTCGGTTAAGGAATGAAACATGCAAGACTAGACACCTAAACCCATTAATCCACCTTGAAAGCACCCTAATCTACCTATCTAAAGCCGCTTAAACGACTACTCACTGATCATAACGAGCTCACTAAGTCCTTTGCAAGACGTGTAGCTAGTCATGATAAGGAGTTTGATGTTGGATGATAAAAGAAATAAAGAAAGAACAAGATTCTGATGCAAAAACGAGATATCGGATTAGATTAATCAAGTTTCACAAAAGAGGCAAGTTCTTAGAGCTAAAAACAGATAAGAGATAAGATAACTAGGTTTTTAGTCTCAAAATGTATTTATAGCAAATGGAAAGTGTTGCGGGTCAGCCCGGAACAAACCGGGTACTGAACCGCCTTCTTGGGTTGATGGGTGAGTGCCACGGTGTGTCGGAAAGTGAAGCCGAGGTCTTCATGCTGAGGTGTGCACGTGAGTCAGGATCCAGATGAAGATCTCGTGAAGAACACGTCAAGAACATGCATGAACCCTAGTCTTTGATCTATCCTCACGTGTATGTTCTTGAGCCATTCTGTTCTTGATTCTGGGTTCGTGACAAGGGACCTCGGGATAAAATGTCGAGGGGTCATGATGTCGAGGTGCTTGGGAGAACACAGTCCGACATGCACGCCGAGGTCATTACACCGAGGTGTACTTTCAACACTTAGTCGTTTCCAGCTTCAGTTCTTACGTATGCATGCCTCGATCTAACCATGCCAAGGCTTTGGCACGAGGTCTAGTACAGAATACTTCCAAGATATGAGCTTCGACTTGAGTGACGCCAAGGTAAAGATACCGAGGCCTGTGAAAATACTTAGCGCGTATCGCAACTCTGTTAGGCTTGTATCGACCATGTCACATTCCGGAAGCAGTAACTTTCAGCACACGACTCCAATTGCTCTGGGACCAGTTCCACAGTCAAGATGACTCAATAAGCTCGAACTTTGGTGAAGAAACCATCGAAGCTTGGGGAGTGGAAGGCTTCCTGGATTTAACATCTTTGCGCCGCATTGAAATCACCGGAAAATAGACTTTTAGACCGATGTGAACTCCGGAGACCCTATCTTCCAAACCTTTGCTCCGAATTGAGCGATTCTAAATGCTCTGAGAAGATCTTCCATGGATCTCGAACTTTGGTGAAGACCGGGTAAGCTGGTTCGGTCTGGAGGGGCTCCGTCCGCCATGATCTTTGAAGTTCGCCGTTCAGTTCTCGGGTACGCGCAATGCTGGTGAATGCTCCGGAAGCCATATCTTTCTCTCCACTGGTCCGAATTGGATGATTCCAACTGTTCTCGAATCTTTGCTTGATTATCTCCAACTTTGGTGAAGACGCCGCCAACTGATTCGGACCGGAAGGTTCCCCGGATTACTGATCTCTGAATTGCGCGGGCAAGGACAACTTTTGGTCGTAAAAACCTTCCCGCGGTAAGAAAAATGGCCGAGGGCTGTGTACCGCGGTAAGCTTTTTGGTCGTAAAAATTCTTGCCTCGGTCAGAAACTTGTCCCATGGTATTTTTGCACTCGATACTCGATTCTGGCCGATCGGTAAGGTTTTTGGCCGGTAATGAGCGTCCGGGAAACATTTTGGCCGAGGTTTCCGACCAGTCGGTACGAGATTTGGCAGAGAAATTCCTCCAAGCGGTTTTCACCATTTTTGACCCTTTTCTTCACCGTTTTCTTTTCTGTTCCTCTTCTTAGGCTCCAATTGGTCTCCAAAGCTCCTGATAAAGACTTCAAAACATGCAAAACTCTTTGGGACCTAATGCAAGCCCTAAGTCCTATTTTAACGCCTAAAGACTCAATTTACATGAGAAAACACATGATGAGGACTCTATAATGCAATCTAAATGATGTAAAATATAGACATATCAACTCCCCCACACTTGTCCTTTGCTTGTCCTCAAGCAAAAAGAACAAATGAGAGAGAGAGGTTGTAATGCAGATGGAGCTCATATTTCCTTTTTAGAGAGAAGTGACCACAAGAGAACTCGGATTCATGCTCAAATATGCAATGCAAAGCTATGCTCGGATAATTTCCAACTAAAACACGGAATCTCCACAAGTCATTATCACATTCAACTCTTTCACATTCATTAAGTTCGTAACCGGTGAATCAAATGATGCAATGTTCAAATAGGCTGGCTTGGCTAGGGTAAGGTCATGAGATAAAAATGATCTCATCAATATTCAAGCGGGTGCAATGCAACAAGGATCTCTCTATGAACGACCGAACTTTGGCAGAATGCTAAAGGTAAAAAGCAACCGATGCATATAAAGGTAAAAAGACTCATCACACCCCACACTCCACTCAAAGCATTTCTCAATTGCTCACCCTCTCAGAATCCTCACTCTTCACAATCGTTTTCTTTTCACTAGGGGACTCACCTTTTTCTTTTATTTTCAAGACTTGGTTTTCACTTATTCACACAGCTCTTTTCTTTCATAACGTATAGCCTCTTTCATTTTCATTTCAGAGCACTTGAGCCTTTGGCTTCTTTTCATTTCAGAGCTTATCTTTTCACATCCAAGACTTAATTCATTTTCATTCATTCCCCTGGCTATTTCCACTCTCACTTTTCCACTCAGCTCACCTTTTTCCACTCACCAACAAGTCTTTTCCCCCACACTTATTTCTCACCAATACTCTTGGTTCCTTGATGTTGGAACATACCACTCAATGAGCCAAACCCTTGTCGCTCTAAACCTAACACTTTCTGCTAAGTTCAGTCCAAGGTGGCCTTACAATTCTCACACAAACATTGGCTCGAAAGAAAGATGGGTTCAAGGTGAGGGAACTGATCCATGATGCGGATTCAGCTACTTGAGCTAAGGAAGGAGGGTGGTAAAAACAGTGATTCTAGCTCAAGTATGTATATCGGTATCCACAAGCCTATTTAAGCAATGCATCAAAGGATATTTTCATTTCAAGTTCAGGGTTATCACTTAGCTAGAGTTGACTGTAATTCAGACTTGCTTCTCAGATTCAAATCGTTTCAAGCTTTACAAGCACAGAATGAGTTTCACAAGCATATTTAGTTCAAGTTCTCAAGTGATTTACACTCTAGGAAAAAATCTATCATTGCTCCTTGCACTGATGCAATCCTACATGATGCAACTAGACTCGATCTTAAAATGCGAGATGCAACTAGAATGATGTAATTTATCACATGTATTAAGCTAAATGAGACTCAAGAATGCAAAAGTCAAATAAGAACAAAGAAAACAAGATCAGAAAACACAAAGCTCCTCCCCCACACTTAGATAACACAGTCCCTTGTGTTATAAAAGCGTGTGAGAGAAGTGAAAAGACAAACTGAACGAATGCAAGATGATATATACAAGATGCATATGTACAAGGTTTGAAGTCGATAACTTAGTCAGAGAGGTCAGATCCCAAGTAGTGCGAGGGATTCGATGTTGAGCAGGATGGAGTGGGCTGACGTGGTGGGCTGCTTTCTGAGGGTTCAGGCAAAGCCGTGGCTGGATCGATCCAGTCTTCTTTGCCTGGTGGAAACTCCGGGTTCCTCGCGTTTGAGCTTTCTCCAACTCCTTCTTCTATAATCGGTGCGGTTGAGGTCGCTGAGTTCTTATCCGGTGAGGATGGCCTCGTGAGCTACTTTACCTTCTTCTTCAAATGCCTCACACAACCCACCAATGCGTGGATGGTTTTGTCTTGCCACTTACACCACTTTTGGAGGGTGAATACAGCTTCTTGGTGTGGTATTCAGGTTCACCCCACACTTGCGGATCAAAGTGATAGCGGCCTGCTCCGATCCTTCTCTCATAGTGTCTCTGCTCCTCGTTATCACAATCTTCCGGGCCATTAGTGTTCTCGGGTTTGCTGGGTGCTGCCTCGGTGCATTTGCGTGTTGGTGGGTCGAGAGCTGGGTTATACAACTGGTCTTTGAGAACGTAGAATGAGACGTTACACTGCTTGTCGAGCATGGTGAGGCTTCGGTTAGGCAGTAGAACCTGCGTGCCGTCTCTATGCAGTAGGGTGAAGTTGTAAACCCATTTGTCCCCTGACTTGCCTCCGAAGAAACCACTTTTGCTTAGGTATAACTCATCAATGAGATTCGGCTTCTTTGGTGAATCAGGGAATATAAACCCTTGAGCCCTCAGGATCTTGGTGACTATCCAACCGTTCTGAAGTCTTCTTGCTCCTCGCTTCTTGCGGTCGCACCATACATTGTGCCGATAAGTGAGCATTTGAATGGCAAAGAATGCACCAAATGATGGTACATGCAGCGGCCCTTGGAACTCTTTCTTGTTCTTCATTTGAGTGATGAACGGCTTCAGTCCGAGTCCCAATAGTTCAAGCTCGGCCGTGTGAATAACACCAGGGTTAAAGGTCGAGAAGAATGTTGATGCTAGGACGCGGTTTGTGTATCTGATCGCAGGGTTCCTTATGCAGCTTGTCTTGCTCTTGCCTCCGAGGTAGGGTCCAAAAGATATCGTTTCCCACAAGGCGGCCAACTCATCACGAGGGTACACAAACTTGTCAAGCGAGCTTCCATTCCTTTCAAACCCAAAGATTTCATCAAGCTCCTTGAAACTGACCTTGTAGTGCACGCTATCCATTTCAAACTCAATGTGGCCGAATCCTTTGCCATGTAAACGCTTTGGATCTCTCTTGGGGTAGATGATGACCTCCAAGGTTGCAAGAAACTGCTGTGTAATCCCTTCATAGGCAACATCGCTCATCTCAAAGAACTTTGCCAAGCCCATATTCTCAAAAATGAGGGTCACGTCATCAAGTATCTCGAGTTTCTTCAGCAACTCCAAGTCAGGGAATCGACCTTGAGCCACTCTGATTGAGTTAAAGTGGTCCAAGTATTCCTCAGTGGTTGGGAAGTGCTCATCCTCGGGCTCGGCCTTTGGTTCTTTCTTGGACTTTTTGTCACCGTTGTCTACATAAGGGACTAAGGCTCCGGGCTCATCGTCATTAGATCCCACAGCTGCCTTCTTCCCGTTCCTCTTTGACTCGAGAGCTGGTGCCAGAGTGAGCTCAGTATTTCTTGCTCGTTTGGGGGTTGGCTCATCATCGGGTCGCATCGAGGGTTTCTTGCTGGTCTCTCCACTACGTGGCACGGCAACGGCTTTACCCTTCAAAACTCTCTTCTGGCCCGCACTTCTGTTTGTCTCGTGGGTAGGAATGGTTCGGTCTCCGGTCATCTGCAAGGGAGATTCTCAAAGAAACCGTCAGAGCCAAGTATATCGTTAAGCACATGTATCTCAAGATTGGCAAGTACAAAACTTTTTCTCTAGCAGAACTGATATTCATAGCTTTTTTAAACATCAAGGAAAGTAAGAACAAGCCAGAACAACCGATTAGAGACAAGTTATCTAGACATTTCAGCTCAAACACACAAATCATCATTAAGACCGATTCCAAGCGCATTTTCTCAAGAATTTTAAAAACTCAAGAATAAGTGATTTTAAATGCAAAGATCGGTTTTTCGTGTGTTGTCTACCCTGGTGGAATTTACAAAATTGTTCCCAAAGGCCGATATACTCTAAAAGAATCGATTCCACATTTTACAAACATTTAAGCTCGCAAAGAATGAAGGAAAAAGATGAGTTCTTTAAGATGCAAATACCTTTGGGAATGCAAGATTTAAGCTGAACGAGATGCTTATGCAGAGTAGACAACACCCTAACGAGTCTAGAACGCTTGGAATCACGCAAAATGAACGAGAAATGAGTGAGTTGTGTTCGTGAAATGCAGAGAAAAGAGTCTAGATGGCAAACTCTGCGTTTTGGCCAAGTATGGAGGTCGGTATGGGCTGGAGCGCGCTTTCCAGCTGGCATTTGGACTGTTGTGGGACTGGTCCCCCCTTCTGCTCCAGCTCCAGCCGTTGACCGCGCCAAAAACTACTTTGACCGAGTGTTCAAATTCAAAATGCCGCGCAACCCTTCAAATGGACGCGGTATGGGGATGACGTGGGCTGTACGGACCAAGCCAAATTTTCTCGTGTTACTCTGAGCTGCCTCGACTTGTTCCACCCCGAGGGTACCAAGCCGAGTTGTCTGAGCCCATGCCAACGAGTAAATCCTCATAGCTTTCACGTCTTTTCTTTGGACCTCGCAAAGCCTCTTCTTCGTTCTAAGTGTTTCATGTGTTCTTGCTTTTGATCATTTCTTGAAACCGAGTGCCTCGGCACGCTCCACCACGAGGGCATCATGCCGAGGTCACTTGTTATTAGCAAAAAACGCGTGAGGCTTGGGGGTTTAAACAGGCTGGCCTTGGTGTAAACTGGTCGCGGCCTCGGATCAAGGTTTTTGACCGTTTTAAGTGAACAACGCCCCTCGGTATACTTATACCGAGGTGTTTACACCGTGAGCCTCCCCCACACTTAGTTATTTTACCATAGCACTTCTCAGACACGACCCTGTTGAAATTAAGTCGAGGAATCTAGCTGAGGTTCTCAAGCTTTCACTCGGTAAAAGATGACCATGGTATGAATATACTGAGGGTCGATACCGAGGCTATGTATGCTCTTTGACTTAATTCATCAGGCCGTGTCTTTTTTTAAGCTTTCTCTCACTTTCACCCTCAAGGTTCACTGTCTAACTCCTGAAACACTTAACAAACCCTTCAAAAAGCTTCAAATAAAAAGAAAAAGAAGATGAAAAACGAAATATGTACATGGATAAGCTTGGGGTGTCTCCCAAGAGCACTTTGTTTAACGTCGCTAAGTTTGACTTTTCATACCTTTTCAGGCTGATTCCGGTTCAAGTAGAGGAACTGAGGTAGCTCCCTCCCTTATTTCTGATGCCAAGTAATGCTTTACCCTCTGGCCGTTTACCACAAAGCCTTGTCCATCTTTTCCTTTCAAAACCACGGCTCCATAGGGTCTTACTTCAAGAATCGTGAACGTACCGGACCACCTAGACCTCAGCTTCCCAGGGAACAGCTTGAGTCTTGAGTTAAACAACAGAACTTGGTCCCCTTCTTTGAACTCTCTCTTGTGTATCTTCTTGTCATGGAGCGCCTTGGTTCTTTCTTTGTAGATCTTAGAGCTCTCGAAAGCATCTAACCGGATCTCCTCAAGCTCATGAAGCTGTAAAACCCTCTTCTCTTGTGCGGTCTTGATATCAAAGTTCAGAAGTTTCACTGCCCACAAGGCTTTGTATTCCAACTCAACCGGTAGATGACAGCTCTTCCCATAGAGCAAGTTAAACGGTGAGGTTCCAATGGGGGTTTAGTAGGCGGTTCTGTAAGCCCACAGAGCATCGTCAAGTTTCTTGCTCCAATCCTTCCTGGATGAGTTCACGGTCCTTCCAAAATGGCCTTTATCTGACGGTTGGAAACCTCCACTTGGCCGCTGGTTTGCGGATGATAAGGGGTGGCCACCTTGTGCTTTACTCCGTGCTTCTTCAAAAGACTCTCAAGAGTCTTGTTGATGAAATGGCTTCCCCCATCACTGATGACTACTCTTGGTACTTCAAACCGTGGGAAGATGATACTCTTGAAGAGTTTTACCACCACTTTTGAATCGTTGGTCGGAGATGCAACCGCTTCAACCCATTTACTCACATAATCCACTGCTACAAGGATATATTGATTCCCATATGAGCTTACAAAGGGACCCATGAAGTCAATTCCCCAACAGTCGAAGACTTCTACTTCAAAGACTGGGTTTGGGGCATTTCATTCCTTTTGGATATGTTTCCGTGCCTTTGACAAGCTTCACACCTCGAGACCACTTCCTGGGCGTCTTTGAACATGGTCGGCCACCAGAAACCGCTCTGTAGAACCTTGGCAACTGTCTTGAACGCACTAAATGACCACCATACGATGAGTCGTGGCATTCTTGTAGCACTGGATGGAGCTCTTCTTCGGCCAAGCATCGCCTATAGAGATGGTCCTTGTTAAGCACGTAAAGATACGGCTCATCCCAATGATACCTCATCACATCTCTAAAGAACTTCTTCCTCTGATAAGTATCAAGATCTGGTAGCTCTAATCTGCAAGACAAGTAGTTCACAAGATCCGCGAACCATGGAAGGCTTCTTTCCTTGATCGTATTGGCTTCCTCCACCTCTAAGTAAGACCGGACTAACATGAGATGTTCCTCGGGTAAAGCATCATCTATAGGGACCTGTTCTTCAATCCTCAGCCTTGAGAGGTGATCTGCGGCTCCGTTTTCAATGCCCTTCTTATCAAGTATCTCCATGTCAAATTCTTGGAGCAATAAGACCCATCTCAAAAGCCTCGGCTTAGCGTCCTTCTTAGACATCAGGTACCTCAAGGCCGAGTGATCTGTGTAAACCGTGACCTTTGATCCCACTAGATAACTCCTGAATTTGTCAAATGCAAACACAATGGCAAGCATTTCCTTCTCGGTGGTGGCATACTTTTCTTGAGCCGAGTCCAAAGTGCGGCTGGCATAGTAGATCACATGGAGCTTCTTATCTTTCTTCTGTCCCAAGACAGCTCCTACAGCATAATCAGATGCATCGGTCATCACTTCAAATGGTAAAGACCAATCAGGGGCTTGTACAATCGGTGCACTGATCAAAGCCTCCTTGATTCTCTTGAACGCTTCCTCACATTCTTCATCAAAGTTGAAATCCACTTCTTTGCACAATAACCTGGTCAAAGGCCTGGCTATCTTGGAGAAATCCTTGATGAACCGTCTATAGAACCCAGCGTGGCCAAGGAAGCTTCTTATTCCTTTCACAGAATTCGGGGCTTGTAAGTTCACCATCACCTCGATCTTCGCCTTATCCACCTCGATGCCTTTCTCTGATACCTTGTGTCCCAAGACAATGCCTTCTTGGACCATGAAATGACACTTTTCCCAGTTTAAGACAAGCCTATGCTCCTCACACCGCTTGAGAACCTGAGAAAGATTAGGAAGACATTCGGAGAAAGAGGAGCCGTATACGGAGAAGTCATCCATAAACACCTCAACTTTCTCTTCAATTAGATCAGAGAAAATGTGCATCATACATCTTTGAAAAGTGGCCGGTGCATTGCACAAACCGAATGGCATTCTTCTATAAGCATAAGTGCCATAAGGGCAGGTGAATGTCGTTTTCTCTTGATCTCGGGGGTCTATAGGTATTTGAAAGAACCCCGAGTATCCATCGAGAAAACAAAAATAAGGATGATTAGCTAACCGTTCAAGCATTTGATCAATGAATGGTAAAGGAAAATGATCTTTTCTTGATGCAGAATTCAATTTCCTATAGTCAATGCACATGCGATGGCCGGTTATAGTTCTTTGGGCTATGAGTTCATCCTTATCGTTTTTCACCACCGTGATCCCACCTTTCTTGGGCACAACGTGTACAGGAGATACCCACCGAGAGTCAGAGATTGGATATATTATCCCTGCCTCAAGGAGCTTTAGTATCTCCTTCTTAACCACCTCTTTGAGGTTCGGGTTAAGTCGTGTTGGTGCTCAATAGAGGACATGGCTTGGTCCTCTAGGTGGATCCTGTGGGTGCATATATCAGGAGAGATTCCTCTAATGTCAGCCAAGGAATACCCTATGGCTCTCCTGAATTTCCTTATTTCACTAAGTAATGCACGTTCCTCATGCTCAAGCAAGTTATCGTTTATGATCACAGGAATAGTAGAGTTTAGACCTAAGAATGCATACCTGAGCCCTGTTGGTAGAGGCTTGAGCTCAAGAGGGGGTGCGTCTGCCTCATTCCAATCGGCATCAAAGCTGCATTGGCCCGGAACAGCTTCCTCGGCCTTTGCTTCATTCTTGCATGGTTTACCATCGGCCTCGGTATGAGTTGTCACGGCCATGATATCCCGAGGTGTCTCTTCTTTTCCCTTTGACTCCTCGCTTTCTAGAATGTCGAGGCTGCTCGTGTGGAGCTCCAAAAACCTCGCCTCAGCTCCAAGTTCCCTCGGTTGGTCCAAAAGACGCTTGTACACCTCGCTTTCCTCGTTCAAGTACCCGTGCTCGCTTTGTTCCCGCGTTAAGACCACTTGTAACGGATCCTCGGCGTTCAACTCTTCAAGGAGCTCATCAGCCAGCTCCTCCATTACCTCCACATAGAAAACCTGACCTCCAATGGTCGGTTTCTTCATCATTTCCTTCACGTTGAACTTCATAGTCTCGGAACCGATGTGTAGTTCAATCATTCCTCCTCTCACATCTATTATGGCTCCTGCGGTTGCTAAGAACGGTCGGCCCAAGATGATAGGGTCTAATGGTTCCTCGTCCATCTCAAGAACTATGAAGTCCGTGGGGATTTCTATCTCACCGATCCTCAAAGGTAGATCCTCAAGCAACCCCACCGGTAATCTAACCGATCTATCAGCTAATACAAGAGAGATCTTGGCTGGCTTGTAGCTTTTGTATCCCAATCTCTTGGCCACCGTGTAAGACATTAAGCTCACAGAAGCTCCAAGGTCACATAAACAGTTTGAGAACTTCAGGTGACCTAAAGCACACGGCAAAGTAAAGCTGCCCGGATCGGATAGCTTCCTTGGTATAGATCTTCTTTGTATTAATGCACTGCACTCATGGCTCTGTATCACCATACCCTGGAGCTCCTTTGTCTTGTTGAGGATCGCGTCCTTTAGAAACTTCCCAAGCTGGGGTATAGCTAAGAAAGCATCTATAATGGGTAAGGTGAGTTGCATGTTCTCCAAGTGTTTCTCAAAGACCGCCTTGGCCTTGTCTAGGATTTTCTTTTTGAAACGCCCTGGGAACGGTATCTTGGGTTGATAAGGTGGTGGTGGAACATAGGGCTTTTCAAGCTCGGTTGTCTTTTCCACCTATTTTCCTTTGTCCTTGATCAGTTCCTTCTCTAAGACCGCTTCTTTACATGCATCGTCTGAGGCTGCCTCCCCCTCTAATTGCTCATTGGCCTCAATGAGCTTTGTCTTAGGCGTTGGAGTTTGTAATTCCTTACCACTCCTCAATGTGATGGCGTTCACATACTCTTTAGGGTTCGGCTCCGGTTTACCTGGTAAAGCCGGGCCACTTGATGATGTAGAAGCTTGATTCTGCTTAAGCTCTCTGATATCTTGCTGCATTGTCGCGTGCTGGCTCTCAACCCTTTGCTGGCCCTGTAACAGTTGCTGTAGTATCCCACAGACGTCGTTCCCCATTTGATTCTGACCCGTTCCCTGAATCTGTTGTTGATTACCCATCGGCTGCGGATGGAACCCTGGTGGAAACTTGTGTTGCTGCGGTTGGTTGTTGAAGTTGTTACTCTGAGCCGCTTGATTCTGCTGAGTGTAGCCGTGCTGTTGCCCACTGAACTGTTGCTTGGACTGGAAGGTATTCTGAAAAGGAGCCTTTTGAGCATAGCTTTGTTGTTGTTGTTGAGCAGGGTACACTTGGTCTTGAGGGTTAGCTACATTCGTGTTTCTGTATGAGAGGTTTGGGTTACTGTTATAGTTGTTAAACCGCTGATACCTCTGCTGATTCCCTATGTAATTCAGCTCCTCTAGTGTTAGACCATCTTCATTAACATTGTCAAAACTTGGCCCTTGCTCATCAAACTCGCCTACAAAGTGTATTGGCTTTTGAGTCGCCATCAAAACCTTGTCAAGCTTACTCTAAACCTCTCTTATATCCTTTTTCATGCGCTGTTCATCACTAGATCCCTCTGTACGGTTTGCTCTATCAAAGTCCTCTCCATACGTGTCATTGGACATGGCTAGGTTCTCAACTAGTTCCATTGCCGCAGTGATCTCTTTTCCAAGAAAATTCCCATTTGAAGCTGTATCGAGTTGGTTTCTGATCTTGGGGAGTGCACCTCGGTATAAAGTACTCAAGAGGGATGCCTCTGAGAAGCCGTGGTGTGGGCATTGGTTAGTGTAGCTTCTAAACCGTTCCCAAGCTTCACTAAAGCTCTCGTTATTGTGCTGCGTGAAACTTGAGATCTGATTCCTGAGCTTAGCCGTGCGTGATGTGGAAAAGAACTTTGATAAGAACGCCAGTACACTGCTCCCAGGTTTATATAGAACCCCTCGGTATATTCTTTTCCCACTGGTGTGCTTTATCACCGAGGCTGAAAGGGAACAAGCGTAGCTTGAAGCTATCTTCGGAGACGCCATTTATCTTGGTTAAGTCGCAAACCCGATCAAATTGATCTAGATGCTCGAGAAGGTCTTCTCCAGCCAGACCGTGGAACTTTGAGTTTTGCACCATATTGAGCAGGGAAGCTTTAACTTCAAAGTTGTTGTTTTGAAATAGTGGAGCTTGAATCCCAACTCGGTATTGGTGCGCATTAGCTCGGTCATTCTCTCCAACACAGATTGGAGGATGTTGTCTCTGAACTTGGGGCGGTGGCGGATGAACATGATGGGCTTGTTGTTCATTTCTATTCACTTGGTGTTGGTTTTGCTGAGCAAGCCGTTCGTTTCTTTGAGCCTGTTGCTGATTAACATAGGCTTGTTGTTCATTTCTTCCTGCCTGCGCCTGATTAGCCTGAGCCTGGTGCTCGGCTGCCTGAGCCTGTTGCTCCATTCTCTGTTGTTCTGCCATTCCAAGTCTGTCTAAGTGCCGTTCTCTCTCGCGAGCTCGCCTTTCTAATCTGTCGATGTTATCGTCGTATGGGAAAAGCGATCCTGTGCTCCGAGACCTGGTATTCATGCACCTGAAAACAAAACAAGAACTTGGAAAGAAGTTAGTAAAACAAAGGAAAGAAAAGCTTGAACTCAAGAACAAACAAGAGACTAATGCTCCTACAAGTTGGCAACGGCGCCAATTGATAACTAAGAGTTTTCAGGCTCTTAAAAGGGTTATCAATCCCCTTGTCAAAGTAGTATAAGGGGTGTCAAACCAAGCTTGTAAACGAGACACTAGCCTATGTCATTTGTTCACTTAAGTCAAGACAAGATGATAAAATTTTGGTGACGATGATTAACAGGCAAATGAGCAATAAAGTTAAATAAAAGCAGAGATTTAAACTAATCAAGATGCAAATAACAAACAAGTGATTCAGATGATGGTAATGAATGATAAAGGCAGAAGCTTTAGACAGGATATTTGACTCGGGTGTTTCCAAGTTAGACTAAGGGGCTAATGAATCATTTTATCAAGCGATTTCATTTGACTTTGAACTCAAGGCACGTTAATCTTCTCATGGAAGTATTAAACGTCTAAACTGATCCTCTTTCATACCAAAATCCCTTTTGAGAAGCACGAATCAGTCAGCAATAAGAATCGGTTCAAAAACGTCATTTAAGAGAACAAACTATCACTCTCGCGATGAAAGACTCTTAAACCCTTAACCGAGTGGTTCAGACATTTCTACAAACACTTCTGATGCGAGATATGTCTCAGATCTGAACCTCAAGTGATGTGCTTGGATCCAGCTTAGAGATCTCATCGGTTAAGGAATGAAACATGCAAGACTAGACACCTAAACCCATTAATCCACCTTGAAAGCACCCTAATCTACCTATCTAAAGCCGCTTAAACGACTACTCACTGATCATAACGAGCTCACTAAGTCCTTTGCAAGACGTGTAGCTAGTCATGATAAGGAGTTTGATGTTGGATGATAAAAGAAATAAAGAAAGAACAAGATTCTGATGCAAAAACGAGATATCGGATTAGATTAATCAAGTTTCACAAAAGAGGCAAGTTCTTAGAGCTAAAAACAGATAAGATATAAGATAAATAGGTTTTTAGTCTCAAAATGTATTTATAGCAAAGGGAAAGTGTCGCGGGTCAGCCCGGAACAAACCGGGTACTGAACCGCCTTCTTGGGTTGATGGGTGAGTGCCACGGTGTGTCGGAAAGTGAAGCCGAGGTCTTCATGCCGAGGCGTGCACGTGAGTCAGGATCCAGATGAAGATCTCGTGAAGAACACGTCAAGAACATGCATGAACCCTAGTCTTTGATCTATCCTCACTTGTATGTTCTTGAGCCATTCTGTTCTTGATTCTGGGTTCGTGACAAGGGACCTCGGGATAAAATGTCGAGGGGTCATGATGTCGAGGTGCTTGGGAGAACACAGTCCGACATGCACGCCGAGGTCATTACACCGTGGTGTACTTTCAACACTTAGTCGTTTCTAGCTTCAGTTCTTACGTATGCATGCCTCGATCGAACCATGCCAAGGCTTTGGCACGAGGTCTAGTACAGAATACTTCCAAGATATGAGCCTCGACTTGAGTGACGCCAAGGTAAAGATACCGAGGCTTGTGAAAATACTTAGCGCGTATCGCAACTCTTTTAGGCTTGTATCGACCATGTCACATTCCGGAAGCAGTAACTTTCAGCACACGACTCCAATTGCTCTGGGACCAGTTCCACAGTCAAGATGACTCAATAAGCTCGAACTTTGGTGAAGAAACCATCAGAGCTTGGGGAGTGGAAGGCTTCCTGGATTTAACATCTTTGCGCCGCATTGAAATCACCGGAAAATAGACTTTTAGACCGATGTGAACTCCGGAGACCCTATCTTCCAAACCTTTGCTCCGAATTGAGCGATTCCAAATGCTCTGAGAAGATCTTCCATGGATCTCGAACTTTTGTGAAGACCGGGTAAGCTGGTTTGGTCTGGAGGGGCTCCGTCCGCCATGATCTTTGAAGTTCTCCGTTCAGTTCTCGGGTACACGCAATGCTGGTGAATGCTCCGGAAGCCATATCTTTCTCTCCACTGGTCCGAATTGGATGGTTCCAACTGTTCTGGAATCTTTGCTTGATTATCTCCAACTTTGGTACAGACCCCGCCAACTGATTCGGACCGGAAGGTTCCCCGGATTGCTGATCTCTGAATTGCGCGGGCAAGGACAACTTTTGGTCGTAAAAACCTTCCCACGGTAAGAAAAATGGCCGAGGGCTGTGTACCGCGGTAAGCTTTTTGGTCGTAAAAATTCTTGCCTCGGTCAAAAACTTGTCCTGTGGTATTTTTGCACTCGATACTCGATTCTGGCCGATCGGTAAGGTTTTTGGCCGGTAATGAGCGTCCGGTAAACATTTTGGCCGAGGTTTCCGACCAGTCGGTACGAGATTTGGCCGAGAAATTCCTCCAAGCGGTTTTCACCATTTTTGACCCTTTTCTTCACCGTTTTCTTTTCTGTTCCTCTTCTTAGGCTCCAATTGGTCTCCAAGCTCCTGATAAAGACTTCAAAACATGCAAAACTCTTTGGGACCTAATGCAAGCCCTAAGTCCTGTTTTAACGCCTAAAGACTCAATTTACATAAGAAAACACATGATGAGGACTCTATAATGCAATCTAAATGATGTAAAATATAGACATATCATGAATCGGACCGGAAGGTTCCCCGTACAGGCGATCATTCAGGAGTATCGGATTGCTCTGGAATGGATGCGAGAGAGGTCTGTCTTCCGGTGACCGTATCGTTCGGCTCAGTGCTCCAAATGCCCTGATTCAACCTGTCCTAGGTTCTTGACTCAATGATCTCCAACTTTTCTGAAGACCCTGTAAGCTGAATCGGCCGGCAAGATCTTCCAGTGACGCGATTTTGGAAATGTATCTGCACCCGGGATTTTTGGCCGAGAGACTTGACCGCTGGTACGTGTTTTTGGCCGAGAGGTCTACCCGCGGGAAGGATTTTGGCCGAGAATCTTCGGCCATCAGTACAGCAATTTGCCGAGAAACCCAAAATTGCTCCTTTTCACCATTTTTGATCATTTCAACCCCATTTCTTCATCTGACTCACATCATCCACTCCAAATAGGCTCCAAAAGCACCTGTTTAACACTCCAAACCATGCAAAACTCTCTTGGACCTAAACAATCTCCTAAGTCCTAAAACAATGCCTAAAGACCTAAAATGCATGAGATAAGACATGATTTGGACTAAAATATGTACACTAAAAGATGTAATTTATGAATATATCAACTCCCCCACACTTGTCCTTTGCTTGTCCTCAAGCAAAAAGAGCAAATGAGAGAAAGAGGTTGGATGCATTGGGAGTTCATATTCCTTAATGAGAGAGTGTATCACTAAAAGAATTCAAGGCTCACTGTCCTAGTTGCTAATTCTAAGATGCATTGCAAACAAGATTACACACAAAACTTTAGCCATACTTATCAATGAATGAATCAAGATCAAGCTTAAGTTTTTTACAAACAGCCATAGTTCCAACCTTTTGACATTCATTAAAGCTCATGTGAATCATGCTTATGCAAATCATGTGAACTCACTTGTCTTGGGACAGGGTCATGAGACAAAGATGTTCTCATTTAATGTTTTGGCTTCCATTCAGCTCAAGGGATCACTCAAGAAGGAATAAACTTTAACAGAATGCTAAGGGTAAAAGGCAACTGGTGCATACAAGAGCAGAATCCCATCTACCCTATGCCCCAAATTGGTCTTTCACCTTAACTCTACTCCCATGAAGTTTACATCCTAGCTACTCCTCTCTCAAGACATTCATTGCCTTATCAACCCTCTCCTCACTTCACTCCCATTCTTCTTCTCACTAGGGGCTTCATCTTTTCAACTTTAAACTCAGGTTTTGGGGTCTGAATATTCCACTTAGCTCTTTCTCATATAACACTTTCTAGCCTCTTTTCTTTTCTTTTCAAACACTTGAGCCTTTTTGGCTTCTTTTCTTTTCTTTTTACTTAGAGGCTAGACTTTCTTTTTCAAAACACAAGAGCTTTTCTTTCTTTACACAGCAGACCCCAAACCTCTTTCTTTTCTTTTCCAACCCCTGTTTTTCATCTCAAACTTCCTCTTTTCCACTCAGTGTTTCTCAAGAACACTTCCTAGCCTACTCTAGACTCATGATGCTGAGCTAGATCTACATGAGACTCTACTCTTGTCGCCCTAAACCCAACACTTTCTGTCAAGTTTATTCAGAAAAAGGCTTCACATCTCTCACTATAGTGTTTCAGGCTTCAAGGAAGGTTTGGTTAAAGGCAGGGAACTGCCTCAAAGTGAGAGAACAGCTATTTGAGCTAGCAAAGAGTGGTAAAAGGGATAAGAGAGCTCAAATATTTTAAGGGTACCCATGAGTTCACAATGACATGCCCAAGCAATGATAATTATATTGTCAAATTAAGGTTCTCACTTAGATAAGGCTGGACTAATCAAAGCTTGATTCACTCAACAAGTTCTTATGGATCAGTCTTGTTTTCTTTCTTGTTTACATGCACCAAAGAACTAGAAACTAGGGCAGTGAACCGAATTCTTAAAGTGATATTCTCTCAAGGAAAAACCTATCATTACTCGCTTGCATTGATGCAGCCTACATGAATATGCAATCTAGACTCAATCCTAAAAATGAGAAAGGAGTTAAAGCAAAGCAAACAAGTAAAATGCAAAGAGAAAAGAAAATCTACATGCTTATGTACAAGGTGTGGAGTGTTACCTAAGAGCTGTGGAAGTCTGACCCCAATGAGTAAGAGGGGTTTGAAGTGTGACCTGATGGTGTCTCCCAAGAGTGATGGCTTGCCTCATCAGAACCGTCGTCAAGATCCACCCATGCTGTGCCATATGTTACCAGGGCCGTGCAGTTCATGGAACTCTCTCCAACTTCCTCTCTGTTCCTTGGTGAAACCAGTGTTGGAGATCCACCTTTGCAAGGGTTTTCAAGCTTCTTGATCCTCTTCTTCATTTCCTTGATGCATTTTGCCATCTTGTGCATGGTTTTGTCTTGGTACTTGCACCATTGTTAGAGAACACCAATCTTTTGTTGAGCTCTAAACCCTGAAGTGCCTGGCTCCTCCCAGTTGTAATCATCAAAGTGATATCTGTTTCCACCTAAAACATTTTTGAGGTGGAGGCAGACCAGCATCTTGAGCACCAGCAGCACTTGTGGTAGCATCTTCAGCGGTTGCTTTCTTTTCCTTGAAGGCTTCTTCTCTGCAATCTTTCTTGTACTTGAGGATTGGTGGATCAGTTTGGACATTGTACAGCTCTTCCTTCAGCAAGAAGAAGTGAATGTTCCTCTTTACTTGGACTGTGGTGATGGAGGGATTGGGCAGGAGAGTTTCGACTGGTTCATCAATGAAGGACTTGAAGTTGTAAACCAGCTTGGCTCCAACTCTTCCTTGAAGGAAACCAATCTTACACAAATGGGCTTCATTAATCAGGTCAAACCTTGCCTTGTTCTCCTTGAATCTGTACCCCTTTGCCTTCAAGATCTTTGTTACAGCCCATCCATGGGTCAGCTTTGCATCCTTCTTTGTGGAACCCCAAATGCACTTTTTGTAGAACATCAAAGACCTTGCTAATTGAGAGGCAAGGCAAGGTATGTAAGCATATCCTTCATAGGGCTCCCCATTTTCATGAGTTGGCATCAACTGTTTCAGCCCCACACCAAGGAGCATCAGATCACCTTTGTGAACTCTTCCAACATCAATTTTGAAGTAGAAGCTGTGAGAGAGAATTTTGTGTACATATCTCAGCACTGGATTCCTTATCCAAGAGGACTTAGATGCTCCAGCTGTGTACTTTCCAGAAGCTATTGATCTCCATAGAGCCTGAGTATCTTCCTTTCTGAGATTGACCTGGTTGGAGAAAGGAACGTTTCTAGGTGCAGAAAACCCACATATCTCATTCAATTCCCTGAATGATACTGTATAGTCCTTTCCTTTCACAGTAAACTCCATGTGTCCAAGTCCATCCCCTTGAAGAATTCTTGAATCCCTTGGGTAGTACATAAAAGCTTCAAAAGAAGCCAAGAACTCTTGAGACTCCTCTTCATATGCGATCTCTCGCATATCCAAAAGTGATTCAATGCCCATGTTCCCAAGCAAAGTTTTGACATCTTCATAGATGCCGATCTTCTTCAGAAAGTCCACGTCAGGGAATCTCCCTTGCTGGATCTCTCTATCTGTTGAAACTTAGCCAGATAATCAGGTGTTTCTGGTTCAGTTTTCTTGATCCTCTTTGATCCCTCTTCAATGGTGCCTTGGGAACCACCAGCTGAGCTGCTTGAGCTACTCTCAGTCTGTTCATCATCAGATACCACAGCTAACTGTTTCCCTTTCTTCTTGGAACCAGAAGCAACCACCAATTCTTTCTCTTCATGCCTTGTTCTTTTTGGAGCTTGATCACCTTTCCCTTGCTTTGTGACTTTCTTGGTGACTTGGCTTTTTCCTTTTGGCTGTGAAGACCCTGAGACTAAACCCTTGTCCTTGGATGCAGTGCCCTTCTTCTTGGCTAGAGAGTTGGTTCTTTCAGTCATCTGCCAAGAAATTTCTCAAAAACAAGATTAGCAAAAGATCAAGGTTCACAAAATTCTCCAAAATTTTGAAAGAATTTGTTGCAAGAATCGATTTTAAAATCACATGAACAAGTTTCTCAAGCCAAGCATCAATCCAGTAAGTTCATAGCAATGCAAAAACAAGAGTGCAAAGCAAGGACTCAGCAAGAAACAAGTTCATTTCTTTACCAAAAAAATTGATTTTTCATGAATTAACTTGCAACAATTTTCAAAACTCAAGAACAATGAATCGCCAACAAAGTGCTCTGTTTTCCAGACTATCTAGCACCTAGAATTATAAAAATAATCCAAGTCTAAAACAACCTATCAAAATCGATTCCACACCTTGAAGTTCAAAAATCACCATTGAAGAACATGGAAAAAGATGAATTTTACAGAGTGAATACCTTGGGATTATAATGCAACGAGTTCGAAATGAAATCAGGATGATGTTAACAACTCAAAAAGGAGCTCAGATCACTTTGAATCAACGAATTTAGTGGAGAAACGAGAGAGTTATGATGAAAACAATGGAGAAAAATGAGAGAAATGGAGCAAACTCGTGGTTTTGGTGAGGAAGAGAGAGTGTGGGACAAGGTCAAGCCTTTGGACTGGTGGTCAATAGATCTATTTTGACCAGTCAAAGCTTTGACCTGTCATTTTCTCGTTGACCGGACTCCTTTCTTTCCTTGTGCGACCTGGAACCGCCGTGACCGAGCCGCATGACTAACTCGGTGTAGAATGGATTTTTGTGCGACTTGGTCCTTCTTCTTTCTGTCTCGCATGCCCAAGTCGCACCAAAACTTCTTTTGCACAGCTCAGTCCTTTCCTTGATGCTGCTACCTGGCTATTCTTGGAGCTTGCCCGCACACCCATGCCGGTGTTAATTGCGAACTCTCGTGCGGCCTGGTCTTTTGTGCGTCCAAGTCGCATGACCAGGTCGCACGATCGGCCACTTAGACATTTCCATGCTCCTCCTCAATATGTGGCCTGCTTATCCTCTGAACCCACTCGCTCGCCCAGGTCGGTGCATTTTGCGAACCTTCCTGCGACCTGGGCTTTCCTGCTTCAAACTGCATGACTAGACACCTCTGGATCCCTCTTTTTTTATGCGGCCTGGGCTCTTGGACACCAGCTAGCACGACCAAGCCGTTGTGAATTGCGAGTGTCAGTGCGGCTTGGTCTTTCCTTGATCCAGGCTGCATGACCAACTCGCATGATCTTGCACTTAGTCGTCTCGGCCTTGCTTCCCTTTGTGCGGCCTGATCTCTTCTGTTTAAACCGCATGCCCACCTCGCTTGATCTGGGACTTAGGCCGTTTTGGATCCTTCTTTTTTTTCATGCGGCCTGGGCTCTTGAGTATCACCTAGCATGACCAACTCGGAGTGAATTGCGGATGCTCATGCGGGTTAGTCTCCTCTTTGCTGAGCCGCACATCTACCTCGCAGGATTCTGCACTTAGACACTTCGGGTTCCTTCTCCTGGTGTGCACCTTGGTTCTTCTCGGTTCTTCTCGCACGCCCAGGCCGGTGTAAATTACGAGTCTTCATGCGGCCTGGGCTCCCCTTTGCTGAGCCGCACGTCCAGGTCGCAGGATTTTTCACTTAGTCACCTCGGCCTTTCTTCTCTTGTGTGCGGCCTGGTCCCTTGTGCATCAGCTCGCAGATCCAGCTCGCTGTGAATTGCAAATGCTGGTGCGCCTTGGTCTCACGAGCTTCCAGCTAGCAGACTCAACCTGCACGTTTTTGCACTTAGCCGTTTCTTGCTCAATTCTCTTGGTGCCAGGTGAATCCCCCGCAGACCCAACTCGGACTGAATTGCGAGCTTGCATGTGAGTTGGTCCATGGCTTGACTGAGCCGCACTCCCAGGTAGCACTCAGGCGTCCTCCAAGTTATCAGGCCTTAAACACTTCTCCCAGCCTTCTCACATTTTCCATTTCATTTTTCCCTGAGCCATGGCCTCCATAAATCACTTAGAACCTGAGACCAACTCACAAAACCCATCAAAAAATTCTAAAACATAAAAGAAAGAAAAGAAATCAAAAGAACTCTGTACAAGGATAAGCTTGGGGTGTCTCCCAAGAGCACTTTGTTTAAACTCTCTAAGTTTGACTTTGGAAACCTGTTTAACAGGCTGGTGGTGGATCAAGAAGGGGAACTGATATAGCTTCTTCCTTCCTTTGTGAGACCAGGTAGTGCTTGATCCTTTGGCCATTTACCACAAACTCTTGACAATTCTTGCCCTCTAACACAACAGCTCCATATGGCCTGACCTCAAGAACCTTAAAGGGACCAGACCATCTAGACTTAAGTTTTCCAGGAAACAACTTAAGCCTAGAGTTGAACAGCAACACCAGATCACCTTCCTTGAACTCCCTTTTTAGAATCTTTTGATCATGTAGAGTTTTAGTCTTCTCCTTATAGATCTTGGAGCTCTCAAAAGCCCCCAGCCTGATCTCTTCAAGTTCATGGAGTTGAATGACCCTTTTCTCTTGAGCTGTCTTGATATCAAAGTTCAGCAACTTCACAGCCCACAAAGCCTTGTACTCCAGCTCAACAGGAAGGTGGCAGCTCTTCCCATATAGCATATTGAAAGGTGATGTCCCAATTGGAGTTTTAAAGGCAGTTCTATAAGCCCACAATGCATCATCTAGCCTTTTGCTCCAATCTTTTCTGCTTGAGCTAACAGTCTTCTCAAGAATGGCCTTAATTTGTCTATTAGATACTTCAACCTGGCTACTAGTTTGAGGATGATAAGGAGTAGCTACCTTGTGTTTCACTCCATGCTTTCTCAGCAATCCTTCCAAAGTTTTGTTCACAAAATAAGATCCTCCATCAGAAATAACAACCCTGGGTACTCCAAATCTTGGGAAGATAATGTTCTTGAACAACTTCACTACTACCTTGTAATCATTGGTAGGGGAAGCAATAGCCTCAACCCACTTGGATACATAGTCCACATCAACTAGTATGTACTGATTCCCATAAGATGAAATGAAAGGTCCCATAAAGTCAACTCCCCAGCAATCAAAGATCTCAACCTCAAGTATTGGGTTTTGAGGCATCTCACTCCTCTTTGAATGTTCCCATGCCTCTGACAGGCATCACATGATGAAACAACTAGCTGAACATCTTTGAACGTTGTGGGCCACCAAAACCCACTCTGAAGAACCTTGGCTACAGTCTTGAATGCTCCCATGTGACCCCCAAAAGCTGAACCATGACACTCTTGCAACACAGGTTGCATCTCCTCATCAGCAAGACACCTTCTATACAGCTGATCTTTGTTCAGGACATGCAAGTAGGGCTCATCCCAATGGTTTCTTTGGACATCTCTGAAGAACTTCTTTTTGTGGTAAGCATCAAGTTCAGGTGGTTCCACTCCACAACCAAGAAGGTTCACAATATAAGCAAACCAGGGCATTCTCTTCTCTTGGATGCTATCCACTTCTTCAAACTCCAAATAAGAGTGGAGCACCATCAGTGATTCCTCAGGAAGACTGTCATTAAGAGGGACTTCAGAGTCTACTCTCAACCTAGAGAGATGGTCTGCAGCTCCATTCTCTATACCCTTTTTATCTTGTACTTCCATATCAAACTCCTGAAGTAGAAGGACCCATCTCATAGTCTAGGCTTAGCATCTTTCTTGGTCATCAGATACCTGAGGGCTGCATGATCAGTATATACAATGACTTTTGATCCCACCAGGTAGCTTCTGAATTTATCAAAAGCAAAGACTATTGCCAACATTTCCTTCTCAGTGGTAGCATACTTATCTTGGGCAGAGTCAAGGGTTCTACTAGCATAGTAGATGACATGAAGCTTCCTATCCTTCCTTTGGCCAAGTACAGCTCCAACTTCAAAATCAGATGCATCTGTCATAACCTCAAAAGGAAGGGACCAGTCTGGGGCTTGGACAATTGGTGCACTGACTAATGCATCCTTGATCATCTTGAAGGCCTCTTCACAGTCAGCATCAAAGATGAAATGAACTTCTTTACACAACAGCCTTGTCAAGGGTCTAGCTATTCTTGAGAGATATTTGATGAATCTTCTGTAGAACCCTGCATGCCCAAGGAAACTCCTTATCCCTTTGACTGAAGTGGGAGTTTGCAGATTCACCATCACTTCCACCTTTGCTTTGTCAATCTCTATGCACTTCTCAGATATCTTATGCCCAAGTACTTTTCCTTCCTGCACCATGAAGTGGCATTTCTCCCAATTCAACACCAAGTTATGCTGCTCACATCTCTCCAAGACCTGTGACAAATTAGAGAGACAATCCGAGAAGGAGGAGCCATAGACACTAAAATCATCCATGAACACCTCCACCTTCTCTTCAATTGTGTCAAAGAATATATGCATCATGCAACGTTGAAATGTGGCAGGGGCGTTACAAAGACCAAAAGGCATGCGCCTATATGCAAATGTGCCATAAGGGCATGTAAATGTTGTTTTCTCTTGATCTCGGAGATCTATGGGGATTTGAAAGAAACCCGAGTACCCATCAAGAAAACAAAAGAAGGGGTGGTTTGCAAGCCTCTCTAGCATCTGATCAATGAAAGGCAAAGGAAAATGATCCTTTCTAGAGGCTGCATTGAGCTTTCTATAGTCTATACACATTCTGTGTCCTGTTATAGTCCTAATAGCTATCAGCTCATCCTTCTCGTTTTTAACCACTGTGATCCCACCTTTCTTGGGCAGAACGTGTACAAGAGATACCCACCTTGAGTCAGAGATTGGGTAAATTATCCCCGGCTCAAGAAGCTTGAGTATCTCCTTCTTAACCACCTCCTTAAGGTTTGGGTTAAGACGTCGTTGATGCTCAATAGAGGACATAGATTGGTCCTCTAGGTGTATCCTGTGGGTGAAAATGTCAGGAGAGATCCCTCTAATATCAGCCAAAGAGTATCCTATGGCTCTCCTGAACTTTCTTATCTCACTAAGCAATGCACTCTCTTGATGCTCTAATAAGCTATCATTGATGATCACTGGATATGTGGAGTTTAAGCCCAAGAAAGCATACCTGGGCCCTGTTGGTAGAGGCTTGAGCTCAACAGGGGGTGCATCAGCCTCATTCCAATCCTTGTCCAAGCTGCATTGGCTGGTGTCTAATCCTTTGATAGGCAAGACCTCAGAGCCACTTTGTTCCAGTTCCAAAAACCTTGTCTCAGGACCAAGTTCTCTAGCATTGTCCAAATACAGCTTGTACCCCTCACTTTCTTCTGCTAAGAGCCCATTGTCTCCTTGTTCTTGGGTTAGAGTAGCTTGAAGAGGGTCCTCAGTGTTCAGTTCCTCAAGCAACTCATCAGCCAACTGATCCATTGTCTCCACATAGAAGCATTGACCTTCAATGGTGGGTTTCTTCATCATCTCATTCACATCAAACTTGAGCTTCTCAGACCTAAGTTGAAGCTCTATTATCCCACCTCTCACGTCAATAATAGCTCCTGCTGTGGCCAGGAACGGCCTGCCCAAGATAAGAGGATCAACTGGTTCCTCATCCATTTCCAGCACAACAAAATCAGTTGGAACCTCAAAACCACCTATCTTGACAGGTAGATCTTCCAACATACCAACAGGCAATCTAACTGATATATCTGCAAGGATAAGAGAGATCCTTGCTGGTTTGAAGACTCTAAAGCCCAGCTTCTTTGCTATGGAGAATGGCATCAAGCTGACTGATGCTCCTAAATCACAAAGACATCCAGAAAATAGCAGAGGTCCAATGGCACAAGGGAGTGTGAAACTCCCTGGATCAGTCAACTTTCTTGGAATTGACTTCTTCTGAATTATAGCACTGCATTCATGACTTAGTACCACCATGCCTTGAAGTTCTTGTTCAGAATGGCATCCTTCAAAAACTTACCCATCTTTGGCATCATTAGAAATGCATCAATGAGAGGCATTGTGAGTGGTGTCTCATTGAGTGCCTTTTCAAATACAGCTCTTGCCTTGTCTACAAGTTGCTTCTTAAATCTCCCTGGTAATGGGAGCTTGGGTTGGTATGGAGGTGGTGGCACATATATCTTTTCTGGTTCAGGTTCCTTTGCTACCTCATTACCCTTTTCTTTCCTTGATTTCTCAGCAGCTTGATCATCTTATAAGGCTGCCTCCCCCTCAGTTTGATCATTGTCCTCAATGATCACATTGTTGTTCTCAGTACCAGGTAACTCCTTTCCACTCCTCAGTGTAATGGCTTTAGCATATTCCTTGGGGTTGGGTTCAGGTTTTCCAGGTAGATGGCCTTGGTTCCTTGAGCTTGAAGCCTGGTTTTACTTCAATTCCTTGATTTCCTGCTGCATGGCTGCATTCTGGCTTGCAAATATCTGTTGACCCTGAAGCAGTTGTTGCAGAATCCCAACCATATCCGATCCCATCTGTGGCTGTTGCTGAACCGGTGGTGGCTGAAACTGTTGTTGAACTGGCGCTTGCTGTTGGAACTGTGGTGGACCAAACTCTGGTGGTGCCTTTTGCTGCTGCTGTGAATTGAAACCAGTACCCTGAAATGGTTGCTGTTGCTGACCAAAACCCTGATTCTGAGCAAACTGATTCTTGGGTTGGAAAGACCCTTGAAAGTTATTCTTGGGAACTTGGGAACAAAGTTCATTGGTGCTTGAGAATTGGGATAAACCTGGTCTTGTGGGTTAGCTACATTGGGATTCCTGTAAGAGAGGTTCTGATTGGCATTGCCATACTGATATCTCTGGAACCTCTGATTCCCAATGTAGTTAAGCTCCTCTTGAGTAAGACATTCTTCACTTATGTTCTCAAAGATTTGAGAAGGTTTCTCATACTTTCCTACAAAGTGCATTGGCTTTTGAGAGGTGAATTTCAGCTTGTCCAATTCACTCCTCAACTCCTTAACTTCTCTAGTGAGCCTCTGTTCAGAGCTGGAACCTTCTGATCTATTTGATCTGTCATAGTCTTCACCATAAGTGTCATTGCTCATTGCTAAGATCTCCACTAGCTCTAAAGAAGCATGAATCTCCTTTCCCAGAAATTTTCCATTGGATGCAGTATCCAGCTGGTTTCTAATCTTGGGAAGAGCTCCTCTATAAAGTGTGCTGAGAAGAGAAGCCTCACTAAACCCATGGTGTGGGCATTGGTTTGTGTAGCTCCTGAATCTCTCATATGCTTCACCAAAACTCTCATTGCTGTGCTGAGTGAAGCTAGAGATTTTGTTTCTCAATTTAGCAGTTCTGGAGGTGGAGAAGAACTTAGATAGAAAGGCTTGCTTGCATTGCTCCCAGGTTTGAATGGAGCCTCTTGAAAGAGTCTTCTCCCAATGGTGAGCTTTGTCACCAAGACTGAAGGGGAATAATCTGAGCTTGAAACTGTCCTCAGAAACTCCATTTATCTTTGTCAGGTCACACACTTTATCAAATTGATCCAAGTGTTCCAAGGGATCTTCCATTGCTAATCCATGGAACTTTGAGTTCTGTACCATATTCAACAAGGATGCCTTCACTTCAAAGTTGTTGTTTTGCACAGGTGGTGCCTGAATTCCAGCTCCATACTGATGAGCATTGGCCCTGTTATTCTCTCCAACATAGACCTGTGGCTGCTCATATCTCCTTTGCTGGTGATGGAACGGCTGATGTTGGTGGTGCACCTGTTGTCTTTGCTGTACATTGGCCTGATGCCTCTGCTGATGAGCTGGAGCTTGTCCCTGTTGTACATAAGCTTGCTGTTGATGCTCCTGTTCCTGATGAACAGTAACCTGATGTAACCCTTGACCAACTCCATTACCAGCTGCATTACCAGCTCCATTACCAGCTCCATTACCCTGAGCCTGTTGCTCCTGAACCGGTTGTTCTATGTCAACCACGTGCTCTCTTTGATCTTCCATATCAGTCTGATCAATCTGTCTTCCACGCCTATCCCTTCTCCTCCTTGGTACCAAAAGATTAATGTTGTCGTTGAGAGGGAAAGGTGGACCGCAACTTCTTGATCTGGACCTGCTGTTCATGCACCTGAAATCGCAAACAGAACTTGAAAGTAATCAGTAAAAACAAAAAATAAGTACTTGATCTCAAGAACAGATCAAAGCTTAAGGCTAAACCACAATTTGGCAACGGCGCCAATTGATAGACAAGACTTTTTAGGTCTCAGGGCTATCAATCCCTTGTCAAAGTAGCATAAAAGAGGTTGTCAATCCAAGAATGTGGTGATAGACACTAAGCTATGTGATCAGTTTCTCAATTCAAGTAAACAAGTGATGTTTTGATTGATTAATGACAGCTAAAAACTTAAACAGGATTAATGACTAAAGAAGTGATCAAACAAGAACTAAGCAATGACAAGTGATGAGAATATGAAATGATGGAGGCATGAGATTCTAGACATGATAGTTGGATAGGGTGCTTTGGTGCTAAACTAGGAATGCTAATGACAATGATGAGACATGATTCAAATGATTAAGAACTCTAATCTAGATTAATCCTCTCATGAAGGTATTAATCCCTACACTACTCCATTTTCAAACCAAATCATCATTTGTGAAATATGAATCAGTATGCATTAATAAACAGTTCTAAATGATCATTCAAGCAAATAACAATACATCATCATGCAGCAAATGCTTTAACCTCTAATACAGCTCTTTCAGGAATTTCATCAAACACTTTTGGTGCATGAAATTTCCAGAATCTAGATCTCAAGTGATATGCAAGGATCTAGCCTAGAGAACAGCTGTTTAGAGAGATGAATCAATGAATCTAGCCCTAAGCACTCCTAATCTAACACTTTAGCATCCTAACCTAAACATCTAGAACCTCATCAAGGTGACTACTCACTAATCATACTAATCTCTCTTAAACCTTTGCAAGTTGAGAAGATTGGCATGATTAATGGTGAGAAAGGGAGATGGAGAATATGGATAATAAAGGATTTGCAGCTTTTAACACAAAGATCTCTCAAACTTTCTTGATTAAACCCTTAAAAATCGATATTTCTCTTCTTAAGTGGAGTCTTTTCACAAAAGAGGCAAGAGACAAAAGGAATAAAGCTTTTGTTTTGGGAAAAAAACCCTAAAAACTATTTATATGTCTCTAAAAACGAACCGGGTCAGCCCGGAACAAACCGGGTCCTGACCCGGCTTTAATGGATAAAGTGACGAATGTGCGAGTTGGTCAAGAGTCTCCCAGGTCGCATGCCCTAGTCGCAGAGGTGAAGAAACAGTCTTGTGAGACTTAAATCCCTTAGTCTTAGGCGCACGCCCATCTAGATGTGTTTTGCGAGTATTTGTGCGGCTCAATCCTCTTCTTCTTCAACTCGCATGACCAAGGCGAAATCTGGGGAAGGTATGTGTGCGACTTGGTCATCCCTTAGTCCCAGGCCGCATGCCCAAGTCGCACAACCAGAGGAAGAAGTTTGGACGAGGTAAAACTCTTGTAAACTAAGCCGCATTACCTTCTCAGTGTGATTTGCGAATCCGTCTGCGGCCTAGTCTCCATTACTCCTTAACTCGCACGACCATGTAGCAGGGGCCTTCAAAGATGTGTGCGGATTGGTCTCCATTACTCCCAGGTCGCAGGCTCAAGTCGGTGTAGATTGCGAGTCTTCGTGCGGTTTAGTTCCAAGCGCGGCCAACTCGCATGCCTAAGTCGCACGGTTGTGGACTTAGTATTTTTCTTGCTCGGAAGCCTCAGACCTTATCCAGTGATAGCTTACTCGCACTTCTCAACTCGCAGCTCAACCTCCAGGCATTCATCTTCAGGCGTTGCGAGTTAACCAAGTCGCAAGACTTTCTCGCAGCACTCAGGTCTCCTCGGACCACTTCACATTCAGGGAAGAGTAACTTCCAGGATACTGGTCCGAATGGTGTGATTCCAGTTTCAGTGGATAGAAGACCCAGATATGGTCAAATTTGGTGAAGGAACCTTCGATGCTTGGGAAGTGGAAGATTTCCTGGAGGGCTCATCTTCGCAGTGCATTGACATGGTCAGAAAGAGGCTTCTAGACAAGCGTCCATTCCGGAAACGTTATCTTCTTTCTCATAGCTCCGAATTGAATGATCTCAGACGTTCTGGAAAGAGGACTCAAATATCTCGGATCCTGATGAAGGCCCTGTAAACTGAATTGGTCTGGAAGTGCATCGTCCTTAGCATTCTTCGGGGCTCATCGGGTCGGTCCGAAAGGGCAGCGAGACAGGCGTGCCTTCCGACGAGCTTAACTTTCTGCTCACGCTTCCAAATCCTATCATTCCACCTGCTCTGGAACCAGGATCTAATCTTCTCCAACTTTGATGAAGCACCCGACAACTGAATCGTACCGGAAGGTTCCCCCGACAGGCGTGCATTCAGGAGTATCGGATTGCTCCGGAATGGATGCGAGAGAGGTCTGTCTTCCGGTGACCGTATCTTTCAGCTCAGTGCTCCAAATGCCCTGATTCAACCAGTCCTGGGTTCTTGACTCAAGTATCTCCAACTTTACTGAAGGCCCTGTAAGCTGAATCGGCCGGCAAGATCTTCCGGTGACGCGATTTCGGAAATGTATCTGCACCCGGGATTTTTGGCCGAGAGACTTGACCGCTGGTACGTGTTTTTGGCCGAGAGGTCTACCCGCGGGAAGGATTTTGGCCGAGAATCTTCGGCCATCAGTACAGCATTTTGCCGAGAAACCCAAAATTGCTCTTTTTCACCATTTTTGATCATTTCAACCCCATTTCTTCATGTGAATCACATCCTCCACTCCAAATAGGCTCCAAAAGCACCTGTTTAACACTCGAAACCATGCAAAACTCTCTTGGACCTAATACAATAAGTCATAAAACAATCCTAAAGAACTAAAATGCATGAGATAAAACATGATTTGGACTAAAATATGTACACTAAAAGATGTAATTTATGAATATATCAGGGCACTAGACCGAGGGCTTTGAGCTCATGCTAACACGTAAATTTTCGTGGCCCTCAAGTATTTTCCATTGACCGTGCAAACCTTCTTCTTTGACTTAAGTGTCCCAAGTGTTCTTGTTTTTGTTCTTTCTCATTACCAGGCACCTCGACATGCTCCACCACAAGGGTATCATACCGAGGGCACTTGTTTCAACACAGAAAACTTGGTGCCTGGGGATTTTGGTAACTTGGCCTCGGTGTAAACAGGTCGCGGCCTCAAAATGAGGTTTTTAACCGTTTCTTGTGAAATATTGACCCTCGGTATAATTATACCGAGGTGTTTACACTGTGGGCTTCCCCCACACTTAGTCATTTCACGATCTCACTTTCACTACACGACCATGATGTAAATAAGGCGAGGAGCTTAGCCGAGGTTCTCAGGCTTTTACTCGGTAAAGGTGACCGTGGCATAATTATGCCGAGGGTCGATACCGAGGCTATAAAGGCACCTGTCCTAAAACATCAGGCCGTGTATTCACAAGCTTTCTTGCTTTTCTTTTCTTTCAAGACTTGCTGTCTAAAACCTGAAACACTTAACAAACCCTTCAAAAAGCTTCAAGTAAAAAGAAAAAGAAAGTTAAAATGAAATATTTACAAGGATGAGTTTGGGGTGTCTCCCAAGAGCACTTTGTTTAACGTCTCAAAGTTTGACTTTACTTACCTTTTCAGGCAGTTTCGGGTTCAAGAAGAGGAACTGAGGTAGCTCCCTCTCTTGTTTCTGATGCCAAGTAGTGCTTTACCCTCTGACCTTTCACAACAAAGCCTTGTCCATCCTTTCCTTTTGATACAACAGCTCCGTATGGTCTCACTTCAAGGACTGTAAACGGACAGGACCACCTAGACCTTAGCTTTCCAGGGAATAGTTTAAGTCTTGAGTTGAACAACAGAACTTGGTCCCCTTCTTTGAACTCTTTCTTGTGTATCTTTTTTGTCATGGAGTGCCTTGGTTCTTTCTTTGTAGATTTTAGAGCTTTCAAAAGCGTCTAAACGAATTTCCTCAAGCTCATGAAGCTGTAGAACCCTCTTCTCCTAAGCCGTCTTGATATCAAAGTTCAAGAGTTTTACTGCCCACAAGGCTTTGTATTCCAACTCAACCGGTAAATGGCAACTTTTCCCATAGAGAAAGTTAATTGGTGAGGTTCCAATGGGGGTTTTGTACGCGGTCCTGGAAGCCCACAAAGCATCATCGAGCTTTTTGCTCCAATATTTCCTAGATGAGCTCACGGTTCTCTCCAAAATAACATTGATCTGGCGGTTTGAGACCTCCACCTGACCGCTTTTTTGAGGATGGTAAGGGCTAGCCACCTTGTGTTTCACTCCGTGCTTTTTCAAAAGACTCTCAAGAGTCTTATTAATGAAATGGCTACATCCATCACTGATAACCACCCTTGAAACTCCAAACCTTGGAAAAATGGTGCTCTTAAAGAGTTTTACCACAACTTTCGAATCATTAGTTGGAGATGCAACCGCTTTTACCCACTTGCTCACATAGTCCACAGCTACAAGTATATACTGATTTCCATATGAGCTTACAAAGGGACCCATGAAATTAGTCCCCAAACAGTCGAAGACCTATACTTCAAGAATCGGGTTCTGAGGCATTTCATTCCTCTTGGATATGTTACCGTGCCTTTGACAAGCTTCACACCTTGAAACAACACTCTGAGCGTCTCTAAACAAAGCCGGCCACCAAAAACCACTTTGTAAAACCTTGGCTACTGTCTTGAAAGCACCTAAGTGGCCACCGTACGCTGAGCTGTGGCATTCTTGTAGCACCGGGTAAATTTGTTCCTCAACCAAGCATCGTCTATAGAGATGGTCCTTGTTAAGCACATATAAATACGGCTCATCCCAATGATACCTCATCACATCTCTAAAGAATTTCTTCCTCTGATAAGGATCTAACTCTGGTGGCTCTAAACCGCATGACAAGTAGTTCACAAGATCCGCAAACCATGGGAGGCTCCTTTCCCTGATCATGTTGGCCTCCTCCACTTCTAAATAAGACTTGACTAGCATGAGATGTTCCTCGGGCAAGGCATCGTCTATATGTACATGTTCTTCAATTCTCAGCCTTGAGAGATGGTTGGCAGCTCCATTCTCAATACACTTCTTATCAAGCACCTCCATATCAAACTCTTGAAGCAACAAAACCCATCTAAGAAGCCTCGGTTTTGCATCTCTCTTGGTCATGAGGTATCTCAAAGCCGCGTGATCCGTATAAACTATGACCTTTGATCCCACGAGATAGCTCCTGAATTTATCAAACGCAAACACAATGGCCAGCATTTCTTTCTCGGTGGTAGCGTACTTTTCTTGAGCTTAGTCCAATATGCGCCTTGCGTAATAGATCACATGGAGCTTCTTATCTTTCTTTTGCCCCAAGACAGCTCCCACGGCATAGTCCGATGCATCTGTCATCACTTCGAAGGGTAATGACCAATCAGGGGCCTGGACAATCGGTGCACTGATCAATGCCTCCTTGATCCTCTTGAAAGCTTCCTCACATTCATTATCAAAGATAAACTCAACCTCTTTGCACAATAGCCTTGTCAAAGGTCAAGCTATTTTAGAGAAATCTTTGATGAATCTTCTGTAAAACCCTGCGTGACCAAGGAAGCTTCTTATTCCTTTCACCGAGTTCGGAGCTTGTAGGTTCACCATAACCTCGATCTTGGCTTTTTCCACCTCTATGCCTTTCTCTGATACCTTGTGACCCAAGACAATCCCTTCTTGAACCATGAAATGGCATTTCTCGCAGTTCAAGACGAGCCTGTGCTCCTCACATCACTTTAAAACCTGAGACAAGTTAGAAAGACAATCAGAGAAAGAGGAGCCGTAGACAGAAAAGTTGTCCATGAACACCTCCACTTTCTCTTCAATGAGGTCAGAGAAGATATGCATCATACACCTTTGAAAAGTAGCCGATGCATTGCAAAGACCAAAAGGCATTCTTCTATAAGCATAAGTGCCATAAGGGCATGTAAATGTGGTTTTCTCTTGATCTCGAGGATCTATGGGGATTTGAAAGAAACCCGAGTACCCATCAAGAAAACAAAAATAAAGATGATTAGCAAGCCTCTCAAGCATTTGATCAATGAATGGCAAAGGGAAATGATCTTTCCTAGAAGCAGAATTCAGTTTTCTATAGTCTATGCACATGCGATAACCGGTTATGGTTCTTTGGGCTATAAGCTCATCCTTTCCGTTTTTAACCACCGTGATCCCACCTTTCTTGGGCACAACGTGAACAGGAGATACCCACCTTGAGTCAGAGATTGGGTATATTATCCCTGCCTCAAGGAGTTTGAGTATCTCCTTGTTAACCACCTCCTTGAGGTTCGGGTTAAGACGTCGTTGATGCTCAATAGAAGACATAGCTTGGTCTTCTAGGTGTATCCTGTGGGTGCATATGTCAGGAGAGATCCCTCTAATAACGGCCAAAGAATACCCTATGGCTCTCCTGAACTTTCTAAGCACGCTAAGCAATGCACGCTCTTCATGCTCAACAAGTTATCTTGATGATCACGGGATATGAAGAGTTTAAGCCTAAGAAAGCGTACCTCAGCCCTGTTGGTAGAGGCTTGACCTCAACAGGGGGTGCATCAGCCTCATTCCAATCAGCTTCGAAGCTGTATTGCCACGGAACAGCCTCCTCGGCCTATTCTTTCTCGCGCGGTTTACCCATGACCTCGTCATAAGATGTCGTGGCCATGATATCCCGAGGTGTCTCCCCAACAAAGCCTTGTCTAAAATGTCGAGGCCACTCTTCCTGAGCTCCGAAAACCTCGTCTCAGCTCCAAGTTCCTTCGGTTGGTCCAGAAGACTCTTGTACACCTCGCTTTCCTCGTTCAAGTACCCGTGCTCGCTTTGTTCTCGAGTTAAAACCACTTGTAACGGGTTTTCGGCGTTTAACTCCTCTAGGAGCTCATCAGCTACCTCCTCCATGGTTTCCACATAGAAAACCTGTCCTCCAATGGTCGGTTTCTTCATCATTTCCTTCACGTCGAATTTCATAGTCTCGGAACCGATGTGCAGCTCGATCATGCCTCCTCTCACGTCGATGATCGCCCCTGCTGTGGCTAAGAACGGTCTTCCCAAGATTATAGGGTCAACAGGCTCCTCATCCATCTCAAGAACTATGAAATCAGTGGGGATCTCTATATCACCGATTCTCAAAGGCAGATCTACAAGCAAACCCACCGGTAATCTCACTGATCTATCAGCTAATACAAGGGAGATCTTGGCCGGCTTATAGCTTTTAAACCCCAATCTCTTGGCCACTGTTGATAGATAAGACTTTTTAGGGTCTCAGGGCTATCAATCCCCTTGTCAAAGTAGCACAAAGAGGTTAATCAATCCAAGAATGTGGTGATAGACACTAAGCTATATGATCAAGTTCTTAATTCAAGCAAACAAGATTGGGTTTTGGTTAACTAATGACAACTAACAAACTTAAACAGGTTTAAAGACTAATGACAATGACTAATCAAGAACTAAGCAATGACAAAGGATGTGAATATGATATGATGGAGGCATGAGATTCTAGACATGATAGTTGGTTAGGGTGCTTTGGTGTTAAACTAGAAATGCTGATGACAATGATGAGACATGATTCAAGTGATTAAGAACTCTAATCTAGGTTAATCCTCTCATGAAGGTATTAACCCCTATACTAATCCATTTTCAAACCAAATTCCCATTTGTGAAATATGAATCAATATGCATTAATAAACAGTTCTGAATGATCATTCAAGCATTTAACAAATCATTCTCATGATGAAAAAATTACTTAAACCTCTAACACAACTCTTTCAGGAATTTCATCAAACACTTTTGGTGCATGAAATTCCCAGAATCTAGATCTCAAGTGATTATCAAGGATCTAGCATAGAGAACAGTTGTTTAGAGAAATGAATCAATGAATCTAGCCCTAAGCACTCCTAATCTAAAACTTTAGCACCCTAACCTACACATCTAGAACCTCATTAAGGTGACTACTCACTAATCATACTAATCTCTCTTAAACCTTTGCAAGTTGAGAAGATTAGCATGATTAATGATGAGAAATGGAGATGGAGATGATAGATTCAAAAGAAAACAGCTTTAAACACCCAGATCTCTTTTAAATTCTCTTTATTAAACACTCAAATATAGATATTTCTCTTCTTAATGGAGTCTTTTCACAAAAGAGGCAAGAGACAGAGGGAATAAAACTTAGTTCTCTCCCAAAAAACCCTAAAAAGTATTTATACTTCCTTAAAAACGAACCGGGTCAGCCCGGAACAAACCGGGTCCTGACCCGGTTTTAATGGATAAAGTGGGAATTACTGCGGGTCGGTCCAGTATGTCCCAGGTCGCACACCTAAGTCGCAGTAGATGAAGACTTGTCTTGTGAAGCATGAATCGCCTTGTCTTAGCCGCACGCCTAAGTAGGAGTGTTTTGCGAGTGTTGCTGCGGCTTGGTCTCCTTCCTCTCCAACTCGCAGGGCTAAGGCGGTTTCTGGGGAATGTAAAAACTGTGCGGGTTGGTCTCTATTGCACCTAGGTCGCAGGCTCAAGTCGGAGTGATTTGCGAGTGATCGTGCGGCATAGTTCCAGGCGCGGCTAACTCGCATGCCTAAGTCTCACGATTGTGGACTTAGCATTTCTCTTGCTCTTGAGCTTCAGACCTCTTCCAGTGATAGTTTACCCGCACATATCAACTCGCAGCATCAGCATTCAGGCGTTCATCTTCAGGCCTGCGGGTTAACCAAGTCGCAAGACCATCTCGCAGCATCCAGAGCAGCTTAGACCACTTCGCATTCCGGAGAGTGTAACTCCTATGAGACTTGTCCGAATTGAATGATTTCAGTTTCAGAAGACAGAGGACTCATTTATCTCCAACTTTGGTGAAGGAAGCTTCGGTTCTTGGGAAGTGTAAGGCTTCCTGGAGGGCACATCTTTGCAGTGCATGTACACGACCAGAGAGAGGCGTCTAGACATGTGTCCATTCCGAAGACCGTATCTTTCTGCTCATAGATCCGAATTTAATGCTCTTGGACGTTATGGAAAGAAGACTCAAATGGCTCTGGTTCTCATGAAGGACCCGGAAACTAAATCGGCCTGGAAGTGCACCGTCCTTCGCATCCTTTAGGACTGATCTGCTCGGTCCGGAATACCTGCGAGACTGGGGTTCCTTCCGACAAGCTTATCTCTCTGCTCACGCGTCCGAATTCCACGATTCTACTTGCTAAGAGACCGTGATGCAATGCTCTCCAACTTCTATGAAGCACCCGCCGTCTGAATGGGACCGGAAGGCTCCCCGGACAGGCGATTTCTGAGACACGTTCACACCCGGAGATTTTGGCCGATACACTTCATTCGCGGTACATGAAAATGGCCGGTAAAGCTTCCCGCGGTACATGGAAATGGGCGGTAAAACCTTCCTGGCCAGCGAGAATGGCCGATAACCTCCCAGGACCCAATTTTTCCACTTTTTCAAGCTTTGCTCACCATTCCACCTCCTGGATTCATCTTTTCAGCTCCATATTCACCTGATAGACACTCAAAACATGCAATAGACTCATTGGGACCTAATGCATCTCCTAAGTTCTAAAACAAACCCTAAGGACCTAAAATGCATGAAATAAAACATGATTTGGAATGATTTATGCAACCTAAATGATGCAAATTATGAACATATCAACTCCCCCACACTTGTCCTTTGCTTGTCCTCAAGCAAAAAGAGCAAATGAGAGAAAGAGGTTGTATGCAATGAGAGTTCACATTTTCTTTTTGAGAGAAGTGATCACAATGAGAACTCAAGTTCATGCTCAATTATGAAATGCAAAGTCATACTCAGATATATATCAACTCAGCAAGGAATCTCCACAAGTTCATCTCTCTCTCAACTCTTTCACATTCATTAAGCTTTTATCAGGTGGATCTCATGATGCAAGGTTTAAACAAGCTGGCTTGGCTAGGGAGAGGCTATGAGATTAAAATGATCTCATCAGTGTTCAAGTGGGTTAAATGCAGCAAAGGGATCTCTCTATGAATGATCAAACTTTGGCAGAATGCTAAAGGTAAAAAGCAACCTATGCATACAAGGGCAAAGACTCATCACACCCCACCCTCTACTCAAAGCTTCCTCACTTGCTCAAAAATCCTCACTTTTCACTCTCATTTTCCTCTCACTAGGGGATTTACTTTTCACTTTTCCTCTCAAGTCTTGGAACTCAAACTTTACACAGCTCTTTTTTTTCTTTTACAACTTCTAGCCTCTTCTTTCTTTCTTAACAAAACATTTGAGCCTTTGGCTTCTTTTCTTCCTTTTTTTTTTTTTTTTTTTACTTAGAGGCTAGACTATTTCTTTTCAACAAACCAGAGCTCACTTTCTCAAAACACCAAGACTGATTTCTTTTTCTTTCATTCCCCTAGCTATTTTCACTCTCTCTTTTCCACTCATCTCACCTTTTTCCACTCACCAAAAGGTCTTTTCCCCCACACTTATTCCTTGCCAAAACTCTCAGTTCCTTGATGTTGGAACACAGCACTCAATGAGACCTGCCCTTGTCGCTCTAAACCTAACACTTTCTGCTAAGTTTGATCCAAGGTGGCCTTTCAATTCACACACAAACATTGGCTTGAAAGAAGGAAGGGTTCAAGGTATGGGAACTGATCCACGATGTGGATTCAGCTACTTGAGCTAAGGAAAAGAGTGGTAAAAACAGTGGTTCTAGCTCAAGTATGTATATTGGTATCCACAAGCTTTTTTCAAACAATGCATCACAAGATATTTTCAAGTCAAGTTCAAGGTTCCCACTTAATTAGAGTTGAGTTCAATTCAAACTTGCTTCTCAGATTCAAATCATTTCAGACTTTGCAAGCACAGAAAAAGATTCACAAGCATATTCAATTCAAGTTCTCAAAGTGATGTACTCTCTAGAAAACCTATCATTACTCCTTGCAAGATGCAACCTACATGCAAATGCAATCTAGACTCAATCTAAAAATGAGAATGCAACTACATGATCAATTTTTGTGTAAAATTTTCAGATTTTTCCATTTTTTTGGTTTTTGTATGCACTTAGATGAATATGCAACTAGAATGTGACTCAAGACTCAAAGTGTAAAATAAGAAAATAGAAAACATGATTAGTAAAGGATAAAACTCCTCCCCCACACTTAGATAACACAGTCCCTTGTGTTATAAAAGTATGAGAAAGAAGTGAAACCAAAGCAAACAGGCAAAATGCAAAAGAAAAAGAAAATCTACATGCTATTTACAAGGTTTTTTACCTAGTGGCTGTTGAAATCAGACCCCAATGAGTAGGAGGGGTTCGATGTGTGGCCTGACGGTGTTTCCCAAGAATGGTGGCTGGCCTCATCAGTCCCGTCGTCAAGATCTACCCAAGTGGTTCCATATGTGACCAAGGCTGTGCAGTTCATGGAACTATCCCCAACTTCCTCTCTGTTCCTTGGTGAAACCGGTGCTGGAGCCCCACCTTTGCAAGGGTTTTCAAGCTTCTTGATCCTCTTCTTCATCTCCTTGATGCATTTGGCCATCTTGTGGATGGTTTTGTCTTGGTACTTGCACCATTGTTGGAGAATACCAATCTTTTGTTGAGCTCTGAACCCTGAAGTGCCTGGTTCCTCCCAGTTGTAATCATCAAAGTGATATCTGTTTCCACCAAAACGTTTTTGAGGTGGAGGCAGATCAGCATCTTGAGCACCAGCTGCACTTGTGGGAGCATCTTCAGCGGTTGCTTTCTTTCCCTTGGAGGCTTCTTCTCTGCAAGCTTGCCTGTATGTGAGGATTGGTGGATCAGTTTGGACATTGTACAGCTCTTCCTTCAGCAAGAAGAAGTGAATGTTCCTTTTAACTTGGACTGTTGTGATGGAGGGATTGGGTAGGAGAACTTGGGCTGGCTCACTGATGAGTGTCTTGAAGTTGTAGACTACCTTGGTACCCACTCTTCCTTGGAGAAAGCCAATCCTACACAAATGTGCTTCATTAATCAGATCAAACTTTGCCTTGTTCTCCTTGAATCTATACCCCATGGCTTTCAAGATCTTTGTTACCACCCATCCATGGGTCAGCTTTGCATCTTGCTTAGTAGAACCCCACATGCACTTTTTGTAGAACATCAAAGACCTTGCTAATTGAGATGCAAGGCAAAGTGGGTATTCATACCCTTCATAGGGTTCCCCATCTTCATGTGTTGGCATCAGCGGTCTCAGCCCTACACCAAGAAGCATCAGATCTCCCTTGTGAACTCTTCCAACATCAATCTTGAAGTAAAAGCTGTGAGAGAGAATCTTGTGTACATATCTCAGAACTGGGTTCCTTATCCAAGAGGCCTTTGCTGTTCCAGCTGTGTACTTCCCAGAAGCAATTGATCTCCATAGAAGTTGGATCTCATCTTTTCTGAGATTGACCTGGTTGGAGAGAAGTTCATTTCTAGGTGCTGAAAACCCAAAGATCTTATTCAATTCTCTGAATGACACTGAATACTCCTTCCCTTTCACAGTAAACTCCACATGTCCAAGTCCATCTCCTTGAATGATTCTTGAATCCCTTGGGTAGTAAATGAAAGCTTCAAAGGAGGCCAAGAACTCTTGGGACTCTTGCTCATAAGCGATTTCTCTCATCTCCAAAAGTGACTCAACACCCATGTTCCCAAGCAAAGTCTTGACATCTTCATAGAGGCCAATCTTCTTCAGAAAGTCCAAATCAGGGAATCTCCCTTGCTGGATCTCTATCTGCTGAAACTTAGCCAGATAATCAAGTGTTTCTGGTTCAGTTTTCTTGAACTTCTTTGATCCCTCTTCAATGGTGCCTTGGGAACCACCAGCTGAGCTGCTGGAGTCACTTTCAGTCTGTTCACTCTCAGATACCACAGCCAACTGTTTCCCATTTTTCTTGGAACCAGAAGCAACCACCAAAGCTCTTCCTTCAGGCCTTGTCCTTTTTGGCGCTGGATCACACTTTCCTTGCTTTGTGGTATTCTTTGCACCTTGACCTTTGTCTCTTGGCTTTGAAGTTCCTGAGACCAAACCTTTGCCTTTTGATGCAGGGCCCTTCTTCTTGGCCAAAGAGTTGGTTCTTTCAGTCATCTGCCAAGAGATTCTCAAAAAATATTGTTAGTACAAGGATAAACCTCACAAAAGTCTCAAAATTTTGAAAAAAAAATTGTTGCAACAATTTTCAAAATTCAAGAACAGGTAATTACCAACAAAGTGCTCTGTTTTCCAAGACTATCTATCACCCTAGCATTTATAAAAATAATCCCAAGGTCTAAAACAACCTATCAAAATCGATTCCACACCTTAAAGTTCAAAAATCACCATTGAAGAACATGGAAAGAGGTGAATTTTAACAGGATGAAATACCTTGGGATTAAGATGCAACGAGTTCAAAATGCAATCAGGATGATGTTAACAACTCAAAAACGAGCTCAGAGCACTTTGAATCAACAATTTTGGTGGAGAAATGAGAGAGATATGGTGAAAACAATGGAGAGAAATGAGAGAGAGAGTTGCAAACTCGGGTTTGAAGTGAGGAAGAGAGAGTGTGGGGTAGGGTCAAGCCTTTGGACTGGTGGTCAATAGATCTATTTTGACCAGTCAAGGTTTTGACCCATCCTTTTCTCATTGACCGGCCTCCTTTCTCTCTTTTGTGCGTCCGGGAACTGTCGGGATCGAGCCGTGTGACCGCCTCGGTGTAGAACCGGAAATAATTTTGTGCGACCTGGTCATCCTCTGTCTAACCCGCACAACCATCCCGCAGCATTTGGTACTTAGGCATTGTAGCCGTTCCTCTTTTTGCTGCGACTTGGTTTCCTATGCTTCTAGGTCGCACGCCCAAGCCGCAGGGTTTTGTCACTTAGGCTCCTTAGCCGTTATCTTCATGCTGCGACCTAACCTTCCTCTTTCCAGGTCGCACGACCATCTCGGAGTGAATTGCGAATGATCGTGCGACTTAGTCTCCCAGGGTTTTAAGCCGCAGCACCAGGTCGCACAGGTTTGGACTTAGGCGTTTTGGACTCCTCCTGTTTAGTGCGGCCTGGCTTTCCTCTTTCCAGGTCGCACGACCATCTCGGAGTGAATTGCGAATCTTGCTGCGGCCTGGCTCCCTTTCTTCTGACCCGCACTCCTATCCCGCAGTAAATGGGACTTAAACATTTCGGGCTTCCCCAGGTTTTGTGCGGCCAGGGTTCTTTCACACCAGGTAGCACGCCCAGGCCGGAGTAAATTCCGAGTCTTGCTGCGGCCTGGGCTCTTCTCTTCTGACCTGCACTCCTAGGCCGCAGTAACTGGGACTTAAACGTTTTTCTGGCCTTAAACACTTCTCTCAGCTCTCTCACATGCTTCTTTCCATTCATCACTGAGCTATGTCCTCCAAAGATCACCTAGTACCTGAGACCAACTCACAAAACCCATCAAAAAGTTCTAAAACATAAAAGAAAAGAGAAGAAATCAGAAGAACTATGTACAAAGATAAGCTTGGGGTGTCTCCCAAGAGCACTTTGTTTAAAGTCTCTAAGTTTGACTTTGAGAACCTGGTTAACAGGCTGGTGGATCAAGAAGAGGAACTGTTGTAGCTTCCTCTTTCCCTTGTGAAACTAAGTAATGCTTGATTCTCTGTCCATTCACCACAAATTCCTGACCATTCTTTCCTTCCAAGACAATGGCACCATAAGGCCTCACTTCAAGAACTTTGAAAGGTCCAGACCACCTAGACTTAAGCTTTCCTGGAAACAACTTAAGTCTGGAGTTGAAAAGCAAGACCAAATCACCACACTTGAACTCTCTCTTTAAAATCTTTTGGTCATGCAGGACTTTGGTCTTCTCCTTATAGATCTTTGAGCTTTCAAAAGCCTCAAGCCTAATCTCCTCAAGTTCATGGAGTTGCATGATCCTTTTCTCTTGAGCTGTCTTGATATCAAAGTTTAGAAACTTCACAGCCCACATAGCTTTGTACTCCAACTCAACAGGAAGGTGGCAGCTCTTCCCATATAGCAGACTGAATGGTGATGTTCCAATTGGAGTTTTAAAGGCAGTCCTGTAAGCCCATAATGCATCATCTAGCCTTTTGCTCCAATCTCTTCTGCTTGAGCTAACAGTCCTCTCCAGAATGGCCTTGATCTGTCTATTGGATACTTCAACCTGGCCACTAGTTTGAGGATGATATGGAGTAGCTATCTTGTGTTTAACTCCATGCTTTCTCAATAAACCTTCTAGAGTCTTGTTCAAAAAATGGGATCCTCCATCAGAAATGACAACCCTTGGAACTCCAAACCTTGGGAAGATGATGCTCTTAAACAGCTTCACTACAACCTTGGAATCATTGGTAGGGGAAGCAATGGCCTCAACCCATTTGGACACATAGTCCACAGCAACAAGTATGTATTGATTTCCAAAGGATGAAATGAAAGGTCCCATAAAGTCAATCCCCCAACAATCAAAGATCTCCACTTCTAGAATGGGGTTTTGAGGCATCTCACTTCTCTTAGATATGTTCCCATGCCTCTGACAGGCATCACATGCTGAAACCACCAACTGGGCATCTTTGAACATTGTAGGCCACCAAAACCCACTTTGAAGAACTTTGCCACAGTTTTGAATGCCCCCATGTGACCTCCAAAAGCAGAACCATGACATTCCTGCAACACAGGTTGCATCTCCTCTTCAGTAAGACACCTTCTGTATAGCTGATCTTTGTTCAGAACATAGAGGTAGGGCTCATCCCAATAGTATCTCTGGACATCTCTGAAGAATTTTTTCCTCTTGTAGGCATCTAATTCAGGAGGCTCCACCCCACATGCAAGATAGTTCACTATGTCTGCAAACCAAGGCATCCTCCTTTCTTGAATGCTATCTACTTCCTCAAAATCCAAGTATGAATGGAGCACCATCAGAGACTCTTCAGGCAAAGCATCATCTATGGGAACTTTTTCTTCAATCCTCAGCCTTGAGAGATGGTCTGCAGCCCCATTCTCAATGCCCTTCTTATCAAGCACCTCCATATCAAACTCCTGGAGCAATAAAACCCATCTCAACAGCCTTGGCTTGGCATCTTTCTTGGTCATCAAGTACCTGAGGGCTGCATGATCAGTATACACAATGACCTTTGATCCCACCAGATAGCTTCTGAACTTATCAAAGGCAAAAACTATTGCCAGCATTTCCTTTTCAGTTGTAGCATACTTCTCTTGGGCAGAGTCAAGTGTTCTACTGGCATAGTAGACCACATGCAGCTTCTTGTCTTTCTTTTGTCCAAGTACTGCTCCAACAGCAAAGTCAGAAGCATCTGTCATGACCTCAAAAGGTAGAGACCAGTCTGGTGCCTGAACTATTGGTGCACTAACCAATGCCTCCTTGATCAACTTGAAGGCTTCCTCACATTCAGCATCAAAGATGAAATCCACTTCCTTACACAACAGTCTTGTTAAGGGCCTGGCAATCCTTGAGAAGTCCTTTATGAATCTTCTATAAAACCCTGCATGACCCAGGAAGCTCCTTATCCCTTTAACTGAAGTGGGGGTTTGCAAATTCACCATCACCTCCACCTTTGCCTTATCAACCTCAATACCCTTTTCAGAGACCTTGTGCCCAAGGACTATTCCTTCTTGCACCATGAAATGACACTTCTCCCAGTTCAGCACCAAGTTGTGCTGCTCACATCTCTCCAACACCTGTGTCAAATTAGAGAGACAATCCGAGAAGGAGGAGCCATAGACACTAAAGTCATCCATGAACACCTCAACTTTCTCTTCAATAATGTCAGAGAAAATGTGCATCATACATCTTTGAAAAGTGGCTGGTGCATTACATAAACCAAAGGGCATTCTCCTATAAGCATAAGTGCCATAAGGACATGTGAATGTTTTTTTCTCTTGATCTCTTGGATCTATGGGAATTTGAAAAAATCCAGAGTACCCATCGAGAAAACAAAAATAAGGATGATTAGCTAACCTTTCAAGCATTTGATCAATGAATGGTAAAGGGAAATGATCTTTTCTAGAAGCAGAATTCAATTTCCTATAGTCAATGCACATGCGATGTCCAGTTATGGTTCTTTGAGCTATGAGTTCATCCTTATCGTTTTTCACCACTGTGATCCCACCTTTCTTGGGCACAACGTGAACAGGAGACACCCATCTTGAGTCAGAGATTGGGTAAATTATCCCTGCCTCAAGAAGCTTTAGTATCTCCTTCTTAACCACTTCCCGAAGGTTGGGGTTAAGTCTACGTTGGTGCTCAATAGAGGACATGGCTTGGTCCTCCAGGTGGATCCTGTGGGTGCATATTTCAGGAGAGATTCCTCTAATGTCTGCCAAGGAATACCCTATGGCTCTCCTAAATTTCCTTATTTCACTAAGTAATGCATGTTCCTCATGCTCTAGCAAGTTATCATTTATGATCACGGGAAGAGTAGAGTTCAGGCCTAAGAACGCATACCTGAGCCCTGTTGGTAGAGGCTTGAGCTCAACAGAGGGTGCATCCGCCTCATTCCAGTCCTGGTCCAGGCTGCTTTGGCTGGTGACTGGTTCCTTGATAGCAAAGACTTCAGAACCACTTTGTTCCAGCTCCAAGAACCTTGTTTCAGGACCCAGCTCTCTTGCATTGTCCAGATACAGCTTATACCCTTCACTTGCCTCAGCCAAGAGCTCATTATCTCCTTGTTCTTGAGTTAGAGCAGCTTGAAGAGGATCCTCAGTGTTCAGTTCCTCAAGCAACTCATCAGCCAACTGGTCCATTGTCTCCACACAGAAACATTGACCTTCAATGGTGGGTTTCTTCATCATCTCATTCACATCAAACTTGAGCCTTTCAGACCCAAGTTGAAGCTCTATTATCCCACCTCTCACATCAATATTAGCTCCTGCAGTGGCTAAGAATGGCCTGCCCAAGATGAGAGGATCTACTGGTTCCTCATCCATTTCCAGCACAACAAAATCTGTTGGAACCTCAAAACCACCTATCTTGACAGGTAGATCTTCCAACATACCAACAGGCAATCTAACTGATCTATCTGCAAGGATAAGAGAAATCTTTGAAGGTTTGAAAACTCTAAAGCCCAGCTTCTGTGCTATGGAGAATGGCATCAAGCTGACTGATGCTCCTAAATCACAAAGACATCCAGAGAATAGAAGAGGTCCAATGGCACAAGGGAGTGTGAAGCTCCCTGGATCAGTTAACTTCCTTGGAATGGACTTCCTCTGAATGATAGCACTGCATTCATGACTTAGTACTACCATGCCTTGAAGCTCTTTTGTCTTGTTCAGAATTGCATCCTTCAAGAACTTCCCCATCATTGGCATCATTAAGAATGCATCAATGAGAGGCATTGTGAGTGGTGTCTCTTTGAGTGCCTTCTCAAATACAGCTCTTGCCTTGTTCACTAGTTGCTTCTTAAATCTCCCTGGAAATGGGAGCTTGGGTTGGTATGGAGGTGGTGGCACATAATTCTTCTCTGGTTCTGGTTCCTTTGCTACCTCTTTACCCTTTTCTGTCCTTGGTTTCTCAGCAACTTGATCGTCCTTTAAGGCTGCCTCCCCCTCAGGTTGATCATTGTCCTCAATGATCACTTTGTTGTTCTCAATACCAGGTAACTCCTTGCCACTCCTCAGTGTAATGGCCTTGGCATATTCCTTGGGGTTGGGTTCTGGTTTTCCAGGTAGGTGACCTTGGTTCCTTGAGCTTGATGCCTGGTTTTGCTTCAGTTCCTTGATTTCCTGCTGCATAGTCTGTTGACCCTGAAGTAGTTGTTGCAGAATACCAACCATATCTGTACCCATCTGTGGCTGCTGTTGAACCATTGGCGGCTGAAACTGTTGTTGAACCGGCGCCTGCTGTTGGAACTGTGGTGGACCAAACCCTGGTGGTGCCTTTGGCTGCTGTGAAGTGTAACCAGTGCCCTGAAATGGTTGCTGTTGCTGACCAAAACTCTGATTCTGACCAAATTGATTCTTGGGTTGGAATGATCCTTGAAAGTTGTTCTTGGGAACAAAGTTCTTTGGAGCTTGAGAATTGGGATAGACCTGGTCTTGTGGGTTAGCTACATTGGTGTTCCTGTAAGAGAGGTTTGGATTGGCATTACCATACTGATATCTTTGGAACCTCTGATTCCCAATGTAGTTGAGCTCCTCTTGGGTAAGACCTTCTTCACTTATGTTCTCAAAAATTTGAGAAGGTTCCTCATACTCTCCAACAAAATGCATTGGCTTCTGAGTGGTGAATTTCAGCTTGTCCAATTCACTCCTCAACTCCTTAACTTCTCTGGTGAGCCTTTGTTCTGAGCTTGAACCTTCAGACCTATTTGATCTGTCATAGTCTTCACCATAAGTATCATTGCTCAATGCTAAGTTCTCCACTAGCTCTAAAGCAGCATGAATCTCTTTACCCAGAAAGTTCCCATTGGAAGCAGTATCCAACTGGTTTCTAATCTTGGGAAGAGCTCCCCTATACAGTGTGCTGAGAAGAGAAGCCTCACTAAACCCATGGTGTGGGCATTGGTTTGTGTAGCTCCTGAATCTCTCATATGCTTCACCAAAACTTTCATTGCTTTGCTGAGTGAAGCTAGAGATTTGGTTCCTCAGTTTTGCAGTTCTTGAGGTGGAGAAGAACTTAGATAAGAAGGCTTGCTTGCATTGCTCCCAGGTTTGAATGGAGCCTCTTGGAAGATTCTTCTCCCATTGATGAGCTTTATCACCAAGACTGAATGGGAATAGTCTTAGCTTAAAGCTGTCTTCTGAAACTCCATTTATCTTGGTCAGATCACACACCTTATCAAACTGATCCAAGTGTTCCAAGGGATCTTCCATTGCTAACCCATGGAACTTTGAGTTCTGGACCATATTCAGCAATGATGCTTTCACTTCAAAGTTGTTGTTTTGCACAGGTGGTGCCTGAATACCAGCTCCATACTGATGAGCATTGGCCCTGTCATTCTCTCCAACATAGACTTGGGGTTGCTCATATCTTCTTTGCTGTGGTTGGAAAGGGTGGGGTTGGTGGTGCACCTGGTGTCTTTGCTGAACATTGGCCTGATGCCTCTGTTGATGAGCTTGAGCTTGTCCCTGTTGGACATAAGCTTGTTGATGGTGCACCTGTTCCTGCTGAACATTACCCAGGTGAAGCCCTTGACCAACTCCAATACCAGCTCCATGACCTTGAGCCTGTTGCTCCTGAACTGGTTGTTCTATATCTACTACGTGATCTCCTTGTTCTGCCATCTCAGTCTGATCAATTTGTCTACCACGTCTGTCTCTTCTCCTCCTTGGTACCAAAAGGTTGATGTTGTCGTTTAGAGGAAAAGGAGGACCACAGCTTCTTGATCTAGACCTGGTGTTCATACACCTGAAATCACAAACAGAACTTGAAAGGAATCAGTAAAACAAGAAAGTAAGCACTTGATCTCAAGAACAGATCAGAGCTTAATGCTAATCAAACCACAATTTGGCAACGGCGCCAATTGATAGATAAGACTTTTTAGGGTCTCAGGGCTATCAATCCCCTTGTCAAAGTAGCACAAAGAGGTTAATCAATCCAAGAATGTGGTGATAGACACTAAGCTATATGATCAAGTTCTTAATTCAAGCAAACAAGATTGGGTTTTGGTTAACTAATGACAACTAACAAACTTAAACAGGTTTAAAGACTAATGACAATGACTAATCAAGAACTAAGCAATGACAAAGGATGTGAATATGATATGATGGAGGCATGAGATTCTAGACATGATAGTTGGTTAGGGTGCTTTGGTGTTAAACTAGAAATGCTGATGACAATGATGAGACATGATTCAAGTGATTAAGAACTCTAATCTAGGTTAATCCTCTCATGAACGTATTAACCCCTATACTAATCCATTTTCAAACCAAATTCCCATTTGTGAAATATGAATCAATATGCATTAATAAACAGTTCTCAATGATCATTCAAGCATTTAACAAATCATTCCCATGATGAAAAAATTACTTAAACCTCTAACACAACTCTTTCAGGAATTTCATCAAACACTTTTGGTGCATGAAATTCCCAGAATCTAGATCTCAAGTGATTATCAAGGATCTAGCATAGAGAACAGTTGTTTAGAGAAATGAATCAATGAATCTAGCCCTACGCACTCCTAATCTAACACTTTAGCACCCTAACCTACACATCTAGAACCTCATTAAGGTGACTACTCACTAATCATACTAATCTTTCTTAAACCTTTGCAAGTTGAGAAGATTAGCATGATTAATGATGAGAAATGGAGATGGAGATGATAGATTCAAAAGAAAACAGCTTTAAACTCCCAGATCTCTTTTAAATTCTCTTTATTAAACACTCAAATATAGATATTTCTCTTCTTAATGGAGTCTTTTCACAAAAGAGGCAAGAGACAAAGGGAATAAAACTTAGTTCTCTCCCAAAAAACCCTAAAAAGTATTTATACTTCCTTAAAAACGAACCGGGTCAGCCCGGAACAAACCGGGTCCTGACCCGGTTTTAATGGATAAAGTGGGAATTACTGCGGGTCGGTCCAGTATGTCCCAGGTCGCACACCTAAGTCGCAGTAGATGAAGACTTGTCTTGTGAAGCATGAATCGCCTTGTCTTAGCCGCACGCCTAAGTAGGAGTGTTTTGCGAGTGTTGCTGCGGCTTGGTCTCCTTCCCCTCCAACTCGCAGGGCTAAGGCGGTTTCTGGGGAATGTACAAACTGTGCGGGTTGGTCTCTATTGCACCTAGGTCGCAGGCTCAAGTCGGAGTGATTTGCGAGTGATCGTGCGGCATAGTTCCAGGCGCGGCTAACTCGCATGCCTAAGTCTCACGATTGTGGACTTAGCATTTCTCTTGCTCTTGAGCTTCAGACCTCTTCCAGTGATAGTTTACCCGCACATATCAACTCGCAGCATCAGCATTCAGGCGTTCATTTTCAGGCCTGCGGGTTAACCAAGTCGCAAGACCATCTCGCAGCATCCAGAGCAGCTTAGACCACTTCGCATTTCGGAGAGTGTAACTCCTATGAGACTTGTCCGAATTGAATGATTTCAGTTGCAGAAGACAGAGGACTCATTTATCTCCAACTTCGGTGAAGGAAGCTTCGGTGCTTGGGAAGTGTAAGGCTTCCTGGAGGGCACATCTTTGCAGTGCATGTACACGACCAGAGAGAGGCGGCTAGACATGTGTCCATTCCGGAGACCGTATCTTTCTGCTCATAGATCCGAATTGAATGCTCTTGGACGTTCTGGAAAGAAGACTCAAATGTCTCTGGTTCTCATGAAGGACCCGGAAACTAAATCGGCCTGGAAGTGCACCGTCCTTCGCATCCTTTAGGACTGATCTGCTCGGTCCGGAATACCTGCGAGACTGGGGTTCCTTCCGACAAGCTTATCTCTCTGCTCACGCGTCCGAATTCCACGATTCTACTTGCTAAGAGACCGTGATGCAATTCTCTCCAACTTCTATGAAGCACCCGCCGTCTGAATCGGACCGGAAGGCTCCCCGGACAGGAGATTTCTGAGACACGTTCACACCCGGAGATTTTGGCCGATACACTTCATTCGCGGTACATGAAAATGGCCGGTAAAGCTTCCCGCGGTACATGGAAATGGCCGGTAAAACCTTCCTGGCCAGCGAGAATGGCCGATAACCTCCCAGGACCCAATTTTTCCACTTTTTCAAGCTTTGCTCACCATTCCACCTCCTGGATTCATCTTTTCAGCTCCATATTCACCTGATAGACACTCAAAACATGCAATAGACTCATTGGGACCTAATGCATCTCCTAAGTTCTAAAAAAAACCCTAAGGACCTAAAATGCATGAAATAAAACATGATTTGGAATGATTTATGCAACCTAAATGATGCAAATTATGAACATATCAACTGTGTAAGGCATTAAGCTCATAGAAGCTCCTAGATCACACAAGGAACTTGAGAACTTCAAGTGACCTATTGCACACGGTAAAGTAAGGCTGCCCGGATCGGATAGCTTTCTTGGTATGACCTCCTTTGAATGATGGCTCTGCATTCGTGACTCAATATCACCATACCCTGGAGCTCCTTTGTCTTGTTGAGAATGGCATCCTTTAGAAACTTTCCAAGCTGTGGTATAGCTAAGAAAGCGTTTATGATAGGCAAGGTCATTTGCGTATTCTCTAAGTGTTTCTCGAAGACCACCTTGGCTCTATCTAGGATTTGTTTCTTGAAACGCCCTGGGAATGGTATCTTGGGCTGATAAGGTGGTGGTGGAACATAGGGCTTTTCAAGCTCAGGTGTCTTCTCCACCTTTTTACCTTTGTCTTTGATCGGTTCTTTCTCCAAGACCTCTTCTTCTTGCGCGTCATTTGAGGCTGCCTCCCCACCAATTTGCTCATTGTCCTCAATGAGCTTTGTCTTAGGTGCTGGAGCTTGTAATTCTTTTCCACTCCTCAATGTGATGGCGTTCATGTACTCCTTGGGGTTAGGTTCTGGCTTACCTGGTAAAGCCGGACCTCTTGATGATGTTGAAGCTTGATTTTGCTTAAGCTCCCGGATATCCTGTTGCATGGTTGCGTGCTGGTTCTCAACTCGCTGCTGACCTTGTAACAGCTGCTGTAGAAGCCCACAGACGTCAGGCCCCATCTGGTTCTGAGCCGTTCCCTGGTTTGGTTGCTGATTACCCATCGGCTGCGAATTGAACCCTGGTGGGAACTTATGCTGCTGCGGTTGGCTGCTGAAGTTGTTGCTCTGAGCCGGTTGATTCTGCTGACTGTAGCTCTGTTGTTGTCCACCGAACTGTTGCTTGGGCTGAAAGCTATTCTGAAATGGAGCTTTAGGAGCATAACTTTGTTGGTTTTGTTGAGCAGGGTAGACTTGGTCTTGGGGATTAGCCACATTTGGGTTTAGGTATGAGAGGTTTGGATTGTTCCCAAAGTTGTTAAACCGCTGATACCTTTGTTGGTTCCCAATGTAGTTTATCTCTTCTTGAGTTAGACCATCTTCATTGACATTATCAAAGCTCGGCCCTTGCTCATCGAACTCGCCAACAAAATGTATTGGCTTTTGTGTAGCCATGAGAACCTTGTCAAGCTTGCTCTGTAGCTCTCTTATATATTTCTCCACTCGCTGTTATTTACTAGATCCCTCTGAACGGTTTGCCCTATCAATGTCTTCTCCATACGTGTCATTGGACATTGCAAGGTTCTCCACTAGTTCCATTGCCGCGTTGATCTCTTTCCCAAGAAAATTGCCGTTGGAGGCTGTATCAAGTTGATTCCGGATCTTGGGGAGGGCACCTCGGTATAAAGTACTCAGGAGGGAGGCCTCCGAGAAGCCGTGGTGTGGGCATTGGTTGGTATAGCTTCTAAACCGTTCCCAAGCTTCACTAAAGCTCTCGTTTGTGTGTTGATTGAAGCTGGAGATCTGATTTCTCAGCTTGGCCGTGCGTGAAGTGGAGAAGAACTTGGATAAGAACGCCAGCTAGCATTGCTCCCACGTTTGTATAGAACCCCTCGGGAGGTTATTTTCCCACTGGTGAGCTTTATCAATGAGGCTAAATGGGAACAGGCGTAGCTTGAAACTATCTTCTGATACCCCGTTTATCTTTGTCAGGTCGCAAACTCGATCAAATTGATCTAGATGCTCTAGAGGATCCTTTCCGGGTAGACCGTGAAACTTGGTGTTCTGCACCATATTGAGCAGGGAGGCTTTACCTTCGAAGTTGTTGTTTTGCACATGTGGTGCCTAAACCCCGGCTCTATATTGGTGCGCGTTTGCTCGGTCATTTTCTCCAACAAAGATTGGAGGAGGTTGTCTCTGAGCAGGTGGTGGAGGCGGAGGAACATGATGGGCTTGCTGCTCATTTCTGTTAGCTTGATGTTGATTCTGTTGAGCAAGCCGTTCATTTCTTTGAGCCTGTTGTTGGTTAATGTAGGCCTGTTGCTCATTCCTCTCGGCCTGTGCTTGATTAGCCTGAGCCTGGTGCTCGGCATCTTGAGCCTGATGCTCGATCCTATGCTGTTCTGCCATTCCAAGCCGTTCAAAGTGCTTTTCTCTCTCGCGTGCTCGCCTTTCGATTTGGTTGATGTTGTTATCGTAAGGGAGAGGCGGTTCTGTGCTGCGAGTCCTGGTTTTCATGCACCTGAAAGCAATGCCAGAACTTGTAAAAGAGTTAGTAAAACAAAAGAAAGTAAAGTCTTGATCTCAAGAACAAATAAGAGACTAATGCTCCCACAAGTCGGCAACGGCGCCAATTGATAACTAAGAGTTTTCAGACTCTTTGTAGAGGTTATCAATCCCCTGTCTTTTAGTACAAGGGGTTATCAAACCAAACTTCCGTATGAGGCACTAGTCTATGTAACTTGTAATCTTAAGTCAAGATGATCAAGCAAGAGTTTTTGGTATATAATCTACTTAACAAGCAAATAAGCATGAAAATGAAGCAAGTAATGGTATTTAAACTAGATGAAGATGCAAATGAGAACTAGTAAATGAGCAAATATTCGGATGATGATAATAGATGATAAAGGCACAAGCTTTAGACAGGATAAAGAACTTCGGGTGTCTCCAAGCTAAAATAGCGAGTTAATGAATCCATATTAACAAACATCGTCATTTAACATGAACTCAAAATATGATAATCCTCTCATGAAGGTATTAAACATCTTAAGTGATCCTTTTTCATATCAAAATCCCTTTTGAGAAGCATGAATTAGTCAGCTTTAAAATCCAGTTCAATAATTCGTTTAAGAGAACAAACTATCACTCTCGCGATGAAAGACTCTTAAACCCTTAGCCGATTGGTTCAGACATTTCCTCAAACACTTTTGATGCAAAGAAAGTCTCAGATCTGAACCGCAAGTGATGTGCTTGGATCCAGCTTAGAGTGCAAGATCGGCTAAGGAATGAAACATGCAAGCTAGACCCCTAAACTCAGTAATCTAACTTGGAAACACCCTAATCTACCTATCTAACACCTCTTAAATGGACTACTCACTGATCATAACAAGCTCACTAAGTCCTTTGCAAGACGTGTAGCTGGTCATGATTAGAAGTTTTATGCTGGTGAATAAAAGAAATAAACAAGAACAAGATTTCTTACGTGAAAACGAGATATCGGATTAGATTAATCAAGTTTCACAAAAGAGGCAAGTTCTTAAAGCTAAAACAGGCAGGAAATAAGAAAAGATAAAAGATGATTAGGTTTCTGGTCCTAAAATCTATTTATAGTGAAGGGTAAGTGTCGCGGGTCAGCCCGGAACAAACCGGGTACTGAACGCTCTTCTTGGGTCGTCGGGTGAGCACCACGGTGTGTGAGAGAGTGAAGCCGAGGCCTTGATGCCAAGGGGTGCACGTGAGCAAAGATCAAGGTGAAGATCCTATGAAGAACACGTCAAGAACATGCATAAACCCTAGTCTTCAATCCATCTTCACGTGCAGCCTCCGAGTCAACTTGTTCTTGAATCTGGGTTCGTGACAAGAGACCTCGGCATACAATGCCGAGGGGCTTGGTAGTCGAGGGGTTCAGGAAGATGGAGTCCGGCTTGCAATGCCGAGGTCTTTAAGTCGAGGTTCATGTTCAACACTTAGTAATTTTCAGCTTCACTTCTCTTGCATGCATGCCTCGATCTTGATATACCGAGGAGTTAGTATGAGGTCTAGTCCAAAGAGCTTCCAAGGGATGAGCCTTGGCCTAAGCAATGTCGAGGTAATGATGCCGAGGTCCGTAGAAACACTTAGCGCATATCGCAACTCTTTTGGGTTCGTATCCACCAACTCGTCTTCCGGAAGCAATAACTTTCAGCACACGACTCCAAATGCTTTGAAACAAGTTTCATAATCAAGATAACTCATTCATCTCAAACTTTGGTGAAGGAACCATCAGAGCTTGGGAAGTGGAAGGCTCCCCGGATTGCTCATCTTTTCACTGCATTGGAATGAACGGAAAAATCAGCTTTTAGACCGATGTCTATTCCGGAGACGATATCTTCCAAAAATCCGCTCCAAATTGAGCGATCTCAAGTGTTCCGGAAAGAGAATTCAGAGGCCTCAAATATTGATAAAGGCCCTGTAAGTTGATTCTAGCTGGAAGGGCATCGTCGTAATCTTCGAAATTCATCGGATCAGCTCTTGAGTGCATGCGAGACGGGCGTGTCTTCCGGTGGCGATATCTCTCTACTCACTGGTCAGAATTACGTGATTCCGAATGTTCTGGGATCTTGGCTTGATTATCTCTTACTTTGATGAAGACTCCGTCAACTGATTCGGACTGGAAGATTCCCCGGATTTGAGATCTTTGAGGCGCGCAGGTGAAAATGGACTTTAGCCGATAAATGCTTCCCGCGGTAAGGAATATGTCCGAGAAACATGTACCGCAGTAAGCTTTTTAGCCGATAAAAACTTCTCGCCTCGGCATAAAATTTCACCGATAATGACTTTTAGTCGGTAAAGGACACCCGATAGCGATTTTGGCCGATGTTCTGATCCAGTCGGTACGAGTTTTCGCCGAGAAATTCCTCCAAGCGGTTTTCACAATTTTTGACCCTCTTCTTCACCGTTTCCACTTCTTATCCTCCTCTTGAGCTCCAAACATTCTCCAAAGCACCTGATAAAGACTTCAAAGCATGGAAAACTCTTTGGGACCTGATGCAAATCCTAAAGCTTACTTTGAAGCCTAAAGACCCAAAATGAATGAGAAAAACCACACGATTTGGACTCTAAAGTGCAGTTTAAATGATGCAAAATATAGACATATCAGCAACAAGCTTACTGAAGCTCCCAAATCACACAAACAACTAGCAAACTTCAAAGGACCTAGTGCGCAAGGTAAGGTAAAGCTCCCTCGATCTGATAGCTTTCTTGGGACTGTTCTCCTCTGAATAATAGCTCTGCACTTATGACTAAGAATGACCATTCCTTGTAACTCCTTGGTCTTGTTCAGAATCGTATCTTTTAAGAACTTCCCAAGCTTTGGGATCATAAGAAATGCTTCTATGATGGGCATAGTCATCTGAGTGTTCTCCAAGTGCTTTTCAAATACTGCTCTTGCCTTATCTAGGATCTGTTTCTTGAATATTACTGGAAAAGGAAGCTTAGGATGATAAGGTGGTTGTGGAACATAAGGTTTTTCAGGCACCTTTTCTTGCTCCACCTCTTTGTTCTCATTACCCTTAGCAACTTGATCATCTTTCTCACTCTCTTGGGCCGCCTCCCCACCAACTTTCTCATTTTCCTCAATGAGCACTTGGCTAGACTCTCTTTCTGGTAGCTCTTTCCCACTTCTAAGAGTTATAGCATTGCAATACTCTTTGGGATTAAGCTCGGGTTTACCAGGTAAAGTGCCTTGGTTTCTTGAAGTGGAGGCTTGATTCTGCGTTAGCTCTTTGATCTCCTGTTGCATGGCAGTATATTTTGAACCCAAGTAAGAAAAAGCACTCTCAACTCGCTGCTTACCCTGTAGAATATGTTTCAACACCCCCACATAACTCTGGACCCATCTGTTGACCCTGAACATGCGGCTGCTGAAGGATCGGCTGCTGACTGAAACCTGGCGGGTAGTTTTGCTGCTGAGTCTGAGAGATGAAGTTACCACTCTGAATCGGTTGCTGTTGATGTCCATAGCTCTTCTGCTGCTGAACAAACTCTTGTTTAGGCTGAAAACAACTTTGAAACTGAGCCTTAGGCGCAAAGCTTTGCTGGCTATGCTGAGAAGGATACACTTGATCTTGTGGATTAGCCACATTGGGGTTTCTATATGAGAGGTTCTGCTTTTAGTTGAAGTTTTTGAACCTCTGATATCGGTTTTGGTTCCCAATATAGTTGATCTCTTCCTGTGTGAGGCCATCTTCATTTACATTCTCAAAGCTTGGACCTTGTTCATCAAACTCGCCTACAAAGTGTATAGGCTTTTGTGTTGGCACTAGCACCTTGTCAAGCTTATTCTGAAGCTCTCTTATATCATTTTCCATCCTCAGTTCTTTGCTAGATCTTTCAGTTCTATATGCCCTGTCAAAATCTTCTCCATATGTGTTATTAGACATAGCAAGATTCTCCACTAGCTCCATTGTGGCATTGATCTCCTTCCCCAAAATATTTCCATTCGATGCTGTATCCAGTTGGTTTCTTATCTTGGGGAGCGCTCCTCTGTACAAAGTACTCAATAGAGATGCCTCTGAGAAACCGTGATGAGGACACTGATTAGTATAGTTTCAAAACCGTTCCCAAGCTTCTCCAAAGCTTTCATTTGTGTGCTGAGTGAAATTTGAAATATGGTTTCTGAGCTTTGCGGTCCTTGATGTTGAGAATAACTTGGAGAGAAAGGCGAGCTTGCACTGCTCCCAAGTTTGTATTGTTCCTCTAGGCAGGTTTTTTCCCATTGATGCGCCTTGTCGCCTAAGCTGAAGGGGAATAATCTGAGTTTGAAGCTATCCTCAGATACACCATTTATCTTGGTGAGGTCGCTTACTCTGTTAAACTGATCTAAGTGCTCCAAGGGGTCCTCCATTGACAAGCCGTGGAACTAAGAGGTCTGCACCATATTGAGAAAATAAGCTTTCACTTCGAAGTTGTTGTTTTGAACCGGTGGTGCTTGAATCCCTGCTCGGTACTGGTGTGCATTTACTCTATCATTCTCACCAACAAAGACTTGAGGAGCCTCTTGTCGCCTTGGTGCTTGTGGCTGAGGCTGAGGAATGATTTGAGCCTGTTGCTCATTGCGGTTAGCTTGTTGTTGATTCTGCTGAGCTTGTCTTTCATTCCGCTGAGCCATGTTCTGATTTAGAAAGGCTTGTTGCTCGTTCCTCTCAGCCTGTGCCTGGTTTAAGTGAGCCTGATGCTCGGCTTCTTGAGCCTGTTGCTCAACCCTTGCTTGTTCATCCATACCCAACCGTTCCAAATGTGCAGCCCTCTCTCTAGCTTTTCTTTCAAGCAGGTTAATGTTATTGTTGTAAGGTAGAGGAGGCTCTGAACTTCTGGAGCGTGTTCTCATGCACCTGATCACTCAAAGACAAAGCTTGAGAACTTAAGACAAAAAAAGAAAAACTTGATCTCAAGAACAAGCAAAAACTAATGCTAAATCCCCACAAGTGGGCAACGGCGCCAATTGATAATTAAGGTTTTTAGGCCTTAAGAAGGGTTACCAATCCCTTGTAGTTGTAGTACAAAGTTAGCAAACCATGCTTATGGGTTCTAGACACTAGAATATGAGCAATGTATCTTATGTCAAGCAAGTCAAGTGATATTTTGGTTTTAAACTAATGGCAAGATAAGCACATGAACTAAAAGCAGAATTTCAACAAGATATGGATGCAAGTAAGATAAGCGGTTATGAGATGATATGATGATGCAAAGGCCTTAGACATGATATTGGATCAGGGTGCTTCAACACTAAACTAGCAAGCTAATGAACAAATAATCAAGCAAATCCATTTAACATAAACTCATTAAGCAAGATAATCCTCTCATGAAGCCATTAAACTTCTATGTTAATCCTCTTTCATACTGAATTCCCATTTGAGAAGCATGAATCAGCAAGCATTAATAATCAGTTTAATAAGTCATTCAAGAGAACAAACTATCATTATCATGATGTAAGACTCTTAAACCTCTAACAAACTTGGTTCAGGTATTTCAACTAACACTTTGGTGCATGAAAGTACCTTAGATCCAGACCACAAGTGATGTGCAAGGATCTAGCTTAGACATCGGTTTGTTAGAGAATGGATGATTCACGATCTAGCCCCTAAACTCGCTAATCTAATATTTCAGCACCCTAATCTACCTACATAAGACCTTATAATGAAACCACTCACTAATCATGGATAGAACACTTGATCTTTTGCAAGAAGTGATGCTAAACATGATGAGAAGTTTCATCTGATGAAAAGAAAATGAAAAGAAGAAGACTTTAATGATGCAAAACGAGATATGTGATTAAAGCAGCAAGTTTTACAAAAAAGAGGCAAGTTCTCTAAGAGAATAAAAGATAAGATAAAGGATAAGTAGGGTTATAGTCCCTTAAACTATTTATAGTGCAGCTAAGTGATGCGTGTCAGCCTGGAACAAATTGGGTACTGAACCGATCTTCTTAGGCAGATGGGTGAGCTCCTTGGTATGTGATGAGGTCATCGAACCAGAATCAGACCAAACGCTTGTTCCCGAGCTCAAAGAAGCACTAATGACTCGTTCCAAGGCAAGGAGGCTGAGGGAAGGTTTCAACTTGGCCGTAAAAGCCTTACTAAGCACCATGGAGCTTGGAGATGCATTCACAACTGGTTCACAAGAGCTCAACACGCGAGACAACACCAAAGCACCCAAACTAGACATAATGGAGGGCTTCGCACGTTTGAGCCTCAAAGAAGACCAGTCTCAAAGAGACTGCCTCAGAGCTTTTAGAAACTACCATTTCAAGACATGAAGCCGATAGCGAGCAAATGGGACAAGAAGAAGGACATGAAGCAGGACACGAGAAGATACTTGAAGAACTCACAGGACACGACGTTAGCAGGACTCTAAACGAAGAAAACATCAAGACTAACGAGCTACATGGACCGGAAGGCGACTTAACCAACTACACAGCAAGCAAGTCCACAACCGGCCTTAATCAAGTATATTCCATTTATACAATCTGTGCAGGCAACATGGAAGTATCCTAGTGGTGTCTAACACGCTAAAGAGCATCAGAGGTCCATGGAACAAGTCCAGAAAAGGTTTCACGTAGTTAGTTTCTTTTCTTTTTATTTTTAAGTAAACTTTCCATTTTTGTGTCCAAATGAGATGCTTTGCCATTTTTGCTTTATTTCTTTTACAAGTCCTGTTGTTTTGAGTCTTTAGTTTCGTTTTTCTTGTTAAGTGTCGAACCCTAGAAGGTTCAAAGCTGACGGACTATTTATAAAGTCCCACGCGCAGCTGTTGTACTCACCTTTTTACCTTATCAATAAAATAACGCCGTTTTCCTCTTAGCTTGGGCCTGAGAGACTTTGCTTGTGTTTTTGCGTGTGTGATTAACCGAGGGGCAGGTTTGCAGTATCAGAGATCCTCACATCATCTCTGTGGTGCCTTCGATCCACTCCACAACCATTCACTGATCCCTGAAGAGAGAGCGTTAAAGCCAGCTTGACAGATCCCATCTCGATTCAAGCCTTGTGAAAGCAAGTCTTGTCTTACCATCTCCATCCACTGATCCACATGAGAGAGCGTGATAGCCAGCGTGTAGATCCCACCAAGCCATTGATTTTGCAATATTATAAGCCCCACCCGAGTCTTATATCAGTATGTGAAAGTCCAATAAAGAACTCACCAAGAACACACATGAACCCTAGTCTTTGATCTATGTTCACAAGCAATCTCTGAAGCTCATCGGATCGGCTTAAAATATGATGAAGACCCCGACAACTGAATCTGACTGGAAATGCATCGTTCCACGCAATCTCGGATCGGCTTAAAATGGAAGCGAGACAGGTGTGTCTCCTGATGGTCGTAACTCTCTGCTCACTGGTCCGAATTCGGTAATTCCAACTGTTCTGGAACCTTGACTCAATCCTCTTCAATTTTGATGAAGACCCCGACAACTGGATCGGACTGGAAGCTTCCCCAGACAGTCAATCTTTGGCGAGTGTTATGTACCGCGGTAAGGAAAAAAGTCGAGAATCACATCCCACAGTAAGCTTATTAGCCGATAAATCTCACCTGTCTCGGCATAAAACTTCACCCGATAAGCCTTCACTCAATACACGGTTTGGCCGAGAAGAATCTACCCAATAGCATTTTAGCCGATAAAACTTCTCCCGCTTTTGGCCGAGAAAAACTTGCCGGGCAGGACTTTTAGCCGAGAAACCGATCCATCCGGTACAAGATTCTGCCGATAAACTCCTTTAGGCTATTTTCACCATTTCTGACCCATTTTTCCACCGTTTCACTTCTGATCACATCTCTTCTGCTCCAAACAGCCTCAAAAGTACCTGATCATGACTCCAAACGATGCCAAGACTCATTGGGACCTGATGCGACCCCTAAGGTCTAAAACAGTTCTTAAGGACCTAAAATGCATGAGATAAGACATGATTTGGACCAAAAAATGCAAGCTAAATGATGCAAATTATGAACATATCAGTTGGTAATTCTATGATTCAGTGCAAACAAGATTACTCATAAAACTTTTGCCATAATCATCATAAAGTGAATCAAGCATCAGCTTTTACAAGCAGCTTTAGTTCCAACCTTTTGACATTCATTAAAGTGCAATGTGGATCATGCTCATGCAAATCATGTGATTTCATTTGGCTAAGAGATTAGGTTATGAGACAAAGATGATCTCATTCAATGCTTGTGGGTTCAATGCAGCTCAAGGGATCACTCAAGAAGGAATAAACTTTAACAGAAGGCTAAGAGTAAAAGGCAATTGATGCATACAAGAGTAGAATCCCATCTACCCAATGCCCCAAGTTTGTCTTTCACCTTAACTCTAACCCATCAAGAACACACTAAGATACCCTTCCTTCAAGGCATTCATTGCCTTCTCAACCCACTTTTCACTTTACTCTCAATCTTTTCCTCACCAAGGGATTCATCTTTTCATTCTCAAACTCAGGCTTTGGGGTCTAAACCTTTCACTTAGCTCCTTCTCACATAACATTGTCTAAAATTGTAAAATGTGAGTATATCACCTTTCTTGGTGAAATGTATTCTCTCGGGAAAACTGCATTTTCTCGGCTAAACAAGATTCTCTCTCGATAAAACGGAACATCTTCTCAGCCAACTGCACCCTTTCAGGGTATGAACTGCTCTTTCTCGGCTAAAACGAGTTCTTCTTGACTAGAACCATTCCTCGGAAAATATCTCGTAACTTTCCTAACCGTTTTACATTCTGTTTTGACCAAAATCCTTAATTTGGTATTTTCTTGCTGTTCAAACAATTCCTTCTTCCAAACTTGGATTTTGAATTTTCCGACCCAATGGCCCATGCTCTTCTTACAATTGGGTTGTTATATTCTCCCCCACTTATAGGAATTTGTCCTTGAATTCCTGACGTGTGATCGTGCCTGATCCTCCTTGATGTTAGAGTCTTTCCATAAGGTTTAGCGGTCCTCCGACCCCTCACCACTGTCTTGATATCACCATGTCTTCTCAGAACTTGGTCATCTCCTTGACCCTTCACAAAGTTTGGTTATAATATTGTTCCATTGCCACGGTTTCGGGTCTCAGTAATTTCTCATTTATCTCACAAGCTTGGCGATCTCCCTGATCCATTGCTTTCTTGTCATCACACCTTTCACTTTGATACATCCTTATCCATCTCCAGATATATTTCTGCACCCTTGCATGCTTCCCAATCCTGGTATACCCACCGATCTCATGACCAAATCTTCCTTTGCTTCATCATGTCACCCCACACTCCAATTCTCCTTTGAAGTGCTATTTACTATTTCTTCTTAGTAGTAAATTTCCTTCCAACATTATGTCGTTGGCCGTCACTACTTTTGTCCTTTGATCCGTTAAAGAACTGCATTGCGTTGCTTCTAATATGCTTTCTGCAAGAGCCTAGGCTTTATTTAATATCTTACCTTCATACCTCTCAAGTATATCTAACTTGATCTGGCCAATTTCCATCTTGAACTTTTCTTCATCTGAGGCCCCTTTTCCTCGGTAAAGACTACTCCTTAGTCTTGTCTTTTTGCCATTTATATCACCAGTCCGTTTTTCACATGGACTCTTTCTCATAGTTGTCATGGTCCAATTTGACTTGACATTCACCTTCTGTTCACCTTCTTACTCCCTTGGTGAAGTATCAAACCATCTTTTTCCCAATGATGTTCTATACGTGTCATCTCTCAACTTCATCATTTCCAGTAGGCGCTTCAACTTCTTTCTCACTTCCTTTGTCTTTGTTTTGGTTGATTCCCTTGACTTATTTTCATTTGAGGGTCTTCCCCCTTGGCAAAGAACAATCACAACCTCACCCCTCACAACCTCACCCTTCGGGTAAAAACACGTTTTATGCTTTTATATCAACATGCATAGCTATCCTAAGCTCAAGCATAAGATCTAAAATAAGCATCTACAACACTATGAATTAATATGCGTACAACCTCAATCACATTCATAAAATTCGTCTCGACATACAACACACAAACACGCGAAATCAAGCGCTAATCTCTATTGCTATTCAACCATTTTGATCCATGAGAATGAACACTCCTTGTTCAGTCCCGATCATCCTTACACAAAACGGTTAGTATACACGTATACTACCAGAATTCGCCCTTTACTTGATGATAGCATTAGCTAGACCATCGCTTGCTCGTAACTTCAAGACTTCATTTGGATCTAAAACACGAATCTAAATAAGGATCGAGTCCAGGACAAGAATTAATCGTAAAATATTCTACACTATGGCTTACCAATATTTGGAAGCACCACCGCACGATTGCTCTTAGCCGGAAATTGCTATTGCAAAATACTCTACACGCCCGTTCTCTCTCTTCTTTCTCTCTTTAAACTTTCTCTAGTTTCTAAAATGAGAAAAGAAGCTAAGGGTGGTGGGTATTTATAGGATTCTAAAATGAGTGGTACTAGGTAGTCTTCTCTTCAATGATTGGCTAGCGGATTTTTGTGGTGAGAAGTGTTCCCACACTTGTTTAAGACTTTGGCCTCAAGTTTCTTCTCTTGCCGCGGGAAGTATCCCACTTACAATTGTAATACTTAATATTGTCCGGTCCACATTCCCCGTGTTTGCGCCCTTCTAGAACTCGCACATTCTAGAATCTCCATTTCATTGGCCTTTCCTCTCTAATCATTCAGCCTGCGATGCTCCGCGTGTTCCCTTGGCTACAATTAGATTCCTTCGGTTAAATTTTCTTTTCTTGATTAACTGTTGCTCTCTTGGCACAAGTAAGCATAACCAAAGTTAGTTTCTCTCAGCGAAAGCCACACAGCTCTCGGCCAATCTTCCTTGTCTCAGCGAAAATGTATTGTCTCGACCAAAATGCTTTTTTTATTGGCTAAACTGGATTCTTCTCGATAAAACGAGACGTCTTCTCGCCCAACTGATAACACCGTATTTGTCCCTAATTTCACCATTGATTTCAAATGCTTTTTCAAAGGTTTTAAACAGTTTTAGGAACTTTAATTATGATTTCTCTATATTTGTAGTTTCAAGGCTCTTTTCATGAAACTTAGGGGAAAAACTGGCAAAATGGAAGAAATCCACATTTTTAGCTCAGAGTCAGACCGTCAGAAGTTCAGCCTCAAATGAAGTCTTTCTCACCGTCTGATCTAGAGGAGACAATCAAGAGGAGATAACCAATATTTGGAGACAATCAAGAGGAGATAAACAGCTTTCCATAGAACTTTACATCAGAAAGATCCAACGGTGCAATCAAAAGAAACATGGAGAACAAGTTAACCAAATTCATCAGTCCCGGAAGACTCTCACCCACGGCAAACAAGTGTTTTACCTGCCCTGGAAGACTTTCACCCCCGGTGGACCCATGCCAAGCCACAAGGCCCAACATCAAAGCCCATTTCGCCAGTCCTAAATGAAAGCTGGAAGATCTTAGGACCAATAAATACATTTCTTAGCAGCCCTAAATGGGTGTGTGCTCCTGTAATCAGATTTTGAGCCACCAAACTTTGTTTTTGTAGAGTTAGGCGATGGAGAAGGGCATACTTTCCAGGATCCATTGTTCTTTCTTTTTTTTTTATCTAATTAACCTTTTCAGTTTCATCTTTTGCATCCTTTCATGTCTTTTATCATTCCTTGCATCATGTAGATTTGTCCTAGAGAGTCAAGTTTTTAAAGAGTCATCAATAGGCATATATGTTCGATTGATTAGGATTTCTAAGTTTCGAAACCATATTCTGGATTTCATCTCTTCTAAGTTGTTCATATTGCATGAGAGTAGATTCATGACCAATTCTCTGAGCCTAGGATCAATCAAAGACACGAGAGTGCTATATCAGATCATCCATACCTAGATTCAGAAGAACATAGTCGCTACAGGAGTCGAGAGCTACCTGTAGAGAAGATGTGAGCAGACGAATTCAATAGTTTATGCATGATCTTATTTCTGACATGAGAGCAAGAGGTAATTGTCAGATTTAAGTGATTAGTTGATTAAGAGGCGAGAGTTGGTTAATCATACTCATGTCTATTGCAGTTCCATGCAGATCCCAGAAGATAGATGAAGATAAATCGCTAGGAAGCTAATTGGAAATGCTTTGACATCGATTAGAGTAAACCGGAGAATTCTAAATCGCCCACTATGAATCTAGAGTCTATAGCTTGAGTCGAAAACCCTTGAGATATTCTTTTAGAAACTCATTTGCATTGATTTTATTTCCTGTAAATATTAGATTAGGTTTAGTTTAGGATCCGTAACCAAAAACTCCAAACCCCCAGGAGTTTAAGATTTTGCTTACTCTCCCAGGTTGGTATAATTTCAGATTAGACATCTTCACTGTGGATCGACACCCTAAGTCCTGTAACATACTTCTGTGCACTTGCAGACACTAGAGTTTTATAAATTTTGAACTTCGGACCAATGGGCTTGCAAAAAGACGAGCAACCCTAGGCCCACCATCACCAATTGCACACTTTCTCGGTACGAACTGCTCTTTCTTGGGTTTGGTTAAAGTATCTGGTTTTAGGACAGCCTTCCTAAAACACTCCACCATTCATTATCCTAAGATTTAAGGGTATTCTTTCTGAGAAAACTTTGAATTCTTCCACCATTAATAATCATAAGGCTTATGGAAACTCTATCCAAAATTTCTGGATTCTTACTCATTCATGCCCCCGACACCCTCAACAAGCTTAGAAAATAATTTCCCTTATAAGCATTTGGCCTAATCTTATCTCGCTCATAAGATTCAAAGTTGACAAGACTTTCTGTCTTACCATGTATGGTCTTAGCTTTAAGCTCCATATACAATTTTACAAGTGCGTACGATCTTTGTCCTACCGACTTCAAAAACGTCTTTCACACACAATTACCTATGGTCTTAGTCCTACGGACTTCACATATGACTTTCACACACAAACATCTACATATCCACATATGTAACAAAGATTCTGTCACTTCTGGTCTAATAATATATTTCTTATAAACATTGGTTTAGATAAGATAACCCTATTATAAAAGTTTGTTAGATTATGGTTTCTCTTTAGAAGTTCTTAATCGGAATTTGTGTTTGTGTGTTGTGGCTTGATTGACAACTTAGCTACTGCAATTAGGTTGATTAACTCACCAAAAGTGTTGCTGAATCACCTAAACTTATTTAGATACTTAGAGAATGAAATGGGAGTTCAGTAATCTAAGTGGCTTGAATTTGTTATTGATACTACGGGAGTAGATTAGTCTTGGTTCAAGTTCTAGAACTTATCTATAGAAAATTCTACATCCAATTATCTTCTTAGGTAATCTATGATTCCTGGCGAATTCCTTAATGCCCAATGTTTTCTCGTATTGATTTGGTCTTTATATTTACTCCATTTCAAGTTTAATACTTATTATTTTCGTCACTGTTCACAACCCCCAAACAAACACCTATATTTTTCATTTTAGCTCAATTCTCATTTCAAAGTAAATTCGTAATGTAGTTACTTGATCTTCAGTTGATCGACCCCTAAGTACTCTAATGCACTGTTGTGCACTTGCAAAAAATTAGGGTAAAACCTAAGCACATCAAGTTTTGGCAACGTTACTGTGGATTTTTAACGTTGCCTACGAGTTTCTGGTTGGAATCGAGTCTAAGGTAGATCTCTTGTTCATTTTTTTCTCATTTACTTCATAGAAGTATATATATATATATATATAGAGTAATTAAATTAAAAATATATTTATAAAAATACAAAAAAACGCTGACATGGGCAAGAACTTCATAGACATCAATAGGCTTAGAGAAAACCAAGACATTGAGTAACAACAAATTGGTGAGCATGGTCGGCTTCTTCGAGCTCAGTTCAATCAAATTCCTCCTTTCACTCTAGGGGATTATAATACCCCGTATGCTTTTTATGAGAACCGTTCTGACATTAGTCTATAACCTATCTCGAGGATTTGTGCTTGTGGGCTAGGGTGAATATTGCAGACCAGCATAAAGAGCATACCGCGAGTAGGAAGTAGAATTAATACAATGGCCCCTTTAAGACCCCTCAAATTTGAGCTAGGTCAGTCATAGGATTATCAAATCCCAGGGCTCAACCCTGAACAGGCGGTGGAAACTATGAATTGAAGCTGTAGCGTCGTCATTTGCTGGAATAGAAAGGCTAGCTACGTGATTGACTTATCCAAAAGCAGAACTCCTCTTCCTACGGCTCGAATGAGTATTATTGTTTATATCACCTAACTACCAAATCTGCCACCTCGCATACCACGACACAGGATTATTATTCACCCGTTGGATTTATTCAGGGAGCGTGCAAAGTCGATCGTGCACCTGTCGTGTCCGGTACCTTCGCGAACGAAGTTCATAATCAACAAGGGTTCTTCGTCGCTGACGTTCGTCAAGCAGGCCACGTGGATTGGCCAGGGTCTCACAAATTGCGAATACTAATTTGTTAAGAATGAATCCACCAAACCCTGCAACTGATGAGAAAGAAGGCCCTATGGGGTAAAGGGAAGTTTATGTAGACTATGAGATCAGCCCAGAACTCATCAAATTGGTTCAGCAGAACTAGTTCCATGGCGATACATCCGAGAATCCAATGGATCATCTTGATTATTTTGAAGAAATCTGCAGTACATACCAAACAATCAATCGGAGCTCTTGTGGATTATGTGAAGTGCAAGTTGTTTCCATTTTTTTTGAATGGTAAAGCATGTATATGGCTTAGGTCTTTGTCTCCTGGTTCTCTCAAATCATGGGACGAATGCAAGGATGCGTTTCTCAACCAATTCTACACCACCTCCAGATCAAAATTCTTTAGAGACAAGATTTATGGGTTCCAACAAAGAGAAGGCTAAATCTTTCATGAAGCTTGGAATCGTTATAAAGGATACATTATAATGTCCTCACCATGGTTTTTAAGAGACATGCATCTTTAATACTAGTCCTAGGCATTCGGGGCTGTGGTTCGGGTTGGGTCTGTTTTTCGGGTATCAGGTCTTTCAGGTAAAGAGGAATCTGAACCAAATTGGTCCCAAGGATTTTTTGGTTCAGTTCGGTTCTGGTCCTTCATGGTTTGGTTTGGTTCTGAGAATTATAAATAAACACGAAGAAGACCCGAATTTAATTTCGAGGGTTAGAACCAAAAACCGGAATAAAAAGATGACACGTAGACTCGATTTTACCTTTTATACAGATTTTGTTTTTTTTTGAAATCCCACAAGCTGATGAAGAACCCTAAATCGTGGCTCTAAAATTCCTAATTCGAAATTGATTATATGTTGGAGAGAGGAAGAATTGTGAATTCTGATAATGAGTAATATCTCTTGAGCTTTAAGTGGAACATCGACGGCTAGACAAAGAGGAAGAGTTGTGGGTGTGCCCAAGAAATGTTGGTGAGGAGATCAAATCATGGCATTGATTTCAAAATTTGATGCAAATCCTTATCGTCGATACTACCGGTGTGCATTTGCTGTAGCTAAAAAGGTAAACTGCTATGTGTTTTGAGTTTTGATCCTCATTAGCAAAATTGTAATATTTTGATTATGCAAATTTGTCTGTTGTTGTCATGAATTTTTGTAGCTTCCGAATGATAACCATATAGATAGAGGCACTACCTTATAGAACAGAAAAACTTGAGCAAGAACATATGGAGATGGAGAAGATGGTGTTTGAGAAGTTGGAAATGAAGATATAGAGGAAGGTCTTTGAGAGGATGTAAGAAGCAATGGTTGAAGTGAAATCCAACATGAAGAAGATGATTATTGTGGTAGGTGTTGGTTGTATGATCATTTTTGGTGTTTATAAACTCATAGGTTGAGTTTGTTTGTCAGTTTGGAGACTTGGAGTGGTGGTATATAAAACCTGGTGTAAGCGTATTATTAGTTGTAGTGTAAAGCCTTGTTGAAGTTTTAAGTAAAGGCCTGTTGGAGTTTGTTATCTATTTTTCAATTTGGAACACATCAGAATGGATTCTTAAACTCAACAGTTATTTAAGATAACATCAGAATGAATTCTTAAGAGTTAAGAGTTAAGAAATTAAGACTCTAAGGTTAAATACAAGCAAATCCGAACATAACAATTCAAGTATTCAACACTGAGAACACAGAAAAGAAGCTACCAAAACAGACATCTAAGCTCCCTGGTTCTGCAAAACAAATGGCAAACTCCATATGCTTCTTCAAAAACAAACTGCAAACTCCATAAGCTGCTCCAACAACAAACCAAAACTCCACAAGCTGCTCCAAAAACAAACTCCACAAGCCGCTCCAAAATCCACAAGCTGATTCATATAGGAAAGGCTATAAAAAAACCAGAAAAAATCACAAAACAGAAACACAAAACACAAAACAAAACATACACAAAGACAACCACAAAACATATAACTCCGAGTAGTCAAGGACAGGGAGTGAAGAACAATAAACACAAACTTGTACCTTTTAGTTGTTCCGAGATCAGTTTTGAAGGAAACCAACACAGTCAAACTCTGTATCACAAAAAACATAATGTTAAAAATTAAAACTCAGAATCACAAACAAAGAATCACTAATTAATAGTTACCTCTCTGAAGTTTATCTAGCAGTTTGATATGTTCATAATTTGCATCATTTAGGTTGCATAAATCATTCCAAATCATGTTTTATTTCATGCATTTTAGGTCCTTAGGGTTTGTTTTAGAACTTAGGAGATGCATTAGGTCCCAAAGAGTCTTTGCATGTTTTGAGTGTCTATCAGGTGAATATGGAGCTGAAAAGATGAATCCAGGAGGTGGAATGGTGAGCAAAGCTTGAAAAAGTGGAAAAATTGGGTCTTGGGAGATTATCGGCCATTCTCGCTGGCCAGGAAGGTTTTACCGGCCATTTTCATGTACTGCGGGAAGCTTTACAGGCCATTTTCATGTACCGCGAATGAAGTGTATCGGCCAAAATCTCCGGGTGTGAACGTGCCTCAGAAATCGCCTGTCCAGGGAGCCTTCCGGTCCGATTCAGACGGCGGGTGCTTCATAGCAGTTGGAAAGCATTGGAGCAAGGTCTCATAGCAAGTGGAATCGTGAAATTCGGACGCGTGAGCAGAGAGATAAGCTCGTCGGAAGGAACCCCTGTCTCGCAGGTATTCCGGACCGAGCAGATCAGTTCTGAAGGATGCGAAGGACGGTGCACTTCCAGGCCGATTCAGTTTCCGGGGCCTTCTTGAGAATCAGAGCCATTTGAGTCTTCTTTCCAGAACATCCGAGATCAGTCAATTCGGAGCTTTGAGCAGAAAGATACGGTCTCCGGAATGGACACATGTCTAGACGCCTTTCTCTGGTCGGTAAATGCACTTCAAAGATGTGCCCTCCAGGAAACCTTACACTTCCCAAGAACTGAAACTTCCTTCATCAAAGTTGGAGACAAATGAGTCCTCTGTCTTCTGAAACCAGAATCACTCAATTCGGACAAGTCGCCAGGAAGTTACACTCTCCGGAATGCGAGACGGTCCAGACAGCCCAGAGCGACTAAGTTAAGCATGCCGCGATGGAATGCCACGGTCCACACTTGGCCGTGGCAACTTTTGTGCACCTTCGGCAAATGAAACGATCTTCATGCCACGGTCTACACTTGACCGTGGCAAACACACACTTGGCTGATAGGAACTTCTTGCAACCTTCGGCGATTGACACGGCCTAAATGCCACGGTCTGAGGCTTGACCGTGGCAACTTCTTGCAACCTTCGGCGATTGGCACGAGCTGAATGCCACGGTCTGGGACTTGACCGTGGCAAATGAACAAGTGGCTGGAGACAACTTCTACACAGCTTCGGCTTTTGACACGATTTCAATGCCACGGCCTGAGACTTATCCGTGGCAAGCATAGACTTGGCTGGGAAGGATTTCACATGCATGCGGGTTTTGGCACGGTCAGAATGCCACGGTCTGGGGGCTTGACCGTGGCAACCTTTACACATCTTCGGCGTTTGACACGGTAACTTGCCACGAGTTCCAGATGAAGCTTGATCAGACCGTGGCATCAAAAGGAACCAAGAACACAAGTAAAGACTTTGACACGGTCAGGATTGCCACGGTCACTCCTAGAGCACACCAGACCGTGGCAAACCTACACTTACCCATCAAGGCCGGGTCAGTACCCGGTTTGTTCCGGGTTGACCCGGTTCGCCCAAGCCTCCTTTATAAGGTTTTTAGACCTAATTTGTAGAGAACACTTAATCTACTTTTAGTCTTCTTTCCCCTTTGGTGAAAAACATACTTAATACACTTTGTTTTAGAGAGTTTAAAATCGATTTGCAGTTTCTTTCCATCTTGTTCATCATTTCTTATCATCAAATCAAACTTCTAATCATGATTAACAACACATCTTGCAAAGGATCTAGTGTGTTGATCATGATTAGTGAGTAGTTACCTTAATGGTTCTAGATGTGTAGGTTAGGGTGCTAAAGTGTTAGATTAGGAATGCTTAGGGCTGGATTCATTGATTCATTTCTCTAAACAACTGTTCTCTATGCTAGATCCTTTATAATCACTTGAGATCTAGATTCTGGGAATTTCATGCACCAAAAGTGTTTGATGAAATTCCTGAAAGAGTTGTATTAGAGGTTTAAGCATTTTTCTGCATGGTGATGTATTGTTATTTGCTTGAATGATCATTGAGAACTGTTTATTAATGCATATTGATTCATATTTCACAAATGGGAATTTGGTTTGAAAATGGATTAGTGTAGGGGTTAATACCTTCATGAGAGGATTAACCTAGATTAGAGTTCTTAATCACTTGAATCATGTCTCATCATTGTCATTAGCATTTCTGGTTTAGCACCAAAGCACCCTAACCAACTATCATGTCTAGAATCTCATGCCTCCATCACATCATATTCACATCATTTGTCATTGTCATTTGTCTTTAAACCTGTTTAAGTTGTTTGTTGTCATTAGTTAATCAAAATCACTCTTGTTTGCTTGAATTAAGAACTTGATCACATAGTTTAGTGTCCAACACCACATCTGGATTGATAAACCTCTTTGTGCAACATTGACAAGGGGATTGATAGCCCTGAGACCCTAAAAAGTCTTGTCTATCAATTGGCGCCGTTGACAAATTGTGGTTGATTAGCATTAAGCTCTGATCTGTTCTTGAGATCAAGTGCTTACTTTCTTGTTTTTACTGATTCCTTTCAAGTTCTGTTTGTGATTTCAGGTGTATGAACACCAGGTCTAGATCAAGAAGCTGTGGTCCACCTTTCCCTCTCAACGACAACATCAACCTTTTGGTACCAAGGAGGAGAAGGGACAGACGTGGTAGACAGATTGATCAGGCTGACATGGAAGACCAAAGAGATCACGTGGTAGATATAGAACAACCGGTTCAGGAGCAACAGGCTCAGGGTAATGGAGTTGGTCAAGGGCTTCATCAGGGCAATGTTCATCAGGAACAGGTGCACCATCAACAAGCTTATGTCCACCAAGGACAAGCTCAAGCTCATCAACAAAGGCATCAGGCCAATGTTCAACAAAGACAACAAGTGCACCACCAACCCCACCCTTTCCAACCACAGCAAAGAAGATATGAGCAACCCCAAGTCTATGTTGGAGAGAATGAAAGGGCCAATGCTCATCAGTATGGAGCTGGTATTCAGGCACCACCTGTGCAAAACAACAACTTCGAAGTGAAGGCATCTTTGCTGAATATGGTCCAGAACTCAAAGTTCCATGGGTTAGCAATGGAAGATCCCTTGGAACACTTGGACCAGTTTGATAAGGTGTGTGATCTGACCAAGATTAATGGAGTTTCAGAAGACAGCTTCAAGCTAAGACTATTCCCATTCAGTCTTGGTGACAAAGCTCATCAATGGGAAAAGAATCTTCCAAGAGGCTCCATTCAAACCTGGGAGCAATGCAAGCAAGCCTTCTTATCTAAGTTCTTCTCCACCTCAAGAACTGCAAAACTGAGGAACCAAATCTCTAGCTTCACTCAGCACAGCAATGAAAGTTTTGGTGAAGCATATGAGAGTTTCAGGAGCTACACAAACCAATGCCCACACCATGGGTTTAGTGAGGCTTCTCTTCTCAGCACACTGTATAGGGGAGCTCTTCCCAAGATTAGAAACCAGCTGGATACTGCTTCCAATGGGAACTTTCTGGGTAAAGAGATACATGCTGCTTTAGAGCTAGTGGAGAACTTAGCATTGAGCAATGATACTTATGGTGAAGACTATGACAGATCAAATAGGTCTGAAGGTTCAAGCTCAGAACAGAGGCTCTCTAGGGAAGTTAAGGAGTTGAGGAGTGAATTGGACAAGCTGAAATTCACCACTCAAAAGCCAATGCATTTTGTTGGAGAGTATGAGGAACCTTCTCAAATCTTTGAGAACATAAGTGAAGAAGGTCTTACCCAAGAGGAGCTTAACTACATTGGGAATCAGAGGTTCCAGAGATATCAGTATGGTAATGCCAATCCAAACCTCTCTTACAGGAACATCAATGTAGCTAACCCACAAGACCAGGTCTATCCCAATTCTCAAGCTCCAAAGAACTTTGTTCCCAAGAACAACTTTCAAGGGTCATTCCAACCCAAGAATCAATTTGGTCAGAATCTGAGTTTTGGTCAGCAACAGCAACCATTTCAGGGCACTGGTTACACTTCACAGCAGCCAAAGGCACCACCAGGGTTTGGTCCACCACAGTTCCAACAGCAGGCGCCGGTTCAACAACAGTTTCAGCCACCAATGGTTCAACAGCAGCCACAGATGGGTACAGATATGGTTGGTATTCTGCAACAACTACTTCAGGGTCAACAGACTATGCAGCAGGAAATCAAGGAACTGAAGCAAAACCAGGCATCAAGCTCAAGGAACCAAGGTCACCTACCTGGAAAACCAGAACCCAACCCCAAGGAATATGCCAAGGCCATTACACTGAGAAGTGGCAAGGAGTTACCTGGTATTGAGAACAACAAAGTGATCATTGAGGACAATGATCAACCTGAGGGGGAGGCAGCCTTAAAGGATGATCAAGTTGCTGAGAAACCAAGGACAGAAAAGGGTAAAGAGGTAGCAAAGGAACCAGAACCAGAGAAGAAGTATGTGCCACCACCTCCATACCAACCCAAGCTCCCATTTCCAGGGAGATTTAAGAAGCAACTAGTGAACAAGGCAAGAGCTGTATTTGAGAAGGCACTCAAAGAGACACCACTCACAATGCCTCTCATTGATGCATTCTTAATGATGCCAAAGATGGGGAAGTTCTTGAAGGATGCAATTCTGAACAAGATAAAAGAGTTTCAAGGCATGGTAGTACTAAGTCATGAATGCAGTGCTATCATTCAGAAGAAGTCCATTCCAAGGAAGTTAACTGATCCAGGGAGCTTCACACTCCCTTGTGCCATTGGACCTCTTCTATTCTCTGGATGTTTTTGTGATCTAGGAGCATCAGTCAGCTTGATGCCATTCTCCATAGCAACGAAGCTGGGCTTTAGAGTCTTCAAGCCTGCAAGGATCTCTCTTATCCTTGTAGATAGATCAGTTAGATTGCCTGTTGGTATGTTGGAAGATCTACCTGTCAAGATAGGTGGTTTTGAGGTTCCAACAGATTTTGTTGTGCTGGAAATGGATGAGGAACCAGTAGATCCTCTCATATTGGGCAGGCCATTCCTAGCCACTGCAGGAGCTATTATTGATGTGAGAGGTGGGATAATAGAGCTTCAACTTGGGTCTGAAAGGCTCAAGTTTGATGTGAATGAGATGATGAAGAAACCCACCATTGAAGGTCAATGTTTCTATGTGGAGACAATGGATCAGTTGGCTGATGAGTTGCTTGAGGAGCTGAACACTGAGGATCCTCTTCAAGCTGCTCTAACTCAAGAACAAGGAGACAATGGGCTTTTAGCTGAAGCAAGTGAAGGGTATAAGCTGTATCTGGACAATGCAAGAGAGCTGGGTCCTGAAACAAGGTTTTTGGAGCTGGAACAAGGTGGTTCTGAGGTTTTTGCAATCAAGGAATCAGCCACCAGCCAAAGCAGCTTGGACCAGGACTGGAATGAGGCTGATGCACCCCCTGTTGAGCTCAAACCTCTACCAACAGGGCTCAGGTATGCTTTCTTAGGCTTAAACTCCACATATCCTGTCATCATCAATGATAGCCTATTAGAGGATCAAGAGAGTGCATTGTTTAATGAAATAAGAAAGTTCAGGAAAGCCATAGGGTATTCTTTGGCTGATATTAGAGGGATATCTCCTGACATTTGTACCCATAGGATCCACCTAGAGGACCAATCTATGTCCTCTATTGAGCATCAACGAAGACTTAACCCCAACCTTAGGGAAGTGGTTAAGAAGGAGATACTAAAACTTCTTGAGGCAGGGATAATTTACCCAATCTCTGACTCAAGATGGGTGTCTCCTGTTCATGTTGTGCCCAAGAAAGGTGGGATCACAGTGGTGAAAAACGATAAGGATGAACTCATAGCTCAAAGAACCATAACTGGCCATCGCATGTGCATTGACTATAGGAAATTGAATTCTGCTTCTAGAAAAGATCATTTCCCTTTACCATTCATTGATCAAATGCTTGAAAGGTTAGCTAATCATCCTTATTTTTGTTTTCTCGATGGGTATTCGGGGTTCTTCCAAATTCCCATAGACCCCCGGGATCAAGAGAAAACAACATTCACCTGCCCTTATGGCACTTATGCTTATAGGAGAATGCCCTTCGGTTTATTTAATGCACCAGCCACTTTTCAAAGGTGTATGATGCACATTTTCTCTGACATTATTGAAGAGAAAGTTGAGGTGTTCATGGATGACTTTAGTGTCTATGGCTCCTCCTTCTCGGATTGTCTCTCTAATTTGACACAGGTGTTGGAGAGATGTGAGCAGCACAACTTGGTGCTGAACTGGGAGAAGTGTCATTTCATGGTGCAAGAAGGAATAGTTCTTGGGCACAAGATCTCTGAAAAGGGTATTGAGGTTGATAAGGCAAAGGTGGAAGTAATGGTGAACCTGCAAACCCCCACTTCAGTTAAAGGGATAAGGAGCTTCCTTGGTCATGCAGGGTTTTATAGAAGATTTATTAAGGACTTCTCAAGGATTGCCAGGCCCTTAACAAGACTGTTGTGTAAGGAAGTGGATTTCATCTTTGATGCTGAATGTGAAGAAGCCTTTAAGTTGATCAAGGAGGCATTGGTTAGTGCACCAATAGTTCAGGCACCAGACTGGTCCCTTCCTTTTGAGGTCATGACAGATGCTTCTGACTTTGCTGTTGGAGCAGTACTTGGACAAAAGAAAGACAAGAAGCTGCATGTGATCTACTATGCCAGTAGAACACTTGACTCTGCCCAAGAGAAGTATGCTACAACTGAAAAGGAAATGCTGGCAATAGTTTTTGCCTTTGATAAGTTCAGAAGCTACCTGGTGGGATCAAAGGTCATTGTGTATACTGATCATGCAGCCCTCAGGTACTTGATGACCAAGAAAGATGCCAAGCCAAGGCTGTTGAGATGGGTTTTATTGCTCCAAGAGTTTAATATGGAGGTGCTTGATAAAAAGGGCATTGAGAATGGGGCTGCAGACCATCTCTCAAGGCTGAGGATTGAAGAAAAAGTCCCCATAGATGATGCTTTGCCTGAAGAGTCTCTGATGGTGCTCCATTCCTACTTGGAGTTTGAGGAAGTAGAGAGCATTCAAGAAAGGAGGATGCCTTGGTTTGCATACATAGTGAACTATCTTGCATGTGGGGTGGGGCCTCCTGAATTAGATGCTTACAAGAGGAAAAAGTTCTTCAGAGATGTCCAGAGATACCATTGGGATGAGCCCTACCTCTATGTTCTGAACAAGGATCAGCTGTACAGAAGGTGTCTTGCTGAAGAGGAGATGCAACCTGTGTTGCAAGAATGTCATGGTTCTGCTTTTGGAGGTCACATGGGGGCATTCAAAACTGTGGCAAAGGTTCTTCAAAGTGGGTTTTGGTGGCCTACAATGTTCTAAGATGCCCAGTTGGTGGTTTCAGCATGTGATGCCTGTCAGAGGCATGGGAACATATCTAAGAGAAGTGAGATGCCTCAAAACCCCATTCTAGAAGTTGAGATCTTTGATTGCTGGGGGGTTGACTTTATGGGACCTTTCATTTCATCCTATGGAAATCAGTACATACTTGTTGCTGTGGACTATGTGTCCAAATGGGTTGAGGCCATTGCTTCCCCTACCAATGATTCCAAGGTTGTAGTGAAGCTGTTCAAGAGCATCATCTTCCCAAGGTTTGGAGTTCCAAGGGTTGTCATCTCTGATGGAGGATCCCATTTTGTGAACAAGACTCTGGAAGGTTTATTGAGAAAGCATGGAGTTAAACACAAGATAGCTACTCCATATCATCCTCAAACTAGTGGCCAGGTTGAAGTATCCAATAGACAGATCAAGGCCATTCTTGAGAGGACTGTTAGCTCAAGCAGAAAAGATTGGAGCAAAAGGCTAGATGATGCATTGTGGGCTTATAGGACTGCCTTTAAAACTCCAATTGGGACATCACCATTCAGTCAACTATATGGGAAGAGCTGCCACCTTCCTGTTGAGCTGGAATACAAGGCTATGTGGGCTGTGAAGTTGTTGAACTTTGATATCAAGACAGCTCAGGAGAAAAGGATCATGCAACTCCATGAAGTTGAGGAGATTAGGCTTGAGGCTTTTGAAAGCTCAAAGATCTATAAGGAGAAGACCAAGTTTCTGCATGATCAAAAGATTCTGAAGAGAGAGTTCAAGTATGGTGATTTGGTCTTGCTTTTCAACTCCAGACTTAAGTTGTTTCTAGGAAAGCTTAAGTCTAGGTGGTCTGGACCTTTCAAAGTTCTTGAAGTGAGGCCTTATGGTGCCATTGTCTTAGAAGGGAAGAATGGTCAGGAATTTGTGGTGAATGGACAGAGAATCAAGCATTACTTAGTTTCACAAGGGAAGGAGGAAGCTACATCAGTTCCCCTTCTTGATCCACCAGCCTGTTAACCAGGTTCCCAAAGTCAAACTTAGAGACATTAAACAAAGTGCTCTTGGGAGACACCCCAAGCTTACCCTTTGTAAATATGCTTTTGATCTTTTGATTCTTTTCTTTTTATGTTTTAGGATGTTTTGATGGGTCTGTTGAGTGTTTACAGGTGTTAGGTGTGAGTCTGAATCTTTGGAAAGTGAATGCAGAATGAAAAGAGATGAAGGAATGGAGACAAGCTTGTGCTCGGCCTCTGACATGGGTACCGGCCATGGTCAAAAACAAGGCGTGGCAAGTCTCTTTGTGCTGCCACGGGGAGATAATCACGGTCTAAAGGCCTGGCCGTGGCAAAAGAAGCATATGTTCGGCGAATGCCACGGCCTTGTGACATGGAACCTAGGTGGCCGTGGCAAAAGAAAAAGAAGAATGGATGAGGCTCGGAGTTTGCCACGGTTGGGGTTGCCACGGGAAGGAGCCAGACAGTGGAAAAGTACACAGAAATCCCAAAGGTTCGAAGAATGCCACGGTGGGAATGACACGAGATGGAACAAGGCCGAGGCAAGAACAAAAGTGGACCAGGCAACATTCGGACATTGCCGCGGTTTGGTCGCCATGGGAAGAAGCCAAGGCCTTGGCAAAATGAAGATGCAATGTGCAGTGATCGGGCTTTGACACGAGAGGATTGCCACGGTGAGAAACCAAGACCGTGGCAAAGAGAGACAAGATGGCCGTCGTTCGGTGTTTGCCACGGTCCACAAGACACGGGCTAAAGGCTTGACCGTGGCAAAGATTTGGAGAGTTTGACCGAGGAATGAGCACGGCCACGAGGAGTTTGCCACGGGGAAACAATCAGACCGTGGCAAGAGAAAAGAAGAAGGAGAATGCTCGGGGTTTGCCACGGCCTGAAGACACGGCCAAGTCAAGACCGCGGCAAAGAGGCAGCATTCTCGAGTTGTAGACACGGGCATGTGACACGGTCAAAGAGGCGCGATCCAAAATTTGAATTCCAGTTGACCGTACGGACGTTGACCGGTCAACAGACGCGCCAGGCCAGCTGTTCCCCACCACTCCTTCTTCTTCATCGTGAGTTTGCTTTTTCTTCTCCACTCTTGAACTCTAAACTTTCATATCTCTCTTGTTGCTGCATCAAATTGAGTGATTCCAACTGCATTGAACTCGTAATCCTGTCTAGTTTCTTGTTGCACATCCATTTTACACTCGAAACTTGAAGATTCCAAGGTATTTAATCTGTTAAAACTCACCTTTTCCATGCTTTAGAGTACTGTTCATGAACAGAGAAAAACAAATGGAATCGATTTTAATGGGCCTCTTGATACCTTGGAATCATTTTGTGAGTATTGTGCAAGTAGAATAGATAGGGATTTCATGAATCTTGCTTGAGAATGACCTGTTCTTGGAATTTTTGAGAAATTTTCTTGAAAATCACCATGTGAATCGATTTTTTTTTTTTTTTTTTTTTTTTTAGAAATTGTGTTTCAAGCTGAACTCTTTGTGTGCATTGCTTCCTGCCATTGCCTTGAGTTTAATGAGTTTTTAATCAGCTTGAAATACCTTCTTTTAAAGAGAAATCGATTGGTGCTGCTCATGAACTTGGTGAATTTTTGAAAAACTTCTGTTGTTCTCTTGAGAAAATGCAGGATGGCAGGAACAAAAAGACAAGCAGCCGTGGACAAAGCCAGAAAAGAGAAAGCTGGAGCTTCAGAGGATAAGATTCTGCCTTTTGGGCACAAAGTTTTCAACAAACAGAAAAGGCGGAGAAAGCCAAAGGACCCAGCTGAAAAGAAAGCAAAGAAGGTTGCTGCACCAAAGAAAACAAAGGGCTCCACTTCAAAGACTCCTGGTAACGAGTTGGCATTGGTTGAGGTCGTTCACAGGGCAGGAAAAGAGGTGGTTGTGGCTGAGGATGAAGAAGGAACAGAGAGTGACCCTGAAACCGCATTGAAGCGGGCTAAGAAAGCAAAGTCAGGTTCTGAGGAAAGAGAGCCAACTTTTGATGACTACTTTGACATGTTCAGGGGTGCAAAAGTGCAGCAAACCAAGTTCCCTGATATGGAGCTGCTGAGGAAGATGGGTATTCTTGAAGAGGTTCAGCTCATTTTCAACAACATGGGGTTTGGTGGATTCTTTGAGATAAGAGATGTGGCTCATGATGGTGTTACACAAGAGTTTCTTGCATCCCTTCAAGTTTGTGGATATGGCCCACGAGATGCAAGAATCAAAGAGGGCAATGGTCTTGGGCACATAGAGTTCACAATAGATGGTGCACAACACCATGTAAGCTTCAAAGAACTTGATGAGATCTTTGCTTTTACAAGACCTGCACAAGAAGAGACAGTGAGGTTCACATACCCTGATCACATGATCACTGACTGTGG